>NC_060126.1:206748075-207059894 GCF_021461395.2 Schistocerca americana | reverse complement strand
GCGGTACGTCCACCCGGCCTCCCGCATGCCCATTATACGCCCTCGCTCAAAGTCCGTCAACTGCACATACGATTCACGTCCACGCTGTCGCGGCATGCTACCACCAGTGTTAAAGACTGCGATGGAGCTCCGTATGCCACGGCAAACTGGCTGACACTGACGGCGGCGGTGCACAAATGCTGCGCAGCTAGCGCCATTCGACGGCCAACACCGCGGTTCCTGGTGTGTCCGCTGTGCCGTGCGTGTGATCATTGCTTGTACAGCCCTCTCGCAGTGTCCGGAGCAAGTATGGTGGGTCTGACACACCGGTGTCAATGTGTTCTTTTTCCATTTCCAGGAGTGTATGTATTCGCAGCACATTACACTTGTCTACATTGAGATTCAATTGCCATTCCCTGCACTATGCGTCAATTCGTTGCAAATCCTCCTGCATTTCAGTACAAGTTTCCATTGTTACAACCTCTCGATATACCACAGCATCATCCGAAAAAAGCCTCAGTGAACTTCCGATGTTATCCAGAAGGTCATTTATGTATATTGCGAATAGCAACGGTCCTACGACACTCCCCTGCGGCACACCTGAAATCACTCTTACTTCGGAAGACTTCTCCCCATTGAGAATGACATGCTGCGTTCTGTTATCTAGGAACTCTTCAATCCAATCACACAGTTGGTCTGATAGTCCATATGCTCTTACTTTGTTCATTAAACGACTGTGGGGAACTGTATCGAATACCTTTCGGAAGTCAAGAAACACGGCATCTACCTGGGAACCCGTGTCTATGGCCCTCTGAGTCTCGTGGACGAATAGCGCGAGCTGGGTTTCACACGATCGTCTTTTTTCGAAACCCATGCTGATTCCTACAGAGTAGATGTCTAGTCTTCTTTAAGTTTTGGGAACAGAAGAGAATCGGCTGTGGCGAAGTCAGGACTGTACGGAGGATGATCGATAACGGGCTGTTGCAGGTGTCATAGCGCTCGCGTGTGGTCTGGCTTTGTCCTGCTGAAGGAGACGGTGCTCCATGTGTGGACGAGCTCTTCGACTTCGTACTTTTAATTTTCTGAGCTGTTCATCATGCATCAACATAATTAAGCTACATACCGCCACGTTACATCCGGAGCCTCCTAGAGTCAAATGATTGCAAATTGCGTCATCGAAGCGAGAAAGTCGACCGAGTAATATACATGATGTGTAATAGCTCAATCGTTATTGAGAACAGAAAAAAAATCGGACGCATTACTTTACAGCACGCCCTCGTATTCCAACTGTCAAGTCAAATACGGGCTCTTTGCAGTGTTGTGATTGTGGCGGGGCCCTACCTGTCTACATTACATTAATACTTGTTCCATAGATTATGAATACGACATTTTGTTATGATGTGGAACGTGTCAGTTTCACGTAAATTCTCTTACTCGATATAATTTTTGCTTCATGTCTAAAAATTCATCTACTGAGTAGAAGGAGTAGTCATTCAGAAATTCTTTTGTTTTAAATGCTGGTTAGCTATCTGTCAGACTTTTATTGCTACTCGGTAAATGACCAAAAATTTTTGTGGCAGCATAATTCACTCCTTGCTGTGCCAAAGTCAGATTTAACCCAGAATAGTGAAGATCATTACTACTTTTAATGTTGTAAGTATGCAGTTTGCTATTACTTTTGAATTGGAATGGGTTATTAATAACAAATTTCATAAGTGAATATATGTATTGCAAAGGTACTGTGAATATCCCGAATTTCCGAAATAAATGTCTGCAAGGTGATCTTGTGTTTCCTGTAATTGAGTTTCTCATCAGTGCACACACCCAGAAATTTGGAATATCTTGCCTTAACAACAGAGACTTCTGTTCAAACTCTACATTTATCAACGGTGTTATGCCATTTACTCTGCAGAACTGCATATAGTATGTGTATAAACTGTTTTTCGTAAGAGATCATTTGCAAAGAACCACTTTATAATTTTCTGAAAGGTATTATTTACCATTTCCTCAGCTAATTCTTGTTTGCTGGGTGTAATTAGCATACTTATCAGCTTTCCATCTTCATGGATACAGAATGGCAAGTCATTAGTATATATTAAGAGCAGTAAGGTACCCAAGACTGAACCCTGTGCGACACCATTCTTGATAGCTCCCCATTTAGAGGACTCGACTGATTTTTGCAGACTATGTTTACTGTTAATTTCAGCCTTCTGCATTCTTTCAGTTAAATACGAGTTAAACCATTTGTGCACTCTCCCACTCATACCATAATACTTAAGCTTATCTCAAAGAATTTCATGATTCACATAGCCAAAAGTCTTTGACAGAGCACAAAAAAATCCCATTAGGTGATGTTCGGTAATTCACATTATACATATTATACAGCATTATCTGTCGCGAAGCCTTTCTGAAAACCAAACTGGCATTTTGCTAGTAGTTCACTTTTACAAATAAGTGAAGCTAGTTTTGAATGCATTACTTTTTCAAGCATTTTGGATAAAGCTGTCAGAGCTGAGAATCGGTGGCTGTTCTTAGCATCAGACCTAGCCCCATTTTTAAGCAATAGTTTAACAATAACATATATCCGGAAAAATGATATGTTTCAGTGAGCTGCAACACACGTGGCCAAGAGTCCTACTTATCTGTAGTCTGTTGCAAATTCCATTAACTCCATGCGAGCTTTCACTTTTAAGTGAATTTATTATTTTCCTACTTCAGTGGGAGAGGTGGATTGAACTTCAATCTTATCAAATTGCATAGGTATTGACTCTTCCATATACAGCCTCGCATTTTCTAATGAACAGCTGGATCCTATATTCTCTACAACACTGAAAAAATGATAATTAAAAATATTTTCTACTTTTGACATTTTGTTAACAAATTTTTCATTGTGTTTGGTAGGAATACAGTCTCCCCGAGCTCTAGGTTGGCCTGTTTTCCTATTCACAATATTCGAAATTGTTTTAATTTTATTATCAGAGGTGCTAATCCCAGACATAATGCACACACCTCCGGACGTTTTAATAGCTTTTCTTAATACAATGCAGTAGTTTTTATACACATCGCAGTGCCTAACTTTGTAAGATGCCAGGATTTGGGCACGTACACGTTAGCCTGTCATCATTAGTATTAATAACGAAGGGACTGGCAAGGGCATCAGGTCATGACTTCATTGTCTTATGATGAATGTGAGACACTCTCGGGTACTATTCCCTGCATAATTAAGTTACTAACTTAAAGCTTTGGTGAAAAGTGTCGAAGCTGAGAACTGCAGAAAATAAAATCTACAGCTGGTTGTAGCTAGCCGGGTCGCGTGGCCGGCAGGTAGCGGTCACCGAAAACGCGGGATAATAGAAACGCGGGATAATACGGCGCCTTTAGGGTACGCCCGGCCTCAGGAGCCACCTGTGCTGGGCATCACGTGGCGAAGACAGCAATTTCGTTTGCCTAGGGGCGATGTGACCGACACGATCATTGGGTAGAATCTCATAAATGGCGCTGGAGGGGTTTCGGCGATGTTAGAGAGTTCGACATTGTCCGAAGCTGAGCATTCTCCCGCCGCGTTTTCGTACGTGTGGAAGACGGGAGAAATGTGGAGAGAGTGGACTTCGCCTTCAGCCATCAAGCGGTACAGACTTGGAGACGGCGTCTTGGTCATCGTCTTCGAAGGGAGCGGACTTCGACTTGGACGTCGGGGAGTTAGGACGCATCCCGCGAGATCTAAGACGCGAGTTGTTCTTCTGTGCAGAGAGGGATTTTTCTCGTATTTGAGTTACGGGTTTTGTCAAAAGAAAGTTGGCATCTGATTTCTAACTTGCAGGATTTGTGCGGTCCTGTGCGGCGGAAGTTTGAGAAGCAACTTTCAATTGAGATTACCTCAGACTAGGAGTGCTGTGATTCGGTGACGGCAGAGCCATCCGAATTGTCGGTATCTTCAACATAGGCCCAGTTTGAGTGATTACCTTCGCTATAGGTGTAGGATTGCGCATTTTTTTAGGTCTACACGACGAGGTTCACCGCGGGAGATAAACGGTCTGCATTGCAGCATCGCACCAACGTGCGTTCCATGCAGAGTTCTGCTCTTAGAGCTCTTTGTGTACTCAGAAGCGAGATTTTCACCAATGCTTAACCACTTCCATCAACTTATCTAGTATTCTTGATCTTGTAGTTATCCTTGGGAGGAGCCGGCCGGTGTGGCCGTGCGGTCTAGGCGTTTCAGTCTGGAACCGCGTGACCACTACGGTCGCAGGTTCGAATCGTGCCTCGGGCATGGATGTGTGTGATGTCCTTAGATTAGTTAGGTTTAACTAGTTCTAAGTTCTAGGGGACTAATGACCACACATGTTAAGTCCCATAGTGCTCAGAGCCATATCCTTGGGAGGTGACGAGTATTCATCAACGTAGCTGCCAGTAATTGGGGCGCGTAATTGCTGTATAGTCAATGTGCCATTTTCATTGGTCAAAAATTCACATTTTTTGGAATTTTTGTTCAATTATGGGAAATATCAAAATTAAATGTCAGTATTACAATCGAATTATCGACTTCATTGTAGCTAGCATTTAACCTGTCCCAGTAAGCACAGCTTGCCCAGGCGGGAGGGAAAAAAAGTTTACGACCTCTGTGTCAGCGATGGACAAATAAGGTTACAACTTACATGAATCATTGTAACATTGCATCTCTTGATCCATGCTTACAAGTATGGTCGAGCACAGTGTTCCCTTCACCACGCGGAACGTGCCATGGGATTCACTTGTCACAGGAACCGCAGGGTGGGTTGTGTGTCCCGTCAGACGTTGTCGTTTGAATTGTCAAATACCCGGTTATAGAGTGATCACACGTTCCTGTAACTGAGGCGACCCAAAACGTTCGCAAGTCGCCTCTAGATTAGACTATCCTTTGGCTAATGGGTACGTTCTCCAACCGTAGTGTGCAAGACTACTTAGTAACGCAAGAACATTACTACGCAACACTACGCTACGTTATGGTGGAATACATCCTGCTTCTAATGAGGGACACTCTGTAGCACATCAGATACCGTAAAAGACGTTAAGCATTAATAACATTTAATCGATGATAAGTAGAGGTAAGTAGTCAACTAATTTAATTTTTAATATCTAAATGAGTGGTAGTCAACCCGGTCCCTGCCTCCAACTAGCGGACGTTCCAACTTCCATTGTAGACGGTAGGGGGATTTAAAACAGTTTCATAAAAATTTGGTATATAGTATTTCGTATGTAATTATCATTATTAATATTTTAACTTGCTATAATTCTACTTTCTAAATTTTACACAGTAAATTTACTTCATTAGCTTATAAATCACCATTACTGTCGGACTGCTGGACGGTTAGAAAATTTCACTGCTAACAGAGATACAAAAATGGGCAGTTGATGAAGAGTTGTGTACCTCCGATCTAAATGGTTTAGATTCGTTAAAGCTTTTTCAGTCGAATTTTATAGGTTTTATTCCGCTTAACTGAGCAAAGAGAGCTACCAATAAGCTCCACATGTACACTAGATTTCAGTTTGATAGAATTAGTAGTTAACTGTTTAATTAAACCCACAAGGTGTTGGCTAACGAGAAGCAGCCATTACGCAGTTCGAACGCGCCGACTTCATTAAAATCAGTCCTCCACCACGCATAGTTGCCGTTCCAACAGGCTTCTCCAGCTCCAACGGGGAGCTACAGGCGGCTAGCGCCATCGTCCTTATAGTGTTACTAATAAGCAGATTTAAGCAATCTCTTGTTTTTCGGTTCAAATGGTTCAAATGGCTCTGAGCACTATGGGACTTAACATGTGTGGTCATTAGTCCCCTAGAACTTAGAACTAGTTAAACCTAACTAACCTAAGGACATCACAAACATCCATGCCCGAGGCAGGATTCGAACCTGCGACCGTAGCGGTCTTGCGGTTCCAGACTGCAGCGCCTTTAACCGCACGGCCACTTCGGCCGGCTCTTGTTTTTCGGAAACCGACCTAATAACACTGCGAGCGCACCACTCTCACACTGTGCTTGCGCTTCGTTCGGGTCACATCTTGACGGATACGAGTCGTAGGACAAAGAATATGGACCGTTAGTACAACAGCTGGTAGCCTAGGGTGTCCATCTTTGTCTGTTTTCCGGTACCGAATGATGCACATGTTTAGAAACTGTTGACGAGCCAAGTAAGTCAAGCAGTGCTCTGCACATTAATTCATGCTCTACGGAATATTAATTTCACCAACAGCGTCGCGATGTTATAAGCAATTCATCGTCACTGCAGCTGCATCAACGCCCTCGAGATCTCATAGCCAAGCCAGGTAAGGAACTTTATGTCAGGAGTTCCGAATATTCATCCTTTATACATCTCCCTTGCTCTTTCCAACCATTTATGAATACTTCGACCTTCGGTATTAGCCTCATAGTGTGTTGAAGTGTGTTATTTTCGTCAGTGGTAAGCTAGGGTCTGAAGCAATGACCATTGTCTTCACAACCTTGCTTATGATAGAGCCAGATTATATTTTAAACTATTGATTAAAATTTCTGTTGAAGACTTGCATGAATGGTTATGATGCAGTACCTGTTCTGTACAGTGAACAATACTGTATTTTTTCAGTCATTTCCTTTCTGTATAAATCTCTCCGCAAATCTCCTCTTTCTGCATAAATCTCGTCGTTTGAGAAACACAACCATATTGTTTTCCACACGTCTGGTTTATTTGTTACGTTGGTGTGTTGAACACACTGATCTGGTGTTCTCTTATTTTCTGTTGTGTAATTATTGCAGCCACGGTCATATTCTGGAACAAAAGTCCCATGCATTTAAGCAAGTGATGGATTGCCAGTTGCCAGTAACTAGATTTAGCAAATAACCATAGCCGCCAGCCAGTCTAGGGCACTGGTAATAATACGGTCATTCATTTAGGCAATACCAGTTCGACAACTCTACGTTGGGATGGGATGTTCGCATTTTGGGAAACACAACTTTGACAATTCTTTCTGTAAACTTTTGTTTCACGTCCCAGCCTCTGTCCAAACTATTGAGAAGTATTAAGTTTGCTCCTGACGCTCTCTGTGTCGGACAGCCACTAAACAACTAGCATTTAAAAAATCGCAACACGTTATTGCTCGCCCTCGTGTACACTTCAATTTTACTAGCATTTCCGCGGATTCTTGTATCGATCATCTGAACCAATTTTCATTTTAAAGTTATTTATATTGAATGAATATTTATTTTACCTTTCTACGGCACGAAGAAACCGCTTTATTTTTTGTTGTAAATCAAACGATTACATTAATTGTGGTTTTGAAAAATAATTGTTCATCTAATAAACCGGAGAACGATTCACAAAAGGAAAATACGTGGGGCATTCAATAAGTAATGAAACAAATTTTTTTCTCAGCCAATTTTATTTGAAAAAATGTGGAGATTGTTGAGGTTGTGGGACATCGTGGAATAGTCCCACTTCAGCCCCTGTAATTTCATGATGTTCCAATGGGTGGTGGCGCTCTAAGTAGCCTTCAAAATTGTATCGGCATCGGAGGTGCACTGGAAGGAGAGATCTGTCACTGAGTTTCGTTTGGAGGAAAACCAGAGCATCACAAATATTTCTAGGCGTTTGCAGAATGCTAACGGGGACCTGCCAGTGAACAAATGAGTCACTGAGTGAGGTGTCTGTCACAATTACGTAGTGCACCCAGTCACCCCCCTCCCCTCATTCCATCCCCACACTTATCACTCGCCCCATCCATGGCTCCATCCCCCATAGCCTCCTCCTCTGATCCCTTCCCTCACCCTGTTGCCACTGTCCTTGGGGGACCCACCAGGGCGGTGGCCCAGAGGGCCAACACCCGCACCGGCGCCCACAAAGCCCCTGCTGTGGCTCCTTTCTTATCACCTCCCCTAGCCCCACCCTTCACTCCAACATCCTCTCCAGAAACCCCATTAGATGTTTTGGCCCCAGTGCCTCCCTCACCCTGCTCCTTCCCCGTCCCCCTCCCACCAACCCCAACCCCTGTGTCGTCCGCCGACCCACACCGCCATGATCACTTGGCTTTTTCTGACGATCGTGGAGGAGGAGGTGTTGGCGGATCTACCTAGAAATACAGGCGGTACGCCGGATTTTCAACCCAGCCAACTCCACCCGTCTTATTCGGGTGTTCTCCTTACATGCCCCTTCCATCGACCTGCTCCTGAAGGAGCATGCCCTCCTATTCCATCGACGGTACAAAATCGATCTCTCCTGTTACCTTCCTCAGTCCCTCCGCTGCCAGAGGTGCCTGCATTATAATGCACACCCAACATTTGAGTGCCACGAGGTCCCCGTTTGTCCACACTGCAAATAGATGCACTTCCTCCGGCAGTGTCCGAGCCTCCAGTCCCCTCGTTCCTGCAACACCTGCAACTTCCAGCACCCTACATACTCCCAGAAGTGCAAGGCCCGACCCTCCGCCACCACTCCTGAACTCACCATCCCTGTCCACCCTCTGGATGCCCCCACTCCTCCTGGCAACTCCATTCGTTCCACCCCCCCCCCCCCCCCACTGCTGAGGACATCATCAGGTTTGTCACCATCGTCCTCCAGAACGTCCACCCATTCCAGCGCCCCCACACCCTCCAGCAAATATCCCTTGCTGCCCAGTCTGTCTTCCACCTTAACACCTATGCCACCTATTCCCATAACCAAGCCCACTTCACCTTCTCCCGTCTTGACACACTTGTTTAAATTCCTGTAATGGCATGACAGCACCATATCTTGCGCAATAACATCCACTCCCTTCCCACAAACAAGAACCTCCTCCTCCACACCCTCACAACCTTTCTTCAGCCCCAGCATACCGTACACACATAGTCCTACCTTCTCCACCACTCCAATAATCCCCTCCCGATAGCGCTTAGTGGAGTAGCCATCGGCCACCACTGCCAGATCCCTGTTCGGCTCCAACCCCTCCTTCCTGACCCCCGGCCTTACCGTTACCTGTGCCACCATATATGTCCGCCCTAACGCCCCTATTACTTTTGACTTCCTTTCCCACATCAACCGCACCTTCTCCTCCTATGTGATTGCCACCGACCTCACATCCATAGTCGTTCCTCCGCCAGTTACAGTGGTGACATTGGTTCCTCTCCTCCCTCTAAGGCGACCTCATTCCCATTCCCCAGCACACCCGCCCTGAATCCAATACCACTCTAGATGTCATCCTCTCCTCCCCTAACCTCCTTGGCCGCATAGCAGTGAATATATTTGACCCTATTGGTAGTGATCATCTCCCTGTCCTCCTCACCATTTCAGACGGTCGTCGCCCCCGTCCCTATCCTCGCATCGACCCTGCCCCGAAATACGTCCATCATTATTCCCAGAGGAGGAGGAGGAAATTAGTGTTTAACGTCCCGTCGACAATGAGGTCATTAGAGACGGAGCACAAGCTCGGATTATGGAAGGAAATCGGCCATGCTCTTTCAAAGGAACCATCCCGGCACTTGCTTGAAGTGATGTAGGGAAATCACGGAAAACCTAAATCAGGATGGCCGGACGTGGGATTGAACCGTCGTCCTCCCGAATGCGAGTCCAGTGTGCTAACCACTGCGCCACCTCGCTCGGTGTGATTATTCCCGTGTTGACTGGATTGCCTACCGGGATACCCTCTCTAGCCAGGTCGATAGCCTCCCCCTCACCTACCACCACCCTGATGATGTTACCCATGCTGCCTCCTTTCTCCAGCAGACCTTGTCTGAGGCCGTGTAGGCCCACGTCCCTACCATCGCCATCCACCCGCACTGTACCACTTTACCCCCACAGGCCATCCTCCTCCTCTGTGAATCCCGCAGTCTCTACCATGCCTCCCTTCACACGCGTGACCCAGACACACTATGACATCACCGGCAACTACAACGACGTGTCAGAAACTTGTTCGCGGCTAAGAAACGCCGGGACTGGCGACAGAGCCGGCCGAAGTGGCCATGCGGTTAAAGGCGCTGCAGTCTGGAACCGCAAGACCGCTACGGTCGCAGGTTCGAATCCTGCCTCGGGCATGGATGTTTGTGATGGCCTTAGGTTAGTTAGGTTTAACTAGTTCTAAGTTCTAGGGGACTAATGACCTCAGCAGTTGAGTCCCATAGTGCTCAGAGCCATTTTTTGAACTGGCGACAGACATGCACCTGTCTGGTCTGCCTTCTGCCGCCTTACCAGATCTAACACCCCTCCCCCCCCAGTACCCTCTCCTTCCCTGACAATCTTAGTAAGGCCAATCACTTTGCCTCCTACCTTTCCGATATCTTTACCCTCCCTGGCGATCCCCAGTTCGATTACTCCCACTTCCTGGATGTCCACGATTGGACTGACACCTCTGTCCCCGCACTCACTCCTGGCTTCCAGTACTTGGACAACATTACACACAATGAACTCAATGCCCCTATCACCACTCTGGATATCATACTTACACTCCCAGTTATGATCTTGTTACCTATTGCCACCTCCATGAAGCTCCCACCTCCTTTCTCTCCATCCTGGGCAGGCTATATAATGTGGTCTTGTCCACCGGCTACTACCCCAACCTGTGGGAAACCTCCCATATCCTGATGTTCCTCAAACCCGACAAACCGCCATCCGCTGTCTCCTCCTATCATCTCATCAGCCTTACCTCGGTCTTCAGCAAGGTCGTGGAATCCATCTTTACCCAACACACCCACCAGCATCTCCGCCAGCATCGCCTCCTTGCCGCTACCCAGTGTGGCTTTCGACTGTCCTTCTCTGCTGATGACCTTCTCCTTCACCTCACTCATTTCGTCTCTGAACAGCTCAACTCCCGTTGGTCTGCCATCTTCCTCTCCCTCGACCTTGAGCGTGCTTACGACCGTGTATGGCATTCCGGTCTACTCTTTAAGTTCCAAACCTTCGCCCTTCGTATTAACTACATCTGTCTGATCAGGTCCTTTGTTTCCCAACGTCCTTCCTATGTCACCATCCACAACACGGATTCCTACACCGTCTACCCCTCTGCCGGTGTACCCCAAGGTTCTGTCCTCTCTACCTTCCATATAAGGTGGACATGCCACTGCCTTCACCCCCCTCCCCCATCCACCTTCTCCAGTACGCTGATGACACCGCCTTCCTTGCCCTCACCCCCACCCTGCAATGCTCCCAACACCTTCTCCAATCCCATCTTGACTGATTCACCACTTGGTGCAACCAGTGGTTGCTCAAGGTCAATCCTTCCAAGACCCAGGCGATCATTGTAGGCAAAACCACCCCTTCCTTCCGTCTCCTCAACTTCTATATCACCATTTATGGCCATCCTATCACCCTCACCCCCACCCTCAAGTACCTTGGTGTCACCCTTGACCGTCGCCTCTCCTGGACCCCCCATCTCCGGTCAGTCCAAGCCAAAGCACGCTCCTGCCTCCGCCTCCTCAAGCTCCTTTCTGGCCATACATGGGGTCTGAACCCCTCCACCATCCTCCACACCTATAAATCCTTCATCCGCCCCATCCTCTGCTATGCCCACCCTGCAAGAATCTCTGCCCCTCCTACCTTTTACAAATCCCTTCAAATCCTGGAACACCATGGGTTCTGCCTCGCCAATTGCATCCATCTACCCTCCCCCATGCAGATCCTATATGATCTTATTCCGTTCCCGTACATCCTCCTTTTCCTCGAACAGATACAGATCCTCTACACCTCCTGCGAACTTGATCCCCCTCACTCGCTTGTCTCTCCCTTTCTCTCCCAGCCCCATCCGCTGCCGCCCCTGTATTCCCATGTCCCACCTGCTCTCCATCTCTCCACTCTCCATTCCCTCGCCCAAGGTGACTTCCACGAACTCCCCCTCCCTGATGATGCCCTCATTCCCTCCATCTACCCCTCATATCAACTTTGATCCTCCCCTTGGCACACCCTGTGTTTTTTCCTTAGGGCATCTACTCTCCCTTCTCTCCCTCCTCCCTTCCTCCCTCCCTCCTCCCCCTTGGGCTTCCCCTATTCCCCCGTACCTTCTTTCCTCCTCCACCCATCTCCTCTGCCACTGGCATCTACACCCTCCCTTCTCCCTCCTCTCCCACCTTCTCCCCTTTTGGCAGGTTCCTGGACTCGTACACGTCAAGTGAACATTCGCGCGCCGGAGATCATCGCCATCTGTTCTTTGTGTGCCGTCGTGTTAGTGCTTTATGTTTTCACCGCCCACGCTCGATCGTTTACGTGCGTCGTTTCAATTATCGGTGTCCGTGTACAAGTGCTGAGCGTTATTTTTTATTTTACTACACCTGTGAACGGCTCCATGATTTTACTCAAGTGTCTACTGTTTTTTGTCCACCATTATGTTTTGTTTTTCTGTGTCTTCGTTGTGTCTTTTTGTACTATCTGTGGCCGAAGAGCGGCGTAATATTGCCACTGCTGGCCCACTTTTTGTATAAGGTGTTCAAATAACAACAAAGAAAAAAAATGTTTGAACGTACAGACACACTTATCCGAGGTGATAAACGGATCAAAAGCAAAACCCTCGCAGCTCAACTGGACGTCTCTGTTGGTAGTTATGACACACACGTCCACCAGACTGAGAGAGGTGGTGCAGTGGTTAACACACTGGACTCGCATTCGGGAGGACGACAGTTCAAACCCGTGTCCAGCCATCCTGATTAAGGTTTTCCGTAATTTCCGTAAATCACTTCAGGCAAATGCCGGGATGGTTCCTTTGAATAGGCAGGGACGAATTGCTTTCCCATTCTCCCCTAACCTGATGGACCGACGATGTCGCTGTTTTGTCCCTTCCCCCAAATCAAACAACCAAGCGTCCACCAGGTGGGTAGTCAAAGGTGTGAACCTGCTGGGTTCCAGCCTACAGCTCGGATCTCGCACCTTCCGACTTCCATCTGTTTGCCCCAAGGAAGGATGCGCTCCGCAGGAATCAATGCGTGGATGAGGAGGTTGTTGATACAGGAAGACGTTGGCTCCGACGTCGACCGCTAAGATGGTACCATGTGTGCAAACAAGCCCTTCCAGTTAAGTGACGCGAGGCTTTCGCACTGAACTAAGATTATGCTGAAAATAATGTTTTTGTAGCCAAAAGAGTGGGGAATAATACGGCGTATTAGATCCCTGAGTAAAACCAATCTGCTTTCAGAAAAAAATTGTTGCATTACTAATTGAAAGCCCCTAGTACGATATTCTGTACAGCCAAACTTCTTCGATTACCTCGGAGTTTCTTACACGGCTACATCAAGCCTGTATAACGGCTGATACATTTTGGCGCCATAAGTCACTTTAGCTGCCTTATTGTGACCATTACAGATCTAAGATCATACAACGTTGTGAAACTAATAATGTATAGATAAATTTGTTTTACTTGTGCAATGTCATGTGTCTGTTATAAAACGTGGAAATGAATACTCAGTTTGAACAGTAATTCAGGAAGGTAAACATTCTTTCAACTTTGTCAGTGAGTGTGCGGCCAATAGACTTTGATTGTGGGCTGAAAATGTATCTACTGTCTGTAGAGAAACCTCATTATCACTGACATCTACAACTGTACTGTACACAGAATCTTTCCATTATTCATAGCTCGATATTATAACCTCACAGTGTTTCCTACAGCGACGGCAATGAAGGCCAATACTGCAGCGCTCGCGGGAGACTTCAATGCTCGCAAGGGAGCCGAACACCGCGCCAGCGACCAAAGACCTCTAGCAAGGCCGCCACAGCAGATTCAGTTCTCTGTAACTTTGGCAGCATTATTTACATTTTTAAGAAACCTGACAGCATAAAATTATGCATTTCTTAACGGTATATTCGACTGCCTTGAATGATGAGCGTGCCGGTGAAAAAAAAAAAAAAAAGAGTAGGAGTTAATTTATGAGTCGTACACAAGATTCCAGTGAATAAACAGTAATTATAGATAAAACAAACCATTTCATAAAGACTGATTAACGATCGGCAAAGGGTGCAGTCTCATAAATCATGGATGCGTATCACTGTCATTCATCTTTTTAAATTAATGAGGAAGTAAGAAATATTTGGATTAATCTTCATAGGTTACGAGATAATTAAAAATGGGCACATGATGGAAATGAGAAAACTTGAGGAAGAAAATTGGCTGTGTCGTTATAAAAGGAATAATGCCGTCATTTGTGTTAAGCTATTTAGGAAAAGCACTCAAAGACTAAATCTGAATGGCAAGAAGAGGGTCTAAGTCCCTGTACTCCCAAAGTACAAAAAGTCTTGTAGATGCCACCTGTACAGAGCAGAAAATGAAGAAGAAAAGTAGCTTGTCCTGAAAGCAAAATTAGATCCTTAGTGTCATCGACAAGGGCTGCTAGACCAGCAGAACAAGTTAAAACACCCATATTGTAGCCTAATACATCTACGTTTATATTTTGATAAATCGGAAGTTACAGTGACACAGCGAATTTACTGAAGTAACCAGAAACAGTGGATTTTTCATTCCTTTACTTTTCTCAGCTCAAACAATACACCCGAAACCAAATAATGAATTTGTTGGGAGTATTTTTGGACGAGGGACCCAATTTCTCTCCCCCTCCTCCCCCCTGAAATTAACACACCATAGCGAACAACGAAAACAATTTACTAGCGTACGACGCTGGACCTTCAGCCCCCATAGCCGAGTTGTCAACACGACAAACCCTCAAGCGGGGAACGTGGGTTCGATTCCTGGTACTACCAGAGATTTTTTGTTGGTGGGAGGACTCGACCGGGGTCCATGCTGCTTACGTATGCCCGTTGAAGAACTACCTGATTGAGAGGTAGCGGCTTCAAGGTCGGAACGTCGACAGCGTCCGGAAATGCGGTGTCCAGACCCCATCGTCCTCCATACAGCATCCGATGATGAATTATGAGGATGATACGGCGGTCGGTCGACTGTCGCCTGGTATTCAGAGCCTGATTGCAGGATTTGTATTTTTTTCATGACGATGGACCCCCTCCACTACAATTCTTCCACAAAAAAGAATCATCCGCCTCACATGCACAATTCAGACAAGCTTCACTGCAGGTAACACACATAAAAGATTTCAGACACCAAAGGAAATCATCTTAGTTATAATATTTATCCTAGGTAAAAGGGAAAGTACGGAACACCGAAGAAGCGTATTCAAATACAGAGATACGCAAACGGCAGACTACGGCGCTGCGGTCGGCAACGTCTATATAAGACAAGCGTCTGGCGCAGTTGTTAGATCGGTTATCGGTCCTACAATGGCAGGTTAATAAGATTTAAGTGAGTTTGAACGTGGTATTATAGTCGGCGCACGAGCGATGGGGCTTAGCATCTCCGAGGTAGCGATGAAGTACGGATTTTCCCGTACGACCATTTCATAAGTGTACCGTGAATATCAATAATCCGGTAAAATTTCAAATCTCCGGCATCGCTGCGGCCTGAAAAAGATCTTTCGGAAGTGCAGCTCTTCCTCAAATTGCTGCGGATTTCAATGCTGGGCCGTCAACGTGCGAACCAGCCAAAGAAACACAATCGATATCGGCTTTTGGAGCCGGAGGCCCACTCGTCTACCCTTGATGACTGCACGGCAAAAAGCTTTACGCCTCGCCTGGGCCCGTCAACACCGACATTGGTCTGTTGACTGGAAACATGTTGCCTGGTTGGACGAAATGGATCAAATGGCTCTGAGCAGTACGGAACAACATCTGCGGTCACCAGTCCCCTAGAACAGAACAATTTAAACCTAACTAACCTAAGGACAGCATACACATCCATGCCGGAGGTAGGTCGCGAACCTGCGACCGTAGCGGTCGTGCGGTTCCAGACTGAAGCGTCCAGAACCACTCGGCCACACCGGCTGCTGGTTGGCCGATTCGCGTTTCAGATCGTATTGAGCGGATGGATGTGTAGTGGGTATGGAGACAACCTCATGAATCCATGGGCCCTGCTTGTCAGCAGGGGACTGTTCAAGTTGGTGGAGGCTCTCTAACGGTGTGTGGCGTGTGCAGCTGGAGTGATACGGGATCCCTGATACGTCTAGATATGACTGACAGGTGACACATACATAAGCATCACCTACATCCATTCACGTCCATTGGGCATTCAGACACACTTGGGGAGTTCCAACAGGACAATGCGACACCCCACTCGTCCAGATTTGCTACAGAGTGGCTCCAGCAACATTCTTCTGAGTTTAAACTCTTCCGCTGGCAATCAAACTCCCCAGATTTGAACGTTATTGAGCATATCTGGGATGCCTTGTAACGTGCTGTTCATAAGAGATCTCCACCGCGTCGCACTCTTACGGATTTATGGAGAGCCCTGCAGGATTCATGGTGTCAGTTCCCTCCAGCACTACTTCAGACTTAGTCGAGATCATGCCTCATCATGTTGTGGACTTCTGCGTGGTCGCGGGAACCCTACACAATATTAGACAGGTGTACCAATTTGTTTGGCTCTTCAATGTAGATACTTCATGCCGCAGCGGTATAGTTTAGCTAACAGCACGCAGCAGAATCGTAGGTGTAGTGCATTCTAAAGTTGGACTAACACTCTATTAAATAGATGGTCGTTATGTATTGGCTCATCAATGTAGTTTTCGTAATGCGAGTCCAGTGGACAGTGTGCAAAGTTGAAAATGCCAGCACAAGATAGTAAGAGGAGGAGTGCAACGCGATGCCAGTCCTAAAACTGATGGCTTAGAACGAGTCCGTGTTTAATGCTAAAATCCGAAGCGTGCAGTGTCAAGTCCGTTCTGGTAGGATGGCTGCGAGAAAGGTTCAGGGCCGGACGGGAGGCACAGTAAGCGTGGTTCCGCCGGTTGCCGCCAGAGGCCTCCCCGAGCGCAGCTGCCTGCTCTACCGCCCCCCGCTCACCCGGCTTCGGAATGCGGTCGGACTTACCGTTGTAGTGGGCCGCGCGCGGAGCTGAGGCAAGGCGGAGCGACGCACAGCCAGTCCTCGCAGCATCGCCACACTGAGTGCGTGTGTAGACAAGTGTCGCAGCGGTGCTCTGCGTGCGAGCGCTGCTTCCGCGCCGATTCTTCACGCGCCGGCCATTCCACTGGGCAAGGACCCCGGACAAACCGCGAATTCGTCTCAGCACACCGTGACGAAGAGGTCTGCCGCCTCCACCGTTCCGAGTCGGCGTCGCGCGAGCTGGCAGGCCCTTCGCAAAGGTAATGTTCCATCTTCGGAACTACATTACCAAGCTTTTCAATTTATATTAATCCAAGGTGCAATAACAAACACAAGTTATCAGTGGCTAGTTTTTTGTGTTCGAAGAACTGCCGTGTTTGCAGAATAAATTATAGGCAATGGGTTGGTTCCACCTGTTAAAGCAAACCACAAAATCTTCTGTGATTACTTTTCTTGCCCAAACATGTTTCGACACATTTGTACCATCGTCAGCTGGTTTCAATTTCTAGCTGGTTAGAGTCCGTGGGAAATTCAGTAAATGGTTAGACGCCATGTCATAGCTTGCAAGTTGTCTTTGTCACCACGCACAATTGTGTTTTGAAGTTACCAAAAATAATATCTGCTGCGTTTTTTCCACGCCATCTGCAAGACCAGAAGATGAGCATAATGACAAGAGCAACTATGATCACTGTAAGATACCTGATCAGCCAATGGTGGCCCTGCGAAGTCTAACCAACTGAAAATAAATATTCAATAATGGCAGATAGCACTGACTATGTCACAAATGCGCCGAGACATGTTTTAACAGGAAAATTAATGTAATGAAATTTTGTGATTTGAATAAACAATCAGAACCCAGTTTCTAAAATATTTGTACCGAAGACGCAGCACACTGACAGCCTCAGCAGCATTTACATTTTTGGCCTAACTGAAATCCACTTCTCTAGAATAAGTAATCGCTGTATGAAGGAACGTGTTTCGTAAGATTTTGTAATAATGTTAAACACTTACTAACAATTACACGTTGTCGCTATAGCGTTTCAGTTATTTTTGCACTATAAAGATGTCAATCCCTTGGCATAAAAACACACACACACAGCTTCCATTGACCAGTGTGAAACAACTCTTCTAGCGGCTGAGCACGTGTTTCATATGGAAGAACAGGATAACTTGTCCATCACCGAAAGAACAATCGTCGAAATTAATAAGTCGGGCAGAAAAGTAAACAAGAGGAGAGGTAAGGCAGAAATGTGTCTTATAAAATTTAATTTATTGCGCCATAAATTGGATTAATAATCTTTAAATCAAGAACACGGAAAGTAAACTAAATAGAAGCACAACAATCAGTATCATATTCACTGACGACATAGTACTACTTACGAAAGTTTTTCGTAATGTCTGTATCCCATGTCCTCCACCGGTTCTCCCTGATCGTGGTCTCGGATTTCCCTTTCTTTCTTTCCGAGAGTTCTTCCACGCCAAATGTATTCCAAGTAATTTTTACGTACACGAAGATGATTTTCTTAATTAGATTCTTTGGAGCAGCTTTCTCCAGAGATGTCACATATACCATATTACTTCATTTATCCCATTTTCCGTCTTAGCAGTATTTCTATTGTTTCTGGAAATTCGGACCCCTATTTCTGAAAACTAACTAGTAACAAAGCCCAGTCGAATATCTTAAGAAATAATTCTTTCTGTGATTATGTATTGTTCCCTACAGACTATTTCTTTCCCCGTATGTGTTCTTTTGTCCTGAGTGGTCGTTCTACGTACCTCTAAAATCGTTGTCAAAATAAAGGATTTATTCACTTGTTTACTTTTCTTTTTCACTATTATAATTATTCTTACTCCTTGTTTTGATCTTGTCACCATTTTAATAATAAACTAGTTTAAGTTTTGCGATTATCAATAATCTAACAAAACGAATGTCAAATTACTCTCTGTTTACTTAAATTTATTTTTATTGTCAGCAGCTACTGCTACGTCGTCAATAAACAAGAGACAGTGTGTTGCGCTGACATTTATTTTTCCTTTCGATTATTTCTATGTAAAGATTTTTATTCCATTTAACAATAAATTAATTGCATTACTATAGTGCGCATTCATCTTCTCATGTAGCTTTGTTTTCGTTTCCTGATTCAGTGATTTCGCTGGTTGTTCATTTATTCACGAACAAGTTTATAACGTTTGTCCCGCTCTTTCATCCTTATGGCCTTATAGCGCTATAAATTGTTAGACTTTTCCATCCATAGGTCGGTCAAAACTATGTGTATGTTCCTTTAGTATTCTTGACATCATCCTAACACTATTCTCGAGATTAACACGAGCTTCCATTGTTTTTATTTTGAACTAGGACTTATTCCCATCTAAGTTTTGATGACTCTTCTTCATCGATTCGATTTCTGATTAGACAAGTAAATATTTAAACACTCGTGAAACAACGCCTATTGCACTTCTCTTGGAGCATTCATTGTCTTCGATATAAAATCATGTCCGATGTAGCAAAAAGGAAATACGTAGATTTTCACAAACAATGAAACCTTTTACACACACTGGACAGAAGGTAATGGTAAATGCCTGGTTAGATAGAAGAAAGGCCTGTAGATCTACCTCTTATCAGCCTTAAATAAAATCATAAACACATTCAGAGTAAAACAAATAACGCATTTGGAAAAAGTCCAAAACCGGAAAAACAAGTTCTTACTGAAATGGATGCAATCGCAATTATTTTAAGAAAATTTGCGCTTTATCGTTGTAAGAAAGCTGCCATCAGACGTGAAAGAAAATATTATTATTCCATCTCTTGAAAGGTGATCTCTTAGTGAATGTTTTCTGACACACTGGCTTCCAAATGACTTTGTTGATATATTACAAAATCAGTCTGCTTCCTAGAGATGTTGAGGCAAAATATTTTTCGAGGTGAGAATATCGGGAGTTATCTACTGTTCAGAAGTCGTACTAAGCAGGTGCTTACTTAAATATGAGATGTGAAATGACTTCCTAATTATCTCATATACTACCCACGGCAGTAAAATGTCACGCCTTTTCTGTTGGTGTTCTAGGCGCTCAGTCCGGAACCGCGGGACTGCTACGGTCGCAGGTTCGAATCCTGCCTTGGGCATGGATGTGTGTGATGTCCTTAGGTTAGTTAGGTTTAAGTAGTTCTAAGTTCTAGGGGACTGATGACCTCAGATGTTAAGTCCCATAGTGCTCAGAGCCATTTGAACCATTTTTTTTTTTCTGTTGGTGCTTCGAGTCTTCTTCTGTCTTAAATGGCCATATCTGACAACAACAACGCCTTCAGTACAGTTCATCAAGCTGTGACACACAAGTTCGCTGCTCTTTGATCACTACACTGGTTACCTAATTTGAAACTAAATATCTTGTTCCACATTCGTATCCCAAATTTAATGTAAGAAATTTTGGATCACATCGGAGTTTTCGTCTGGATTGACGTAACCCTGATATGCTATGTATATTTGTTATGACCCATCCAACACTGTAGTCTCTGATACATAATTGACTTTTTTTTTTTTTTTTACTGCTGCCTCTGTTGCCAAACCCCTTAGCAAATATTACATCGGCAGTAAGAGTTCGCCATCGTATTCTCTGTTGCCTGATCTAGTACTTTCGTTACGCACTTCATTTGTTAATCAATTTTTAAGCCCCGAGGGATAGCCGCGCCTTGTCACGGGCCGCGCGGCTCCCCTCCGTCGGAGTTTCGAGTCCTCCCTCGGGCGTGGGAGTGTGTGTTGTCCTTCGCGTAAGTTAAAGTTAGATTAAGTAGTGGGTAAGCTTAGGGATCGATGACCTCAGCAGTTTGGTCCCATAAGGGCTTACCACAAATTTCCAAATCTCCTTTTCAATTTTTGACATCCTTTAGAAAACAAGTAAGTCTTAAATACTTCCTTAACCGTTCCTTCAAATTTCCAATTACAAGGGCTCTGCTTTCTTTCGGTACTACATCTCAAACATGCTGACTCCTGTAGCGTCTAAATCTGTTTTAACACTTTACTGCCATCACTCGCAGTGCAGCTCATTCCAGGAGACGGTGTGCAACGTCCAGAACCGACAGAGAAGGGGAAAAAAGTGTAAGAGAAGGCATGGTGGCAGAGTGAAAACTGCACCTTTGTCGTTACCCGTTGGGAGAGTCAATCCCTTTTTTATTCATTATCTGCTTTCTGCAGTCTTTCACTCTGAACACCTGGCTCTGAAAGAGTCAGCTGTTTTAGCACAACAGAGAAAGTTTCCTTTAAAATCCTTCCGTACCTTTCGGAAGCGGTGTAAGTTGCTGAAAAGTACAGTATTTTAAGATTTACTAATTGCTTGCCTTGATTCTCTGCTGTCAAGATTGTCTGAAGAAGTAAATAAATGCAACCGCAGACGAGATGCCGACTATGTTATGTTAAGAATAGCCAAACTGAAATTTTCGTGACTAACCCTCCAAATTTTTGCTTAGAAAATAGTGCCCGAGCAACAAATGTAAAGAGCTCCAATCCAACTCAATTTCGACAACGTTTTTTAGAAGGTTTCCTTTGCTAATAAGAAAAATACTGGAACTGGGAATGACCTCGCAAATAATCACTATCTTGGGGTGTAGCTAAAAGGATCCATATGGGTAAATTAAAAAGTTTCCAAGTCCTAAACAAAGCTATCAGGAGGTTTACCTAGCAGTGTCGTCGCTATAAAACGGAAGCCGAGCCTTGCGTCGCTGTCGTAAAACACTGAACTCGTACACGGTAGGATAATGCGAATTACTGTAATGCCATCTTGATTTATGTTTCCTGGTATATGCTGGGATGGTTCCATCAACACTGTCACGTCCTATCACATCACCTCCGTCCCTGGCAACATAGCAATCGTTTCGTCCCTAATGACGTCGGCATCGACGATCCGCCCCGCGGTGGCTACTTATGCTTCCTATTCAATAGCGTTCTATGGTCTGTCACTAAAAAATACATTGCTCTACAACACTCTGCCCGGACCATTTAACCTATGGAGCGAAATAGAAGGGAGTGACTGCCGTGTTCGCTTTGGATAACGCCTTCAATGAACAGGAAAGATGATTTTCATTATGTCACAACAGTTTGATGGAGCACATTCACGTATTTCCAGTTACACTGGATGATGGTGGAGTTAGCTGCACACAATTAGCATAACAATGAAAGTAACTTAAACATTATTTGAAAAAAAAAAGAGAAAAGAACCCTAAGCAACATAAATCGTTATACTGTGTGTATAAACAGTTAAGCGCGATAAACTATTAAAATGTGTGGACTAGTCTTTTGAGGCTAGCAATATTGATTTAATATGTTAGTACTATGTCTTTGTGCCTACAACTGTACAGTAAGGCTAAGACCAGAGACAACAATTAAAAAAAAAAACTAAATATTAACTGCTTATGATAACATCATTAAGATTGACGTTAAGGTTATTATACACTGAAGAGGGAAAGAAACTGGTATACAAGCTTGATATCGCAGCGTGTAGAAGTTCCGCAACAGGACTTATCACGTCTAATGCCACGAGTAATGTCTGAAGTAGTGCTAGAGGGACCTGACACCATGAATTCTGCAATACTGTCCATAAGTCTGTAAGAGCACGAGGGGGTGTAGATCTTTTCTGAACAGGACGTAGCAAGACATCCCAGATATGCTCAACAATATTCATGTCTGGGGAGTGTTTAAACTCAGGTGTTCCTGGAGCCACTCTACAGCAATTCTGGATGTGTGGGATGTCACATTGTCCTGGTGGAATTGCCTAACTCTGTCGGAATGCACAATGGCCATGAATGGATGCAGGTGCTTAGGCAGGATGCTTACGTACGTGTCACCTGTCAGAGGCGTATCAAGACGTATCAGGGGTCCCATATCACTCCAACTGCACACGCCCCACACAATTACAGAGCCTCCACCAGCTTGAACAGTTCCCTGCTGACAAGAAAGGCCCATGGATTTATGACGCTGTCTCCATACGGTACATGTCCATCCGCTCGATACAATTCGAAATGAGACTCGTCGGACCAGGCAACATGTTTCCAGTCATCAACAGTCCAATGTCGGTGTCGAAGGGTCCAGGCGAGCCGTACAGCTTTGTGTCGTACAGTCATCAAGGGTATACGCGCAGGCCTTCGACTCCGAAAGCCCATATCGATGATGTTCTGTTGAATGGTTTGCGCGCTGATACATGTTGATGCCCCAGCACTGAAATCCGCAGCACTTTGCGGAAGCGTTGCGCTTCTGTCACTTTGAACGGTTGTCTTCAATTGTCGTTGGTCCCGTTCTTGCAGGATCTTTTCCCTGCCACATATCTCTGTATTTGAATATGTTTGCCCATACCTGTTTCTTTGGCGCTTCAGTGCAGAACCCTTTGCTCAGCACGGCTGGAGGAAATTATTCTTGTGGTATTCACCTGAGCAGAGATATCAATACATTATGTGCACATGCATCTCAACAACATCCAGCCAGCAGCATAGCATTGAATACAATAGGCGATTTCTTCTTGAATATTTTTGAGAACGGGGTTCACGTTTGTCTCGGGACTAACGGCAATGGCCCAAAAGCCTTGATTTGTTTGAATTTATTGGTGAGTCTATATCACCGCAGCTAATGTGTGAACTTTACGAGACTGGATGCTGAAAGGAAAAAAATTAATGACTCACCCGGTACATGGGGTCTAAGTGGATTCATTTATTGGATTTATGGGCATATGAGGATGTATGACATCTCAGACTTTGTTTTTACATTTTGCAAAATGGAAAAGCATAGTAGATTTTCTTTCGAAAACCTAGAATTACGTTTTGCATTTGTTGTTAATGATGTTGAATTTACAAGGGGCAGTCAAATGAAAACGAGATAGATGAAAGAAGTTAGTAAACTGTTTATTGTTTCAAAAATAATTGTCATAACTGTTAATACGAGTATCCCCTACTGTGGGACAAGACGATCAGTGTCTTCATGGAATAATATTTGTGGTTGCTTACGGAACCATAACTGTACCCAGCCGTGCACCGTTTCGTCCGAAACAATTCGACGACCACGAATTTCTTTATTCGGCACTCCAAAAATACGGAAACTTCTTCAGCATAGATTGGGTCTATGTGGAGGACGTATAAAGGCTTTCTAGAGAAACATATGCAGCGTACTCGAAACAATTTTTAAATCCCCGCCGAAGGATGGCATGCTTGGGTACAATCACGGTTGCGTGGGCAACCACAAACATTTTCCCTGCTCACAAACATTTTTCCATGGCTCTTTTGTCTCACACTGGGATAAATGTTTTAGAAATAATAAACAATTTACATACTTTCTTCCAGCTTTCTGGTTTTCATTTGACTGGTCCTTATTCAATTATTGTTTAGTAGGGTGAAAACTGGAGAATCATGTATTTTATTTATTGAATAACAAATGGTTCGAATGGCTCTGAGCACTATGGGACTCAACTTCTGAGGTCATTAGTCCCCTAGAACTTAGAACTAGTTAAACCTAACTAATCTAAGGACATCACACACATCCATGCCCGAGGCAGGATTCGAACCTGCGACCGTAGCGGTCTCGCGGTTCCAGACTGAAGCGTCTAGAACCGCACGGCCACTTCGGCCGGCTATTGAATAACACCATCCTTGCACCTCCACTGCGATACTTTTTTTAGTTTTTACCTCAATGTTAATGACGTCATTCAGACTTTGCGTTCTTTTTAGTTGTCTCCTGTATGAAAAGGAAAATTGACAATATAAACGACCAGCTCACCCTCTCCGCTCCTCTCCACCACCCCCAGATTTTTTAAAGAATCGAACTCTCATTATTTTGCAAATGAGTTAATGTGTTTCATATTTGACGTTCATCAACTAAAACCTTTACAACTGAATATGCAAAACTCTAATTATGTTGGTTTACCGAGTCGTGGAATGTCCAATAGGTGAGTATAGCCTAGGTAATTTGCGTATTGTTTTAAGGAAAGCTAGTTTTTCACCCATCTCAAAGTTTATGACGTGATATCGGCTGAACTATATTTCGTGCAGTGATATAATTTTGCAGTTGCACTCAGTCCTACATGTGGACACTGTCGGAAAAATTAGTTGCGAATAGAATTAATAGTAAAGAATTAATAAATTAAAACGTCATGCCTGATACCGAAGTTTTACTGTATAAACTGCGAAAATACAAGCTACACACAACTTCCTTTTTGAGAGAGGTTGAATCGACCAAACAACCGTAAGTCAGAAAAGAATCTACGGCAGTAAAACTTAGCCAGTCACTGAGGTAGCTTTGAAATTTATCCAGTAAGTGAGCGTGTCTGGGTGTGTCTATGAGTACGATCTTGCCCGACTACGGTATTGCTATGTTTATGGCGTTCCAGTACTTCTAGCGAAGTTGATTAAATAGGCAAGCTTTACCTTGCAATGGTCTGGAAAAATTCGCGTCTAACGTAATTAGCTACGAGTAGGAGTTTAAAGCTTCCTAACTTTGACTGTTCAGTTCAAATCATTACCTTCAGCTAGCTTAGTTAGCATCTCCGCTCTTTAGCATAACAGGTATTAGCTGGCGCAACTTACTTTAAATGCACATCCTATTGCGCGGTCATCGGTGAATGGCGGTCGTTTTATCCACGTAGCTCCGTAACAGTGCTAATCCCACCTGTGGTTACCTGGAAAATTTTAATCGACTCGACAATCTTCTGTCAGGTTTTTTTTTTTTTCCTCCACCCTGTATATGGGTTGACCCTAAATGTTGGGAACACCGCCAGCTTTAAACATCCAGAAGTCTTCTTACAAGCATTCATCCCGTCTGGCATGGGATCCGCTGCACTCAAGATTTGGTAAATTTAATTTATTCAACCTTGCGGTCGGATGCCTTTCCTGTCGCCGCAGGAATTGTTTTAATATGACCAGGTAATCATTTCTCGTTACAGTTTCCTCTGGGAAGAAAAATGTGGCTATCATCCTATCGAGCATTAGGTTACACCAAACACTAAGCTTCGGGCTATCACGGATGTGTTGACGTGTATTGTGTGGGTTACTGGAGCTTGAAATCATAATGTGGTGGCGATTCATATGTCTAGAAATGTGGAAACGTTGTTTCATCTGTAAACAGGAACTTTGTCAGGTAGTCACTGACGACATCTATGGCATCCAGCACGAAACACGCCAATGCATATCGCAGAGGATGACCGTTTGGCTGCTATGCTTGGACCATTTGCACTTTGTACCCAAAAAGGCGTACTGCTTACCTAACACTTAAGAGCTGATCTTCCCCCATTCGCGATGCACGACTAGATTTGCGCTCTACCAAAACTACGGTTCGATAGTTTGTGTACACTACATAAATGTATGAAATGGCAGAATTACCACTAGTATTGGTAGAATTGGCAGGGAAAGAAACATAAACGAATGTGAAGAGAGAAACTGGGAGCCGACAACTCCTTTTGGTTTTTTTATTTGTTCGTTTGTTTTGCACATAATTAGAACCGCACATCATTCGTGTTAGTCCATTGCGTATTTTATATCCTTGTAGAATGTTAATTGCGTTTTATAAGTAATAAAAATTATTTCATCGCATAACTTCTGTGCTTTTATGTAACCAAAGGAATTACTTTTGATGCAGGTATAGTTTACATGTTCAAACATGATATATAAAAGATTTTAAACACGGTTGCGTTTCAGTAACTGTAAATGCAAGAGCTTCAATGGAATTTATTTAATCGTATGGCTAGGGCTCCCCCGTCGGGCAGACCGGTCGCCGGGTGCCGATTTTTCAACTTGACGCCACTTTGGCGACTTGCAGTCGATTAGGATTATAGGATGATGCTGAGGAGAGTACAACACCCAGTCCCTGGGCTGAGAAAATTCCGCGACCCAGCCGGGAATCGAACCAGGGCCCAGAGGATTGACAATTAGTCAGGGAGACTTTTTTTTTTAGTTCGTTGCATCTGCTCGGGGCGGACGTTATAAGACACCTGTTTCAGTTCGTCGGTGATCCATTAACTCAGTTTTTTTATTAGACCATGCAGCTACCGGGGGCGGACTTCAGTGGAATGGTTGTCTGTTATTTCAACCAGTAGCAACTGGTTGGCTGTTATTTCCGATCCATACAAGGTACTGAATTATTGTTATTTTGTACTCAATAGAAAAAAGTGTTCAAATGTGTGTGAAATCTTATGGGACTCAACTGCCAAGGTCATCAGTCCCTAAGCTTACACACTACTTAACCTAAATTATCCTAAGAACAAAAACACACACCCATTCCCGAGGGAGGACTCGAACCTACGCCTACTTAATAGAACATTGTTCATCATGAACGTAGGCAGGAGTTTCCTACCATTATTGATAAATGTGAAAGTTTTTTGTGAGAAACAGAAACATATTTCATAGAACCTTATCAAAGTATTGACAATGTTTGGTATGTTTTTGTTTTGCAATTTACGTTTATTTTACCTTTTTGTTGAGGAAATTCTAAATCTGTGTAGTTTTCTTTAGTTTTACTATAACTTCCTTCTGTTTCACGTTACGGATCAACAGTTCTGGAATAAAACCTGGACTGAACATTGACCGTTTCAGTTTGGCCACAAATACTGTTTATTCTATGGTAACAGACAGGAGGATAGCTATGTAGAACAAACATATTCTGTAGGTTGCAGAACCCTTTGAAACGCCCCTGATGGACTTCTTAGGTGTCGACAAGTCGACGTTCCAAGTCGCTGATCTATCCTGGCCAATTCGTTCTGTTGCTGCTGCTACTGCTGCTCTACTGACAACACAATACTGCACTCCTCCTTCCTAGCAGTCAATTCCGCACAACATTGGGGTGTCCATATACTTTTGGTCAGATGGCATGTGCTGCACACCATCAGTCGGCAGCTACGCTGGTACTACTGATGAATTTTCGCTCTGAGTTCAAGCGGCGTCGATTGGAAGTAGTTTTGGAAGTAGTTATCAATAAAAATTATTGATGCAGTAGCTTTCTGGGGCTGGAGGATGTCGTTCCTGCGCTACTGATATATATGTGTTCGCTTATGGAGTGGTTGGTCCTGCCCGACCACGTACTGGCTTCCGATAAACGTTTCCGGTGCTTCGGAATTGTCATCATAGCCTTGAGCGAGGTGATTCTATCGTCAAGCCGCACCACTCGCAGTTGGAATTACCGCGTCCGGCCGTCCATATTTAGTTTTCCGTCATTTCCCGAAATTGCTTAAGTCGAATGCGTAAGTGGTTACTTTGAAAAGGGCAGGCCGGCCGCTGTGGTCGAGCGGTTCTAGGGGCTTCAGTCCGAAACTGCGCTGCTGCTACGGTCGCAGGTTCGAATCCCCCCCGGGGATGGAGGTTAGTTAGGTTTAAGTAGTTTATAAGTCTAGGGGACTGATGACCTCAGATGTTAAGTCCCATAGTGCTCAGAGCCATTAGAACCATTTTTTGAAAAGGGCAGGGACAACTTCCTGTGCCATACTTGTCCAACAGCATTCCGCCTGCAATGATCGTATCGTCGATGGGACATAATACCCTTCTTTCCCTTGCTCCATGTCAGCAGTATCTCAATTATGTTCCTTCAGAGAGTGAAAGTGTGTCACAAAGTCGGTGAATTAGAGGAACAAACACTAGTACCAAAGATAAGTGTTGTCGAGTGAAGCGAGCAGTGGGGAGACGTCCAGTGCCTTCATGACTTTGGAGCCCCGTAAGGCGGCATCCTTCAGCGGCAGAGTTTGTTTTGCACGAGCCGAGTACCGGTACCCTTAGAGCACAGCCTCCTCAGCTCATAGCGCACGGCAGCGCTAAACTAGGCCATCGCGAATACCGGTTTCACACTTCCGTCCATGTACTACGCCGCATGGCTTCAGTATTCTGTAAAACGCTACTGAAAACCATTTCCACAGAAAAAATACACAATAAGGAGTACGACTACATAAGAGTAAACGAAGACTGCCGTTTAACCTACTGTCGATAACCAAGTCATTATAGAAGGTGTAAATTTTAAGTTAACAAATCAGAATAACCCGAAAAATAAGTTTCACACGAAGAAATGTGTAGAATCCAAAGTTGATTATTTTCGAGGGGAACACCTGCTGGTGGTAAAATTAGCCCCCAACCCCAGCCCCCTGGGGGTGGGGCGGGAGCCAACTTTAAAATTTCAAATAGCAACCCCCATTTTTTATTGCCGAATCAGATTCTACGTGAGAAACTGCTTACATTTTGTCTCAAACATTTCTTTCGATTCTTGGTAGTTGGCGCCGTAATTCAAGAAAATTCATGTTCTCATTTTTGCGTGAAAAATGGTTACGGATAAATAAAAAATACTTATTTACTTCGCAAGTGTGAGTTAGTTAGCTAGTCAGATGATTTGTTTGATAATACAAAGGTGTGTGGCCTCATGGCCACGAAACAAACAAAACTTATCCGGATCTGCGGAAAATATTGATATTTGGGTCAACATTTGTAAAACTCTAATTCCTCTCTCTCAAATCCCACCCTGTGGGGAGAGAGGGAGAGTTTTAGTTTTAGCGAATAGAAATTTACGATGTGAATAAGTATTTTTTATTTATCGGTAACCATTTTCCACGTTAAACTGAGAACATGGACTTTTTTTTTAAATTACAGCGCCAAATACCAAGAATCAAAACAAATATTTGAGACAAAACCTACGTAGTTTTTCATGTAGAATCTGATTCTGCATTTAAGAAAATGGGGGTTCCCATTTGAAATTTTAAAGCTGCCTCCCGCCCCACCCACCGGGGGCTGGTGTGGTGGACTAATTGTAACACCAGTAGACGTCTCTTTCGAAAATAATCAATTTTGGATTCTACACATTTTTTCGTGTGAAGCTTATTTTCCGAGTTATTCTGGTTTGCGAACTTAAAATTTACACCCTGTATATGGAACGCTACGCCGATTCTGAATGGGACTGGGGTAAGAAATTGGCTGTAGCCTGCATCGGAGTACGTCCCCACAATCCCTGTCGTGCTTAGCGTACGCACGGAAATCCTAAGTCTCGGCTGTTGCATGGTTACTTGAACCCTCCCCGTCTCAAACACGAGTAGTGTGCCGGAAGTGCTGCACCGCCGCGTTCTATACGGATAAAGAAGGGTATAAAGGGATAAAGAAGATATATATATATATCCCCTTCTTTATCCGGGAAAATAGGTTGAATATATATTTTCCTACTATCTTTGGTCAATTAAGACACAACCCAGTTACCTGTACATTGGGTGTGTTGCATTCCTATTGTCCATTATCTCATAGTGCACTTTCATTTCTCGTGCGATCAGTGTAGTAAACGGAGCGTAAAGACCGCCTTGTGTAGCGTAACGCGCAGCGCGCTGCCTTGTGGAAGAGGAAAATGAACCAGAACTGGACCTAATCTGCGCGGAGGATTGGCGACCGTGGCTGGTGCGCCGACAAGCCCGAGTATGGTTGTCCTACGCTCGTTCAGGCAAATGAGGATCGTGATTTGTCATAAAACGTTTAGTACATGTAAAAGATTTTTGTCCTTCGTTGCAGATTTGACACGGGTTGCACCAAAATGTGTGTGAAATCTTATGGGACTTAACTGCTACGGTCATCAGTCCTTAAGCTTACACACTACTTAACCTAAATTATCCTAAGGACAAACACACACACCCATGCCCGAGGGAGGACTCGAACCTCCGCAGGGACCAGCTGCACAGTCCATGACTGCAGCGCCTCAGACCGCTCGGCTAATCCCGCGCGGCGAAATGGCGACGGGCCAAGGAAGGCGAAATGTGTCTTCTGCTATGCACAATCCAAATTTATGACAACGATAGTGCGGAATTATCGACATCAGTACGGGCGGGCACCGCCTGGAAAAAGAGGCATAGCCTGGTGGTCCAAAAACTGTAGAGAGACAGCAATGTGAAGAAACCTTTCTCGAAGTGGACGTCCGCCTGTGTCTCAAGCACGTTTTGACAAAGAACAAGCTGCATTTCAAAGCTGCTCCCGAATCCTGTCCATCATGCACAGAGTTGTAGACTACCTTACGTGCCCGCATCTCGTGGTCGTGCGGTAGCGTTCTCGCTTCCCACGCCCGGGTTCCCGGGTTCGATTCCCGGCGGGGTCAGGGATTTTCTCTGCCTCGTGATGGCTGGGTGTTGTGTGCTGTCCTTCGGTTAGTTAGGTTTAAGTAGTTCTAAGTTCTAGGGGACTGATGACCATAGATGTTAAGTCCCATAGTGCTCAGAGCCATTTGAACTACCTTACGTAAGCGTAGGCTAGGGCAGTTTTCCTAGTAGCTTTGATCAGTTAAGATCGTACCCGCGTTACCTGTGTGTTGCATTACTGTTGGCCGGCAACTCCTAATGCGCTTCCTTTACATATACTACTAGATTCTCCTAAAAACCGGAAGCGGTGAACCGTCTAGAAATTGAGTGAGCAGAACAAAGCGGTCAGGAGAGATCAGCGACTTCTAACGCCGACTTGTCGTTGGACGTATCCTAAGAAATCCATCAGTGGCTTATCAACCCTTGTAAAGCTGCCCAAGTAGACTGCTGGTGATGTGATTGTGAAGAGGAGAAGCGAAGGTATGACTACAGCTAAACCAGGACCAGGGAGACCTCACGTACCGGCGGACAGGAAGCGTCAAGCCTTGTGGTGGGCGGCTGCAGTAAATCGCACGAAATGGACGAAAGGAATCACTCGTGAGTTTCAAAGTGCTACCGACAGTCCAGCTATTACAGTGACAGTGCTTGGCGTTTTAAAACAATGGGGTAACATGGTCGAGCGGCTTCTCATAAGCCACACATTTCTGTTGCCAGCTAAGCGCTCGTTGAGGTTATGTAAAGAGCGACGCACTAGACAGTGAATGACTGCAAACGAGTGATCTGAAGTGACAAATCACCCACCATGTGTAGTGCCAACAGAAAAGTGCAGACGGGGTGGTGCTGTGGTAAGGGGGTGACTTTCGTGCTTACACTCTGGTCCCCTTATTGCACTTTAGAAAACGCTACATGCGGAAGGATATGAACGCATTTCACATCGTTGTTACTGCGTACAGTAGAGGAACATTTCCGAGACGATAACTGACTGTATCAGCATGACGGTGCACCTTATCATAAAGCAGTATCTGTGGGGAACGGTTTGTTGACATTCCTGTAATAAACTGGCCCGCCCAGGGTCGCGACCTGAATCCAATGGAACACCTCTCGGATCTGTCAGGAGACTTCGACCCAGACACCAGTGTCCATCATCATTACCTTAATTGGTTTCGGTTATTGAGGTATTTTGGGCTGTTATTCCTCCACAGAAGTTCAGACACCTTCTTGAAAGAGTCCTCAGCAGAGTTCAAGCCTTCAAACAGGCGAAAGCTGGACACAAAGCCCACGTAAATGGCCACTGTTACGTGTCCGGATACTTATGATCAGATAGCGTACTTACTTCTTTCTTTATCCCAGAAGTTAAAAGTATCACTTCATTTGTAAAATTCTTTCGGGCTCTCATAAGCCCATCCTCAGGTGTCGCAGTGGAAATAGCAAGAGGCGGGAGATAGTTTTCACACGCCGCTACACATATAAAAAACAAAAAACAAAAATTCATAAGAAAAATTGAAGAAAAAAGACATTACGAAACCGCCGGTCGGGCTAGGTGCTGTGAAATCTATGTCAATGCGAAAGTGACACCAGACAGTACTACGGACGACTGCCTGGGTAGGGAAATGTACAAATAATACCAGGACACTTACACTGTACTGTGGTCCCCGAGCGCCACGGTGGACGTGTACGAGGCGCGGTGTGGTGGACGTGTACCAGGAGAGAAGAACGCAGGGCGCCTAGCCCAGCCGTTCACAATCTCAATTAGTGGTGTACATTAAAAATGAAGAAAAAACAAAAAACAAGAAAACAAGAAATACATAAAAATACACGAAATAAGTTCAAAGTGCATTATGCGTAGTAAAGGAGCGTATTTAACAGGTCGGGTGTGGCATGTCAGGGTGCTCTTCATCACAGAAGGCCAATTTTTGCACTGAACCAATGGAACTGACGAATCGAACTACATTGCATTGCATTGCACCACAGCAGACTGGAATAATGTCATGTTTGCTAACGGCAGCAGGTTTGCAACCGGACGATAGAAGTTTTAGGGTTTTGAGACGTGCTAGACGACAGCAGGAACGCAGATACGTTCGGGAAATCCATCCGTTGGCAAAAATGGCTCTGAGCACTATGGGACTTAACATCTGAGGTCATCAGTCCCCTACACTTAGAACTACTTAAACCTAACTAACCTAAGGATATCACACACATCCATGCCCGGGACAGGATTCGAACCTGCGACCGTAGCAGCAGCGAGGTTCCGGACTGAACATCCGTTTGCAGGTGTAAGTGTTATGTTCTGGGGAGCAATAATGGTTGGGCGGCGGACCATTCTAATTCCCACCTACGGAAATTTGACAGGTCCACGATATCCCCAAGAGGCCCTACAAACGAAGTCACTGACCAAGTTCATCCTAGTCGATAACAATGCAAGCCTGCACCGTACTCTAGCAGTGTATCGGTATCTTCGAAGGTTCAACTTCAACCGAATGCACTGGCCAGCATATCCCCAGGCATAAATGCAACTGAGCATGCATGGGACCTGCTGAAGGTGGCCACTGCGCAGCGTCCGTATCCAGCTGATAATCTTCAGGACTTCACTGCAGCTGCCGTCGAGCAGTGGGGCCTCTTATAACGACATAAACTTGATGCTCTCGCCCGGAGCATGCCTCGCAGAGTGGAAGAACTCACTGTTTTTGTTTTTAAGATGTACCCTTATTACAGAGCCTGCTTTGTTTTTTAATGAATTTTTCTAACTAACCAAAATCGTTCTTGTTTGCAAAAGGAATTATGTTTATTTTGTTAACGAGGTATTGTACAAATCTTGATGAGTGTAGTAAACTCTACGATAATCCAGGATTTTGTTGAGGTGTGTAGTATTATGACAGAAGCCAAATAAAAAAGTAAGGTTTATCACTGGAGATCACGTGTAAAATTCTATCACTCGCGCTATTACCAGTAGCGGGAGCATCTCTGAAGATGCCCGACGCAGCTTTGGACGAAACGTCAGGAATGAAAACAACTGATGGGTCGTGACCAGATGACCCGGAGGATTCATCAGCAACTAAGACAACCGGTCGTGAAATCGTTCACTGCCCGGTCTGCGGAATTGGCCAGGCTTGTGGCGATGCCGAAGCGGCGCGTTTCGCCAAAGGTCAGGCGTGGGCGACCCGCTCCGTGTCGGGCGGGGTAAGGCAGAATGGAGGAGAGAACAGACGAGAGGAGGTGGCCACGCTGCCAGCTTTCTACGGGTGAACCACGGCCCTCCACAGCGGAGCTGCCTGCCGGCACACGGCAGGGGCACTAAGCAGCACCTCGCGAAACTTGTGGACCAGGATGATTACCTCCCGTCTTTCGGTATCGGAGGAGGACGCAGTCATGTAGGACTCAAAAATCTGCTCTCCCCCTGCGCAGGTACATATACCGAAAGCATAAAAACCAACCGATCTACACAGGGTGTACAAAAATGTGCTGAAAAAGGTAACCAGTTTTCTCGGAATGGACAAATACAAATTCTATATACTTTTCAAAGTGACTCTTATATAATTCTTCATCCAAAAATGCAAAATAGTGCAAGTTCAGATAACGATAATGGATCTGGATAGCGGTCGCGCACCACTCTCTCCAAATAAGACCACAAAGTTTCAATAATAATGTGGTATGGTGACTGTGGTGGGCAGTGGAAATGATAAAGACCATCACCGGGCTCACCAGCCCTGGACAATGCGAGGTGTGTGAACAGGAGCCGTGTCATCTTGGAACATAGCGTCCCCATGTGGAACAAACGTTGTACTGAAGTTAAAATCTTCTGGGTTATTAGGCCGCGTCATGTTTCTTCTAAAATGTTCGACGTTTCGACCTCTCTGCTGGGATCTTCCTCAGGATCTTTTGGTATCCACTACTGCTAGCTGCAATGTTCTAGCAGTAGTGGACACCAAACGATCCTGAGGAAGATCCCAGCAGAGGGGTCGAAACGTCGAACATTTTAGAAGAAACATGACGCTGCCTAATAACCCAGAAGATTTTAACTTCAGTGGCAACGGCCACGAAAGCCTGCAGACTTACATAAAACGTTGTACTGTGGGATGGACATGAGCAATCAAAACTGTGACTTAATCCTTGGCAGTAATGTGAAGTTACAGAGCAACGAAAGAGCCCATGGAATACCACGATCTGACTGCCCAAACCATCACCGACCCTCTTTCATGTTTAATTCTTGGGATGTACACTCCTGGAAATTGAAATAAGAACACCGTGAATTCATTGTCCCAGGAAGGGGAAACTTTATTGACACATTCCTGGGGTCAGATACATCACATGATCACACTGACAGAACCACAGGCACATAGACACAGGCAACAGAGCATGCACAATGTCGGCACTAGTACAGTGTATATCCACCTTTCGCAGCAATGCAGGCTGCTATTCTCCCATGGAGACGATCGTAGAGATGCTGGATGTAGTCCTGTGGAACGGTTTGCCATGCCATTTCCACCTGGCGCCTCAGTTGGACCAGCGTTCGTGCTGGACGTGCAGACCGCGTGAGACGACGCTTCATCCAGTCCCAAACATGCTCAATGGGGGACAGATCCGGAGATCTTGCTGGCCAGGGTAGTTGACTTACACCTTCTAGAGCACGTTGGGTGGCACGGGATACATGCGGACGTGCATTGTCCTGTTGGAACAGCAAGTTCCCTTGCCGGTCTAGGAATGGTAGAACGATGGGTTCGATGACGGTTTGGATGTACCGTGCACTATTCAGTGTCCCCTCGACGATCACCAGTGGTGTACGGCCAGTGTAGGAGATCGCTCCCCACACCATGATGCCGGGTGTTGGCCCTGTGTGCCTCGGTCGTATGCAGTCCTGATTGTGGCGCTCACCTGCACGGCGCCAAACACGCATACGACCATCATTGGCACCAAGGCAGAAGCGACTCTCATCGCTGAAGACGACACGTCTCCATTCGTCCCTCCATTCACGCCTGTCGCGACACCACTGGAGGCGGGCTGCACGATGTTGGGGCGTGAGCGGAAGACGGCCTAACGGTGTGCAGGACCGTAGCCCAGCTTCATGGAGACGGTTGCGAATGGTCCTCGCCGATACCCCAGGAGCAACAGTGTCCCTAATTTGCTGGGAAGTGGCGGTGCGGTCCCCTACGGCACTGCGTAGGATCCTACGGTCTTGGCGTGCATCCGTGCGTCGCTGCGGTCCGGTCCCAGGTCGACGGGCACGTGCACCTTCCGCCGACCACTGGCGACAACATCGATGTACTGTGGAGACCTCACGCCCCACGTGTTGAGCAATTCGGCGGTACGTCCACCCGGCCTCCCGCATGCCCACTATACGCCCTCGCTCAAAGTCCGTCAACTGCACATACGGTTCACGTCCACACTGTCGCGGCATGCTACCAGTGTTAAAGACTGCGATGGAGCTCCGTATGCCACGGCAAACTGGCTGACACTGACGGCGGCGGTGCACAAATGCTGCGCAGCTAGCGCCATTCGACGGCCAACACCGCGGTTCCTGGTGTGTCCGCTGTGCCGTGCGTGTGATCATTGCTTGTACAGCCCTCTCGCAGTGTCCGGAGCAAGTATGGTGGGTCTGACACACCGGTGTCAATGTGTTCTTTTTTCCATTTCCAGGAGAGTATATTAGGCCAGAGGTCGGGAACAGTGTGAAACAATACTCATCCGACCAAATGACTTTCCCTCATTTCTTCACAGTCCAGGTTTTATGGCTTCGGTTCCACGTTTTCCTGTTACGGGTATTTGCACCACTGCTGAGTGGTTTTGAAATTCCAGCTCGCGCTGCAGTTCTCTGCTAACGGAGCTGCCTTAGCGTTGTTTTGGTGCTGACAGTGTTCACAAGTACGACATTCAGTTCTGCAGTGACTTTTGCAGCTGTCGTCGTCTTACTTTTCGCCACAATCCTCTTCAGTGGCCGCCTGTCATGGTCAGCACAGGCTTTTGTCCACGTTGTGAGTATGCAAAAAAATGGTTCAAATGGCTCTGAGCACTATGGGACTTAACCACTGAGGTTATCAGTCCCATAGAACTTAGAACTACTTAAACCTAACTAACCTAAGGACATCAAGCACATCCACGCCCGAGGCAGGATTCGAATCTGCGACCGTAGCGGTCGCGCGATTCCAGATTGTAGCGCATAGAACCGCTCGGCCACCCCGGCCGGCTGTGAGTTAGCAGATCATGTTTTTCCGTTTTTCCGTTTTTCCTGTACGCGGCATATATCTTCGATGCGGTGCCTCTTGAAACAACAAACACTTCGGCCACCTTGGTTACGGAAGACCCACCATACGAGCACCAATAATAGTCTGCCCACGTTTGAAGTCACTTAGCTCTGACATAACGTTCGCACAACTACATAGAACAGTGTTCTGACACAGCTGATACTTGGCGACGCATTGAGGAAATTGCACGGGTGCCATTCGTGGTCAACTACAACACCGTAACTTGCAGGCTTTGCTAGCATCTCCGTGTATTTTCAAGCATGCACAGTTTTTCCATAATTTTGTCCACCCTTGGATAAAAATTCAGCAAATTAAGCTGGTGAAAGCGAATGCTAAGACTGATGGAAGGTGCAAAACGGCTAAGCGGGAACAAGTAGAGTACAAATCCAAGCCCATAGAAGCATGTATAACTCGGAGATAGATACTGTCGATAGAAAAGTAAACAGACCTTCAGAGAAAAGAGCGGCAGCTGTACGATTATCAAGGGCTTAGACGGAAAACCGTCACTGAACAAAGAAAAGAAAGCTTAAAGGTGGAGGGAATATACAGAGTGACTACCCAAGGGGCAGGAAATTGAAGACAATATTCTCGAGTGGGAAGAAGACGAACCAGAAGGTGAAATAGGAGATGTACTGCGCGAAGAATTTAACAAAGCAAACAAAGACATCAGCCGAACAACACCCAATGAGTGAACGACATTCCCTTGCAACTAACGAACCCTTGGGAGAGTCAGGTATGACAAGACTATTCCACCTAGTGTGCAAGATACACGAGACAGACGAAACGCCCTCAGACGTCAAAGATAACATGATAACCTCGAGTTCCAAAGAACGGTGGTATCGATAGGTATGAATATTATTACCGAAATATCAGTTTAATAAGTCATGGTTGCAAAATACTGATATGAATTGTTTAGAGAAAAATGGAAAAAAAGTAGTAGAAGCTGACGGTGGGGAAGACCGGTTCGGTTACCGGATAAATGTAGGAACACGCGAGACAATACTGGCCCTATGGACATGTTAGAAGATAAACTGAAGGAAGACAAACCTACGTTTGTACCATTAGAGAAAGCTTTTGACGATGTTGACTAGATTACGCTCTGTGAAACTGAGAAGGCAGCAGGTTTAAAATACAAGTGATGACAAATGACTTACAAGTTGTACAGAATCCGGTCAGCAGGTGTAAGAGTCGATCGGCAAGAAAGGTAAGCAGTAATCCAGAAAATGGCTCTGAGCACTATGGGACTTAACATCTATGGTCATCAGTCCCCTAGAACTTAGAACTACTTAAACCTAACTAACCTAAGGACATCACACAACACCCAGCCATCACGAGGCAGAGAAAATCCCTGACCCCGCCGGGAATCGAACCGGGGAACAAGGGCGTGGGAAGCGAGAACGCTACCGCACGACCACGAGATGCGGGCAGTAATCCAGAAAGGACTGAGACAGAGTTGTAGCCTATCCGTGATGTCACCCTGTCTGCACATTCAGAAAATAGTAATGCTGACAGAGACAGCAAAGGAAGAGAGTTTGCACGGAATGGGCAGTGTCTTGAAAGGGCGATATAGATGAACATCAACACAGGCAAAACAAGGGTAACGGAATGTCGTCGAATTATATCAGGCGATGCTGGGGAAAATAGGTTAGCAAATAAGACATTAAAAGCAGGAGAAGATGTTTCCTAATTCGGGAGCAAAATAACTGATGATGGCCGAAGTTCAAATGGTTCAAATGGCTCTAAGCACTATGGGACTTAACATCTGAGATAATCAGTCCACTAGACTTAGAACTACTTAAAGAACCTAAGGAGATCACACACATCCATGCCCGAGGCAGGATTCGAACCTGCGACCGTAGCAGCAGCACAGTTCCGGACTGAAGCGCCTAGAACCGCTCGGCCACAGCGGCTGGCGATGGCCGAAGTAGACAGGATATAAAATACATACCGGCTGTAACAAGGAAAGAATTTCTAGAAAAGAGGAATTTGTTAACATCTACTATCAGTTTAAATCTTAAGAACTAAGAACTCTTTTCTGAAGGTATTTGCCTGGAGGGTAGGCTTGTACCGAAGTGAAACGTGGACAACACATAGTCTACACAAGAAAAGAACAAAGTTTTTGGAATGTGGTGCTACAGAAGAAATCTTTAGATGGAAATGAGCGTTTGGCGTCATTGGCCGGGAGGCCCCTCGCGGGGCAGGTCCGGCCGCCATAGCGCAGGTCTTATTACATTCGGCGCCACATTGGGCGACCTGCACGCCGGATGGGGATGAAATGATGATGAACACAACACAACACCCAGTCCCTGAGCGGAGAAAATCTCCGACCCAGCCGGGAATCGAACCCGGGCCCAGAGGACGGCAATCCGTCACGCTGACCACTCAGCTACTGGGGCGGACAATCTTTAGATCAGAAGGATAGATCGCGTAACTAACGAGGAAGTACTGGACAGAAATTTGGGAGACATAAATTTACGATACAATTTGACTCAAAAAGGGATCGGTTGGCAGGGGACATTCTCAGACGTCAAAGAATCATCAGCCTAGAATTAGAGGAAAGTATGTGACAGGGAGCGAGGAGGGGAAGGGGTAGAAATGGTAGACAGGCACCAAGGGGTGAATGCAGTATGTAGATTTAAATGGATGTATGTTGCAGAAATTATTCGGAATGTACAGAATAGGGTAGCGTGGAGTGCTGTGTCAGACCAGTCTTCGGACTGAAGATAATCTGTCCAACAGCGTTTCGAGGGGACTACACTATCTTTCTTCCAAAGATTCCCGCCGGCCAGGGTGGCCAAGCGGTTAAAGGCGCTACAGTCTGGAACCGCGTGACTGCTACGGTCGCAGGTTCGAATCCTGCCTCGGTCATGGATGTGTGTGATGTCCTTAGGTTAGTTAGGTTTAAGTAGTTCTAAGTTCTAGGGGACTGATGACCTTAGAAGTTAAGTCCCATAGTGCTCAGAGCCATTTGAACCATAGATTCCCTTGTAAGTAAAATATAACGTTTCACAGCCGAAAATGTCACAACCGTTAAAATGTTCCGCACAACTATGTCATGGTTGAACAAATTTCTAGTAGAAGCCTAACGTTTCAGTCACAATTCCGGAGGACATTTTCAAAGACAATTGTACGTTGTATGAATAACCAATGCATACCTTGGCTCTTTACGACTGCAGTAAATGTTCGTTTCCGCGTGCTCCCAGGCAGAGGCGTGACGTCACATGTTTTGAAGAGAGAGCGCAGCTGACTGTTGGCGGTTTCTGTGATCCGCTGTTGCTAGGTGGCAAACTAGACCACATGGTCTCCAGCACTGCAGTCCAGATACATCATCCTCCTTCCGATTAAAATGGAATAGACGACAATTCCTGCGCACTAACCACAGGCTAAGAACGCTTTACAGAACAGGAGCTCGTATCATATAGCGCGTTGATTAGCGAGTTCTCCATGTGAACAGATATAGAATCATCTTGTCCATTAACAACAGCGTGTTTATTCACGAGTTCCATATGTGAACAGAGATAGTACAATCCTGTCCATTAGCAATAGTTTGAAATTAATGTTGTGCAGTTTTTTTAAAATTTTATTTAACATCACTTCGATGATTTCTATGTCGCTTTCGTGTCTTATTTACGCAAGCAGCTAATCATCTGCAGTCACGATGGTGAATGGATTCTGATCAAGACTTTTGTACAACAGAAAAATGTGTGTTGCTCGCGGGAGCAGAACACGAGACCCCCGTGTCTGTATGCTGCACTAAGAACCTCTAGAGCGCGGTTCCCTGAACCATGTTCTGCGGAACACTGGTGTTCATAACGGCTCAGCGAGAAACTGTTGATAGCAAGGTCGGTTCTAGGTGCTTCAGTCTGGAACTGCGCGACCGCTACGGTCGCAGGTTCGAATCCTGCCTCGGGCATGGATGTGTGTGGTGTCCTTAGGTTAGTTAGGTTTAAGTAGTTCTAAGTTCTAGGGGGCTGATGACCTCAGCAGTTAAGTCCCATAGCGCTTAGAGCCATATTTTTGATAACAAGGTGTCTTTTTTCTATGTTTTCCCTTATTTTTTAAAATCTTATATTGATTTAAAGTTAAACTAATCACAATGAAACAAAATTTTGTCACGTTTCTTAACTGCTATATTAATTTCCTTAATCTTCAAAATAAGCAAGGTGTTTCATCAAAGTACAAGGAGTGTCAAAGTATTCCGTCACATTAAATGTCTGGGAACACCTGAGGACCTAGGTATTGAGGCATTGAATTTAGCGTTGCAGACGGTCCGTTGCTATAACAGGACAAACAAGGCAGATCTCCGTTTGATACTACTGTACCACATCCTAGTTCGCATTACAGCTTTCCGCAAGGCAGTTGCGGAACGTGGGATTCCTATCAGCGAGAAAATCTCAGTTAGAGGGAAAGGTTTACCACCCATTCTGGGCACGAAAGTAGCATTTGCTGCGAGAATTAAACAGTACTAAACTTCACATTTTGTAGTAACTCTTTTGGTTGGCTGAACCCGGCAGAACGAGTCACCAGATTTTACGTTCTTTTTCATTTTTCTTTTACGATAAGCGAAGCATATGAGATGTACTACGAAACTTTTTGCTGGTGACTCTGTACTGTATGGGAGAATGACGTCTTTAAGTGACTGTAGGAGGAAACAGGATGATGTCGACACAATTTCTATTTGATGTGATGAATAGCAGCTTGCTCTTAATGTGGTTAAATGTAAAATAATGCATATCAGTAGGGGAAAAAACCTATAACGTGCGAATACAACATTAATGATGTGCTTTTTGACACAGTCACGTCGAATACATATCTAGGCGTAATGTTGCAGAGCGGCATATAATGGAACGAGCACTAATGTCAGTGGCAGAGAAGGCGAATTGTAGACTTCGGTTTGCTGGGAGAATTCTAGGAAATCCATAAAGCACAAAACTTACGGGACACTTACGCGACCCATTCTTGAGTACTACTCGAGTGTTTTGGATTACCATTAAAGGGAGACGTCAAACCAATTCAGAGGCGTGCTGGTAGATTTGTTAGTGGTAAGCTCGATCAACGCGCGGTTATCACGTAATGCTCCATGGACTCAAAGAGGGATTCCTGGAGGGAAGACCGCGTTATTCTCGCGAAACAGTATTGCGATGCCGGCAGCCGCTGTGGCCGAGCAGTTCTAGGCGCTTCAGTTCCGAACCGCGCTGTTGCTAGGCTGGCAGGTTCGAATCCTGCCTCGGGCATGGATGTGTGTGATGTCCTTAGGTCAGTTAGGTTTAAGTAGTTCTAAGTCTAGGGGACTGATGACCTCAACAGTTAAGTCCCATAGTGCTTAGAGCCATTTGAACCATTTTGAGTATTGCGAATGTTTATAGGACTGGCATTTGCGATGAACTGTAATACGATTCTACTGCTACCAACGTATATCTCGCGTAAGGGAAGCAGAAACTATATGAGAGAAATTGGGGCTTGCACGGAAGCACATAGTCGTTTTTCCCTCTATCCCTCTGCGAGTGGAACAGGTGGCGGTGCAAGGTACTCTCCGTATAGCGGCATGCGGAGTATGTATGTATATGTAGCACATCGGATGATGATGATGATGATGATGATGATGGAGAAAAGTTTTCGAAGCGCTTCGTAAATAACGAATATTAAGCTATAGTGTTCGGTTTCGCCGTAGTTTCCGTAACGTTCCTTGGGCAGGTATAAATTTCATTTCTTACTGTTGAGTGCTCGTTCCATTACATGTCGCTCTGCAACGTTACACTTAGTATGTATTCGACGTGACTCTGTCCAAAAGCACACCATTAATGTTGTATTCACTATTTTCAAGTCGAGGAAAGGAACAAGAGCAGTGAACAGTGTTTTTAAAGTTTGAGTCTGGCCATGTTGTCCTGTCTGGACCGACGTTTTAAGAAGATGAGTGATGCTATAGTGATGGGACCATTGACTGGTTTTAACAACTCGTTGGCTAGTTGTTTTTTCGTTCAGTCAGTTTTTTTTTCAGTCGAATGAAACCACCAAATGAAGCTGGTCTCCGAGGCCATTTCAGCCATATGAGTGTTCTCACTCACTCTCGGGGTCTGACTGGTTTCACTTAATGCGAGAGATAACCAACTGACGCAAGTCTCTGACAGTTACTTCTGTTATATGAATGCGTTCACTCAGTCTCCGGGTTTGAGTGATTTCTGATTTCACTTACACTCTTTTTCAGCCTTTTCTCTTGTACGTGAACCATGACTAGGGTTACCCAATTTTTTAAAGATAAAAGAATAAAAAATTTTCTAAAAGCGAAGTATTTTCAACATTTATTTTTTAACCTACTTGAATACAATTTTTTCGTACTTCTGGCATTAAATAAGAGATTTTGGTTGGTTTTAAAAGGTTAGTAACATGTACATTATAAATTTATGTTCGAGCAAATGAACATTACTCTTTTATTTAAATTTATTGAAGCTCCATTTCCACTGGTTTGTCGCCATCACCGATATTTCTATTTCAGAAAATGTTGACGTGACCAGACAAAATAAAAGATACAATTTCTTTAAATTATTTGGTGACTTAATGACTCGATTTTTAAGCATATACTGTCACATGTTGGAAGTTACAAATCACTACACACTCAGCTTTGCCCGCGGAACGCAAGGTTCCGAATTCGAGTCGCGTTCCGACGCACAGTTTTACTCTATCAGGAAGATTCAAATCAGCGACCATTCCGATGAAAGTGAGACAGTTATTCTGTAAATATGATTACTGTTCCCAGTAACCAGTGATTGTTACGAAAACAGACTTTCTATGTCAGAAACAGGCGATACATAGCGCATTTTTCTTCAACTTGCAAATAAGTTTTTATGATACTGCCTAGAGCTTCTTTTTTTTTTTTTTTTTTTTTTTTTTGCTCAAGACAGAATCTTCACAAATGTAAAACGTCTGTTGATAACGCTATCACTGACATAAATAGAGATCTTCATTAGAAAATATGATCTGAAAATGACAATGAATATCATTAAACTGTTGCGCAATGTCTATGAATCGCCCGGATAGTCGATCGCGTTAAGACGCCGCTTTCGGTATTCGGGCCCCGAATCGAATACGGCCGGCGGAGTATCCATGAGGATCGCCGTGCCAACCAGCCCGGGTGTGGTTTGTATGTGCTTTCCCACATCTCACGTGGTGAACAGCGGGCTGGTCCCCAATTCCAGCCGCACCTAAACGCTTCGAAAAAATTTAAGAAACTTTCGCCGACTTGCACATATTAACCCTGCATGTAGACATCTTAGGTGGCGGAGTGGCGGCGGGAAGGGCATCCGGCCATCAATTATGTTAAACACGCCAATTCCGATAGTAACAATGTTGTGCCGCTGTGGCCTGATTGTTGCTGCAGATTTCAAATAGTAGGAGCTGATGGTAGCTCACGTAGTCGGACATAATTGTGAGCGGGGCACATTGTAGGAAACTCGCCTCACGATGTCTTTTCTGCGCCCTGCCATTCTTTGGTCGGTAGAAGATGTACGCGCTGTAAACCACGTTGTGCGTCTTCGCTGGAATTACACTCCTAAGTATCGAACGTGTTGAGGTGGCAATCGTAAGCGATGGAAGAGTTACTATCATTACGTCTACAATGGCCACCAAAATCCAATTCTCCTTAAACCGATTGCTTAATACCGATTCTGGTTGATCGTGTAAACAGGCCAATATAGATTCCTGAAATGCGGACTGGCTGCCAGATTCCAGCTTCCACAATCGGTTTTCGGTTCCATGTACACGCTCTGTCGTATTAGAGAGGTGAAGGGGTTGTTATATTGCCACTTGCCTCTTAAGACGTTGGTTAATATGGACGAAATGATTTTGTATGGAGTCAATCAAAAGAAGCCCTTAGTTGAAGGGAAACATACCTGTATTTATTGCATGGAACGAGATAAGTAAATGATGATGTTGTAGTTGTTGAATTAGAAAAATCGAACTGACTGGCAGCAATGCTATATTGCTCAAAGCTGGTTAATTTCTGAAACTCTTAACTGACTCTCTCTTTTCGTGTAAAGCGTTCTTGTGTACAGTCAGTGTCCGCAGACAACATATTCGCCATTTATGTGTGCACGAATAGGATTGTGCCGGCCGGCGAGGCCGTGCGATTCTAGGTGCTTCAGTCTGGAACCGCGTGACCGCTACGGTCGCAGGTTCGAATCCTGCCTCGGGCATGGATGTGTGTGATGTCCTTAGGTTGGTTAGGTTTAAGTAGTTCTAAGTTCTAGGGCACTGATGACCATAGATGTTAAGTCCCATAGTGCTCAGAGCCATTTGAACGAATAGGAATGTGCTTTTACAAAATGGAAATTTGTGATAAGTTCTATGGGACCAAACTGCTAAGGTCATCGGTCTCTAGGTTTACACACTACTTAATCTAACTTAAACTAACTTACGCTTTGGACAACACACAGCCGGCCGAAGTGGCCGTGCGGTTAAAGGCGCTGCAGTCTGGAACCGCGAGACCGCTACGGTCGCAGGTTCGAATCCTGCCTCGGGCATGGATGTTTGTGATGTCCTTAGGTTAGTTAGGTTTAACTAGTTCTAAGTTCTAGGGGACTAATGACCTCAGCAGTTGAGTCCCATAGTGCTCAGAGCCATTTTTTGACAACACACACACCCATGCCCAAGGGAGGATTCGAAACTTGGACTGAGGGAGCCCCGCGAACAGTGGCAAGGTGCCTTAGACCGCACGGCTACCCCGCATTGCTGTGCCTTTACACATCTGATTTTTTTTAATCATTCCAAGTGTCCAAAATGTTGGAATATGATAATGTTCCACCAGTTATCAATTTACAGAACAGACTTGTTCTAGGTGGGAGTTTAAAACAGTTTCGCATCCACGAACTTCTTCTTTTTATAACCTTTTCCAAGTGTTTGCGTAGTGTATATCTTAATTAGGGCCAACAGTCTTGATGCGGTTCCCGTCAGAACATCGAGGTTAAGCTCTGGCGGGATTCACTAGGACTCGGATGGGTCTCCATCAGGTCTGCAGAGTGCTGTTCGCAAGTGAGGTGCACTCAGCCGTTGTGACGCAAATTGAGGAGCTACCTGATCGAGAAGCAGCGGCTCAGGTCACGAAAACTGACAACAGCTAGGCGAACAGTGTACTGACCACATGCACCTGTATATTGTGAGGTAACTGGCGAGTTGTGGCGCCCTGGAAATATTCTAAGATCGGCGTTGGCGTGGCCGCGCTGGGGCCTCTCGACGGGCCGCGGCCCGGCGGCAGTCACGTCGTGTCGAACGTTAGCTGAGCATGAGGGGTGGCCCCAGCTCGCGGTCCAGCTGCGTGGCTGGGCATTCCATGGTGACGCTGTGTCGATGAACGAGACACGCCAGGAGTACCAAAGATGGCGGACTTTGTGAAACCTTAATGGCAGACATTTCATAGTTCATATAGAAATTAATAGTAGCCAGATGAATCATGATACCTCAAAAAGAAACATGTTCATTACCATTATTTGTACGACGATTCTGATGGTGTAATCAGATTTTCAATATCTTTATTATTTTAAAGTTTAGTATCTGACTGCAAATTATACAAGTAACACCCAGCAACCAATTTCAAAAATCTAAACGGTTCACCCGATTGCGTCAATCGACATGTCTTTAGAAAGCTATTAATGTAAACTTAAATTGGTGTAAATTACAGCCATGTATCTTAGATAGTACATGAGTTATTGGAGGTCAAAGTGGCCGATTACTATTGATCGCGCCAGGCCATAAGTACTCCAGAGTTACACGAAAAAACGGTACCAGCATGCTTATAAATATATTTACTCATCTATGCCTTTGTTTATATCAGATATATACTATTCATGAAGAAATTGGTCAAATATTTACTGTGTTTTAGAAAACACAGAGACATTAGGCTTCTGGCCTACTTTTGCTTGCTATTCCTTTGATGTATGTTTATTTAATTTGTTTATGCATTTAATAATGTGTATTAGAGCATGTTTATGGTCCAGCCGTAGGAATATTTATTTAATTTCAAGTTATTTAAATGTAAATCCAGTATTTCGAATGTGTTTCATTATGTTTGTGAATGTGTGTTGGCTTGAACACATGGGCCGAGCGGTCTAAGGCGCTGCAGTCATGGACTGTGCGGCTGGTACCGGCGGAGGTTCGCGTCCTCCCTCGGGCATGGGTGTGTGTGTTTGTCCTTAGGATAATTTAGATTAAGTAGTGTGTCAGCTTAGGGACTGATGACCTTAGCAGTTAGGTCCCATAAGATTTCACACACATATTTGAACACATGGTGGGAGCGCTCTAGCCAATCATAGCGCTCGTGAATGGGGAGACTGGATGGAAGTGGGAGTTCTGGAGAGACGGCATAGGACACGGGGAATGCTGGAGTTGAAGGTGCGACGTACGGTCGCGGGAGAGACTTGGAGTGGAGCAGTTTGCTCGTGATAGCGAGAGATACAAACATTTCGTAGTGCCGACTTGTGTAATTGTGAGATTTCCGTGGCTTCTACAGTGAGGATGTAGTACGCGCTTAGAAGTGAATATCTCGCGAGCTATGTTGTTGTTCATAACTAATTATGTGAAGTAGGAATCTATTGTTCCCTTGTTATTCAACTTATATTTTATTTAATTGCTGGACCATCGACACTATCCTCTAAAGTACTTCTGTTATCGTACTCATCATTTAAAGTCGTTAAGATAGTACCTGCAGATTTTATTTTATTGAAATCTTTCATTTATAAATTTCTACGTTACATTCGGAATTTCCTAGTGATAGGAACCTTCGACCATTCGATTCATGTGTATATTCGTACTGCATACTGTAGACTCAGCAGTATTTGGCCTGTAATGTGGGAACTAAGTATCTCAGCCCCTAGACAACGAAACCAGCCAAAACTTTTAATATTTCAACTCTGAGTCAGTGGGTACGTAGTTAAAGGCCACCTCACACACCACATCATTTCATTCTCTTATTTGAAAGTCCAAAATACCCACATCCAGTAACACCTAAAGGCTGAGGACGACACGGGAGTCGCAGTAGCGTTACGGACTCCTGAGGTCTGTTTGGAGCTTCGTTGTATTTTAAGTGGGATGTGGATACCAGCACGGTATTCACTTAGCTGGGTGTGGAAAATCGTTTAAATCGCCTAAAAACCGCAGATACAATAGCCAGCTCAGTGTCGCTTTTTTTTCAGTGTACTGGCTTTCGGGTCTATCTATCTGTCTATGTCCGCCACTGTAGCCAAGAGGATCTAGGCGCTTCGGTCCGGAACCGCGCTGCTGCCATGGTCGCAGGTTTGAATCCTGCCTCGGGCATGGATGTGTGTGATGTCCTTAGGTTAGTTAGGTTTAAGTAGTTTGAAACGTCCCCTTATAACAATTATACACGACTGTCCTTAAACTGATACACAATACTTTTTCAGCGCAACGCAATCCGACTTTCAAAAATCCCTACAAAAGAATGGCCCTGACTAACATTAACCTGTAAGTTTCACAAATCACTTACCTCACAAAAATCTTCGCTACTCAAGCTACTGCAATACAGCGAGCGCCACTACTGCCAGCTAAATAAAAGATTCAAAGTACTGAAGGCACTAACTACTGATAGGCATAGTTAGCAAATGAAAGATTTTGATAGAGAACAACCAATGTATTTACCTCAATAGTCATAATATATATAGCTGTTCATGACAAATTTCAAAACTCCGCCATCTCTCTCCTCACATCCACCACTGCTGGCGGCTCACCTCCAACTGCACAACGCTACGCGCTGTTTACAGCCCAGCTGCCCAACACTACAATGGCGAGTATTACAACAATGCAAAGCAGCCACAGACTGCACACAGCACAGCCAGTGATTTTCATACAGAGGTGGCGTTACGAATAAAAAACCTAAACAGCCTACTTACATAGCCCCCATGCTCCCCACAAAAAATTTTACAAATTGGTTTGGGCAGTGGCCAATACAGATTTGAAAAAATTTTTCATAATTACAATAACAAAGAAATCAAATGCACACACTTATTGATACAATGTTGGTCAAAAGCTAAAATTTTGTCACAGTCCATAAAGACAGTCCTGATCATTCATCATAATAGTAATTACAGTTTTTTTTCGCAAAGTCTCATTAGTAAAAGAAATTGTACGCAGAAGTAGTGGATTTCCATGCAGTCTTAAAGAAGTAGTGTTGTCCTTCCAACGGAAAGACAGCGCTGACTCTCGACATGCAGACAGGTAATGGATCACAACAGAGCAAACCCACAACAGAGTCATTCGAAGTTTTGAAGAATATTGGTAGGTAGGTCATCATAGAGCAGACCCACTGTAGTCCTGGTAGAGATTGTGGTATTGGTGGGCCATCAAAGATGCAGACCCATTATAGTCCTTGTATAGACGGCCAGCAGCCATCTATTGCGACTGTGCAGGTGCACAATCACCATCGAAGAGTCTTCCAGAGAAGATAGCAAGTCCATAAACCACCACTCGTGCACTCACAAAAAAATTTTTTTTTGAAATGTCCTTAGAACCAGCAATGCTGTTATCCAGTCCCTTGCTGAATTTTTAACACATGTGCAAACACTATCAGTCCCTACTTCTCACATATTGTCCATATACTATGACCAACAGAAACGTGTGCAGTGAAATGTAACTCACAAGTTGCTTAATTTGATGAACTGGTGTCAAGTACAATTTTATAACATGAGAATACAATTACAAAGATACAGAAAACATCATTAAAACATAATAATACAGATAACATTTGTAGATAATAGGGGCTTTACAAAAGAATAGAAATAAACATATACATCAATGTTACAGGAATTATGAGATAAGTAGATACATAAAATATCAGAATAACTTTTGGAACATCAACTTTACACATGAGCATTAAAACAAACCCGGCGGGGTCAGGGATTTTCTCTGCCTCGTGATGGCTGGGTGTTGTGTGATGTCCTTAGGTTAGTTAGGTTTAAGTAGTTCTAAGTTCTAGGGGACTGATGACCATAGATGTTAAGTCCCATAGTGCTCAGAGCCATTTGAACCATTAAAACAAAACAGAATAAATAATGTCTAAACACCTTTATGAAGAAAATAACATAGTATTTGAAAAATTCTACAACATAAATCTTATTAGCTAAACACATAAAGACAGGAAAAAGACAAATACACAAGGGTACATAAACATATAGCGGAATAATACAAAAGGAAAGGACAGGGTTTGTTGTACTGCAGTATTTTGCAAACAAAACTTTCTTTACTTCTCGGAGATCTCCCTTCATTCGTCATTATTCCCAAAAAGTCCTATCTATACCTGCTTTCTGTATTCTATTCATATTTCTTTCAAAATAATTATTTCTCAGTGCACAATACTCATTTTTGCCAAATCTGTTTCTTATATCTTCTCAATGCGTTTCTTCCAATTCATCGCAACTCATTCTCTTATATAGTCTACCCCCTCTTAAGCTAACTTAAATCTACTGAGCTCAGATGCTAAACTAAGGGACAAGGCAATGCAGCAGCACAAAACAAGTAACACAAACATCAATGACAAAAAATTTAAATAGGCAAAGCAATTGCAATATTACAACTAATGTAAGGCACTGTGCAGCAAAGAAGAAAAATAAATGCGTAGTAAACTGGCTTAACAGCGTAATACAAAGTCAAATTCAGTAACATTATGCCTGGCAAACAGCAGCAGCAAATAAAAAAAAACATATATCTAAACATGACATAGCTCAAGCAGAAAAATATTACACTAAAAATGGCCATGCTTAATACCTATGTCACATCTTAACACTAGAGTGATGCATCACAAAAACTTACTCTGCAAGAAAGTTACCAAGTCAATAAAAAAATTATTTATGCAATTCCTGTGAAAGGAAATGTCTATTTGTGCTCTCTTTTCTAAGAAAGTATATCATAAACGTATTCTTTACTGGGTCTGTAGACAGAAAATATTTATATCAGTACATCTATAAAATTTTATTTTAACCAATGCTGCAGTGCAGCTAGAAACTAGATATCAAATGAAATAAGCAACTATGTACAAAGTAAAGCATAAGAACATCAGTCAGCAGTCATTAGGCATTTCATAAGTTAGTAGAAAAATCTCTCAACTAGAGAGACAGTAGTCATAATCAGGTGTATAGACATAAAAATATTTCTCGTCATTTCATTAGGCAATTTAGTAAATATCATAAATTAAGAACTCTACAGTGTAATCATGTTTTCAAGTTTGAGGGTGTTGTATTTACGATGCTTTCTACAAAGGAATGTCGATAGCGAGGATAATGGCCTCCCCCTTTTTTTTCTACCACCTAATGGCTTTTTCTCAAGGCGTCTGGCACACCTGGCCGCTCACAACGAATTACGTCACGGTCACTTACCTTTCTTACCGAAATATTTACGACAGCAGTTTTCGCTACAGTGACAGTCTCATATAAAAATTTCACAGGTCGAAAATTTGCGTTACAAATGTGTAGAAACAAAATCCTATAAATATAACAGCGTCCAAAAAATTTTCGCCAGCATTGTGATACATTCACGCATATACACACATTTCATAACTCTTAAAGTACGATTCTTGGTTTCCAACAACCTTTTTCACAAATCAGAGTCCCTAATCACTACTCATTATTCCTTACCTTATTCGTCGACACTTCTTCAATATTTCATGATAACAGATACATAGCATACTCAAATAACTCATATAGCATCAGCTTACTGATCACAAACATACCACAACAGCATAATACACATATTCATCGTAATAATAACATCATAGCACCTCAGTCAACTCTCAAAATCGTCGTAGCTCCCTCCAATAATTTCAAAACCTAAAAAAATTCTCTGCTCATGTAAATAGTGTCATCTGCCTCAAACGTACTTTAAAAATCATGATCCCATACCAAATACATCATTCAAAGCTCTCATAGTATCACAATGGTTCCAAAAAAATATGAACAGTTTACAAAGTACAGACAAAATACAATTTCGTAAGTGTGAAGTTATACAACGATGTAATTACGTAAACATCTGTCACTGACGTAGTAAAAAAAGTTTATCTCTCAGTTAAATGATCAGATAGCTGTGTAATTTGTGTGTTACTGAAATATGGTACCGATGTGTAAAGTTGTATAAGCAAATACCATATTAGCTAGGGCTCCTTGTGCTTGCCAAACACATGGTACACAAAGTAGGCGTGTACCCCCCTGAGGATTAATGTAATTATACCCTCAGGTGTTACAGATTACACCAATGGAATGAAATATATCACGGAAAACTTTCTTTGTAATTCAAAAATATTTAAAAATAAATGTTTTAAGTATAAAATTAATCACTCAAATACGTGTACTGTAGCGCTAAACTGTGCGTCTTGTAACATAGTCTCTGTGGAAGTGTCGTAGTTATCGTCCTCCGAAAGCCAAGTTCTGCAGAAGTCAATGTACTTACCTCATGATAAACAAAAGTGAAATACTTTGCGTATAGATATCGTAGTTATTATGCTTATTGGCGTGATGAAGAAAGTACTGTACAGTAACGTATTGTTGTGCCACGAAAAAGGCTGTCTCATTGTTGCTATACCACAAAAATTACTACTAAAACATGTTTTTCTTTCCAGAAGAATTCAGAAAACTGTGCAGATATAAAACAGATACACCGCAAAAGCAACAAGGTAAATTGTGTCACACATTAGTAGCGTCATGATATAGTCGTGTAGCTGTCAAATAAACTAACCACTGTGTCATCTGGTATCTCTCAGAAAGCACCTTGAATCCATAATGTATTTTCAAGTAAACCAAATTGTTGCACTAAAATCTCATTAGCAGTACCAGTACATGTTCTATGTATGTATGCCTGATAGTTGTTACGTAATCGTGCAACTAACAAGCAAGAATGTACAAATAACAACACTGTGTCGTCTGTTCACTAAAACAATGCATTCGTAATTTCTGTTTAAATAAGTTCTCTTGGTTCTTGACTGGATATTTAACTTCAAACATTGTTGCATGTTAACAGATTCTAAGCATACTAGTAATGTAAAGTGAAAAGTTATATGGCAAAGACAAAGTTAAAAAGCAGATTATCTTTCAATAAACGGTTTTACATTTAAAATGTGGTACAATCTTTTACTCTTCAAAGTACTCAGAGTTACAGCTTGAACGCAATTATCATGCAGTATACGTCGGTAAAGAATACTGGAATTTTTCTCAAGGTTAGCTTCTATGTTATTTTTCTCTGAGCCAGCCGGCGCACGTGAGTGCCTGCAGCGCGAGTCATTGTCTGTCTCTTTGTTGGCGCGCGTTGTTATTGGGATTAGGAGACCTAACTTCTACAAATTCACGTTGTCGAAAGTGCCCTGCTCTGTTTGAATCCCGCCAGTTCCGATGAAATTCAGGTCTGTCGTTATGATTATCTCGTCTGTCGTCATGTCGGTAGATTCCACAGTTTCTTTCTTGTCGGTCACGTGGTGGAGAATTTCTCCCTGAATCGTAACTGCGCGCTGAACTGTTGCGCCTGCAATTATTCTGTCTCCTTTGATAATAATTGTTTTGGTTCCCATATTGTCTGTTTCTCTGATTGTCTCTGTGATAGTCATTACTGCGGAGATGTGATCTTTCCCTGTAATTATTACTACTCTGCCAACGGTTGTCATACGGGTGGTGTCTGTTTTGGTCACGATTTGTGTTGTGAGAACAGCCTTGTCGCGTCCATTTATTATCGTGACGGATGTGACCTGTAATTGTTGTGTTCCTGTTTCCGCATTCCGCGATTGTCAGTGTCTATTTCCAATTCTTGTAACAGTCCCTGAGAAGCTTCAATGTCGTCTTTGCAACGTCCTGCCAAAATAATGGGTCGTAAATGTTCAGGCAATTTGATTAAGCAAATGCGGATAAGTTCTGAGGGGCTGTATGGGTTTGACAGGTACTGATTCTTGTGCAACATGTCTTCAAAATATTTCATAAGACTGGAAAATTCAGATTGTTCGAAACATTTCATCATTATGATGCTATGTTTTACTCGGTCTTGTGTGGCTTGAGACCAATATGCTGAGAGGAAGGCATGATAAAATTCTCCTTCACTGTGACAATCGTGAATGACCGATCGCATTCTTACAGCTGGTTCATTCTCCAAGTAGCCACACATAAATTCTAATCTGTGTTCTAATGACCAGTTGGGAGGAAAACAATGAGAGAATTGATGGAGCCATGCTTGTGGATGAATGTCGTTGCCAGAATTCTTAAACGTTTTGAATTTACGTGTAGTAATGAACAGCTTATAGTCAAAATCATCGTGTCGGCGAGTCGCATGTCGGTCATTGTTACGTCGTGTCGGCGGTTCAATCTCAAAATTCGGTGCACATTGCCAATTTCTTTCATAATTTCCGATGTGTCCTGTGTTATTATTTTGTGGTTGTTCCGTATTTCTAAGTCCCTCTTCCCGTATTGGAGCACGAGTGGCCTCTGAAATACGTAATTCTTGTATTACCCGAGTCAGCTGATCTTGTACTTCCTGGATTTCTCTTTGGTGTTGCGTATTAATTTGATTCTGATTTTGTTTGAATTTCCTAATTTGTTCGCACTCTTCTGTGTCATTAAAGACTACCGGTTTTGTGTCGTTCAGATTATCATCTACCTTCGTAGATAAGTTAGTGAACTGATCCGAAAGTTCGGCTACTTTCTCCGATAGTGAACACATTTCCTCAATGTGTTTTTCTGAACCAAGTTTCAGAGTGTCCATTTGTGTTGAAATCGAATCTACTGTGTCCTTTAAGTTTTCCTGAGTTTTTGCAAGTTGCGTAACCGAATCGGTAGATGCAACTGAGTCAGATTTAGCTTTCAAGGTCTCATGATTTTAATGAACAATAGTTTGCAGTTCTTTTATGGCTGCTTCGTGATTCTGTAATGCATTTTCATGCCGCGAAAAAATAGATTGAAAATGCTCACAAATTTGTGTTTTTACGTCATTACAAACTTTTTGACATTTCGATTCAATGTTATGTAACTCAGTAGTTAAATCTTCACGTGTTTGTTCAAGAGTTTGTTCCAATGAGTCTAACTTTTGAAGGTTTTGCTGTCTTTGTCTCTGATTTTGTTCCATTGTGTCTAACTTTTTAAGATTTTGTTCCACTCTGTCTAACTTTTTAAGATTTTGTTCCACTGTGTCTAACTTTTGAAGATTTTGTCCCATTTGTCTCTGATTTTGTTCCATTTGTTGCATTAATTGCAATAATAATGTATTAGTGTCTGGAATCTGTTTCTCTATGCTTTTTGGCAGTGCATTTTCACCGGCAACATTCACATTTTGACAAGCAGAAAATGTGTCTTGACTCATTTGAAAAATCGGTGAGGACGCAAAACCTGAATCTACAGTATTTGCAAAATTGTGTCCTGTCATTTCGGATTCCTGAGGCGAGCTGTTGCCGAGCGATCGATCGATAATGCTTCCCTGTTCACTACCTGTTTCACTGTCTACTGCATTGTTTGCAGCCCGCTCAATTTCCCTATGCACAGTTACCAAATTACTACTTTGAACGTCTGTTAATTCATTACACAGTGGTGCTGGCAAGCTACGCTCGTCATCACTATTATTTCTCAGTTTACTTTGGAGCCTAGTGTTACGTTTTTCACACGCCATTATTGTCACAATATTTCACACGATAACACAGAAAAGCACAATTTGAAGAGCGAAAATAAGAGAACACATTAACATAGCACTGAAAATAATATCTAGTTAATTGCAAGCGCAGCTGCGAAATACTTGGTGCAAATCTAAATGCATGCCACAACTGTGTACAACAATGAAAAACTACAACTACAAAGGAAATTCTCTCAACAATTACGCGCTAGCAATAAACAATAGCTACACTAATTACACAAACTACAAGAGAAAAAAAATCAGAAGATTCCAGTGAGGTATCCTGGCAGGGTCGTCATATGAAATGTCCCCTTATAACAATTATACACGACTGTCCTTAAACTGATACACAATATTTTTTTAGCGCAACGCAATCTGACTTTCAAAAATCCCTACAAAAGAATGGCCCTGACTAACATTAACCTGTAAGTTTCACAAATCACTTACCTCACAAAAATCTTCGCTGCTCAAGCTACTGCAATACAGCGAGCACCACTACTGCCAGCTAAATAAAAGATTCAAAGTACTGAAGGCACTAACTACTGATAGGCATAGTTAGCAAATGAAAGATTTTGATAGAGAACAACCAATGTATTTACCTCAATAGTCATAATATATATAGCTGTTCATAACAAATTTCAAAACTCCGCCATCTCTCTCCCCACATCCACCACTGCTGGCGGCTCACCTCCAACTGCACAACGCTACGCGCTGTTTACAGCCCAGCTGCCCAACACTACAATGGTGAGTATTACAACAATGCAAAGCAGCCACAGACTGCACACAGCACAGCCAGTGATTTTCATACAGAGGTGGCGTTACCAATAAAAAACCTAAACAGCCTACTTACAAGTTCTAAGTTCTAGGGGACTGATGACCTCAGATGTTAAGTCCCATAGTGCTCAGAGCCATTTGAACCGTCTTTCTATCTATCTCTCTACTTCACTAGTCGATGAGACATCGTGTTTGAGGCTATTTCCTTGTCAGTAATGACAACACCCAGTCGCCGAGCGGAGAAAATCTCGGACCCGGCCGGGAATCGACCCCGAGCTCCTGAGTGTTGATCTGCTAGTGAATTCGCTCTAGGCCTGGCCCGTCTCCCCGTGTCCCGGAAACTGGCCCGTTAGCGCTCTCGGCTATCCGCGCGTTCATACCCATCACGTGGCGTAGATAAACTCGGTAAACATCTCATCTTCAACAATCTGCTCCTCCTGGGTACGAGATCTCGAAACCACTCTCTCTTTATCGATAACTTCACACAGTTGCCAATAACTTTACTTCACTATGTTGACGAACTCGGAACAGCTGATGCCGACGCACCATTCTTGCATTCGTAAAAGACTCAGGCTCGGAAAATCCATCTTTGAGCAGTCTAGCAAAACCGATCATGGCTTATATGTAAACAAGGTAAGGGAAATGTGTTCCCTAAAATGGTTTTCTTCTTCCACCACACGAGTCGCGAGTAAACGTAGCGAGTGAACGGTGGTGCGGTGCCCGTCAGCTTTGGGCAGAAGGCTGGGCTGCGCTCTCGTTGGGCCGGCCAGCCGTAGGGAAAGTGAGCGCGCTGCGGCCTGGGGGCGGGGCCCCGTTAGCTGTTAGCCGCTACCTGCTAAAGAGCCGAGCGAGGCCTGGGTGGGATACGGCGGTCCCACAGTCCACGGCGCTGCGTGGCGCAGCTCGGCCCGTTGCGTCCCACACTGGGAACTGAGCCGGCTGCTGCGGCCGCCACGTTACCTCACACCGGCTGCCTGCCGCGTGTCCCACGCGCTGCGGCTCACATGCGCTATCTGATGCCTCATTTGGAGCGCTGACTCCGTCAACATTGCAATTCCACGGGAGCTAGTCACGTTTCTGCTCTGTTGCCACGAGGATTCCGGAATCAGAACGGACTCCCCTCACAGGAATTGCTGCGCAATGGTGCAGAACCAGCGGATAAGTTCAGTTCCACGAAGGGACTCAAATACGTGCTGCAGACGTAATCTGTAATGAGATAGGTGCGACCGTAACGCCGTAAGCAAGGGAATAAACTCGCCTTTTGTTCACATTTGAGTCATTTTACATGAAACTGCTTAGTGACATCGATAATGGAAAAATATCAGCTAGTAAATACTGACATTTGCTGACAACATATCTTTCAAAATAGAAGCTTATCCTCAAAAATGATGCTGAGTGGTATGTGAAACATAAAAACATCACTGACACAAAAAAACCACTCGTATTGTTGTCGTTGCTGCGATTTCATTCAAACACTGATATTATACCTCTCTCTCTCCCTTCCTTCCTTCCTTCCTTCCTTCTTCTTCTTCTTCTTCTTCTTCTTTAGCGTTCAGCCCTGAGGCTGATAAGCAGCTCTGCACCATTCCACTCTAATGTTTGCCTTTCTCTTTAATTCCGTATCCCATATCACTCACAATCTGCTACATGAGTGACATCCTTGCTCGTCCCCCACGATTCTTTCCGTCAATAGACTCTTCTGCGAGTCTTTCAGTGATGTTTGCGTCTTGAAACGTCTCCTACGAGCTGTTCCCTTCCACTTCGGCTGTGCCTCCAGAGAGGTCAGTTTCCTGTACTCTTCTCAGCACCTCTAACTAATATTTATCATCCCTCTGTAGCATCAAATTTCCAGGTCGCCGTCCTGGTGTTCAAATTTCACGTCCGTATAAAGGCACACTCCAAACAAATTCTTGTTTCCATATTTCCAGATTGACGTTCTTGTTTGTGAGTATGTTCTTTCTTAAAAATGGTTCAAATGGCTCTGAGCACTGTGGGACTTAACATCTATGGTCATCAGTCCCCTAGAACTTAGAACTACTTAAACCTAACTAACCTAAGGACATCACACAACACCCAGTCATCACGAGGCAGAGAAAATCCCTGACCCCGCCGGGTGTTCTTTCTTAAATTAAATGTAATCTTCACCTGTTGTATTCAGCTCACATTTTCTTTCCGGGTTCTACCGCCCTTTCCGATTCTTCTTTCCGGAAAGGTATATTCCTTTATCGCTTCCAACACATGTCAACCAATTCTCATTATTAGAGATTCGCATTCTTCTTCAGTCCCCCCCCCCCCCTCTCTCTCTCTGACACATAAAAAGACCAAAAAAAAAAGGCTTTGGCGGCCAGTGGATCAATATGTGACGCTGCAGCACAATTTCACCGCGTTGCTGGCAAGGGTAGTATCCAGGGGACATAGGATACAATGTCTTTGCGAATTTCATGCCATGTGCACAGTTTGACAGTAAATATACCTCGCAGAGAGCCGCGTGAACAATGTACACGGATGTCAGCAGTTGAGACAGAAGGTGTAGCTAGACCCAGAGAAACCGGCTGGAGTAATCGGCGAATCGCTCGACATTTGAATAGGAGCGATGGCGCCATTGAACGATGTTGGCAGATAGGGTGAACTATGACCGAACACAGCGTCAAGAAGGAAGCGGTCGATAGACGACAGAACGTGAGAACTGAGCAATCGTCATAGAGGCACTCATAGCCTCGGATTAATTACTATAATCTATCGGACCTGTAACCAGTGAGTCAGTGACCACAAGGAGCATTAACACTAGAAGTGCCATGAGGGTCATTTTTGACCCACGATGGTTTTTCGAGGGCAGTAACGCCCTCCATAATCATTGCACGACCAAACGCTCCCATGACTTTTCATGATTGTACAACTCACCCCCCTAGCTCACCTAGAAGTATGAAAAATATACCTGTTCAGCAGTAGTACCACGTGGGTCATTTTTGATCCACACGCATTTTAACGCAATCTGATATCAGTAGCACCGATTTTCAGACACTAAATAGTTTCTGGATTCGCCACGACGTTATTCATGAGATGTTAGAGTATATTATGATACTTTGCGCCAAGAAGAACGTGAAATACGAAGTATTCGGAGGTCAGATGATACTTTATACAGAGGGACGTCACGACTGACAACTTCTTCACCTCCGTGAAACTGGCAGATGAGCTGAAACGAAAAGGAACAAGTTTAGTTGGCGCTCTTCGGAGATCACCCAAGAGGTCCTTCGTGCAGCGCGATGTGGAGACGACACATTGCAAGCAACACATAAGTCAGGAGATAATCTTCTCACAGCCTACCAAGGGAAAAAGAAAAAAATATCCATATCCTGAGTAACATGCATGCTGGATGTCAGATGAATGAGAATACTGAGAAGAAATTTCCAGAAACTGTGAAGTTTTATAATGAAACTAAGGATGGAGTCGATATAATTGACGAAATGGCTAGACACTACAGTGTCCGAGCTGGCACTCACCGATGGCCTGAGCGTGTCTTTTTACAATATTCTTGACCTTGCCATGATAAACGTTCACACAATTCCTAAGTTACTTACCTCTAAGAAGATTTGACTTCGGGACTCAATCCACAGGTAGCAGATGAGCTTGCTGCCCTCTATAAACTACAGACAGGAGCATGTGCCCCATAGCAGGCACACGATACAAGCACTGGCCAATATGGAAAAGACATTGTCAATTTCAGGACTCTATCCTCAGAGTCGCAGATGAGCTTGCTGCCTCTTACAAACTGAGAGAGAAGTCAATCTCCCCTTTCAGGCACTCCAATGTGGAAGTAGAAGGTCTTGTCAAATTCAGGTTTCCTGCAGACAACAAAACAGCAGAGGTAAATAAAACACGAAGCGCATGCTTAAAGTGCAACCAGTATGTGTGCAAAAGCTGCCAAGCAAAAACTCTTGTCGAATGTCTGAATCGCAGTTTAGGCAATTCTTTAAGTCCTTGTTCATAATATTTCCAAATATTTATAATTATAGGCTGAAGTTATTTGTTCTTAAGTTTTAGTTCATGATTGCAATAAGGAAGAAAACAACCGGGTCATTTTAGTCACTTGTTCCATTTTAGAATATTTGGTACTTACCTTATTTTACTATAAAAGTAAAAATACTACTAATACTTACGTAGACAATATGTTTTGATTCTGTTTCAATCTTTTTATAAAAAAAAACATTATAACATTGTTTTAGTTATTTGTTTTAACGACGATTGATGAAAGATTGTGGAATTCCTTCTGTAAAATTTAAAATAAAAAAGTTTACTTCTGAACATTTACGTTTGATAGTATACTATTCATTTTAGACACATATTGTTAAGATGAAGACACTCGAAACACCACCCAAATACGAATGAAATGGTGGTTTTCTAGTGTGGGTCAAAAATGACCCCACATATTACTACTAGGTGAACGGTGAAGTCCGGTACTTCTGGTGTTAATAAGCGGCTCACAGAAAGGGGGCCCTTTGCGCCGTGTACCATTGACCTCTGTATACCAACAAGGCCGTCTGCACTGGTGTCGGGCACTTTCGGAATGTACTCTGACTAGAAGAAGTACCTTCAGCAGTCAGTCCCGCATCGAAATGAAGCATAATGATCAGCGAAGACATGTCTGGAGAAGCCCCGGACGACGATGGGATACCTAGACTGTAGCCCGCCTTACAGCACGACGACCACCAGTGCTGGTATGGGGTCCCATTTCATTCGATAGCAGGAAGCATTTGGTTGTCATCCACTGCACTCTTACAGCAGAGCGGTATGTCGAAGATATTCTAAGCTCCGCCTTGTTGTCCTTCATGGCAAGGCGTTCTGGTCGTATATTTCAGCAAGATAATGTCCGCCCAGACACGATGACAGTTTCTATTGCTTGTCTTCGTGCTTGCCACACCCTAACTTGGCCAGAAAGGGCCCCAGATCTCTCTCCAATTGAGAACGTCTCAACATTATGGGCAGAGTCCACAGGCCAGCTTGGGTTTTTGTCAGTCCAGTTGGACATAAACTGGCACGATATCGTCAAGAAAATATCCAACAGGTGTACCAAACAATTCCCAGCGAATAACTGCTTGAACAAGCGCCACAAGTGGACCAATCCGTTATTGACTTGCCCGCTTTGTGAAACTCTTTGCCTTGAATAAATCATCCAATTTTTCTGAAACTGCAACCATTTATTTGTCTGTACATGTACATCTCATCTACTTATGGCCGTCCCGTTGGCACAATTTCATCGTGGTTTCTTTTTCTTATTTATGCTAGCTCTGACAGGACTGACCGTATTAACGAACGTCACAAATTTACTGGAAGTGGCCACCGTTGACGTAGATACGACACTGCGCTCTATTTATTGAACTGTGAGACACACGGAACAGGTCTGCCAGACGGATAGCAGCAACATAGTTTTCAGTGTTCTGCTGTAGCTGGTCCAGTGTCTGCGGACTATTTGAGTGCACTGGACCCTTAAATTTGCCTGACAGCTAAAAATCACAGGCAGAGAGATCAGGAGATCGAGGTAGCCATTCTGTTGCACTGCCTCTGTTAATGGTCCTGCCCACACCCAACGCCTCACGCACTCGTGACAGGTTTGCCAAGGAGATGCATGCTGTTGCTCTGTCTTGCTGGAAATATCCATATAGTCCTTTGTCTTCTGTGAGCTGACCCACTACGGACTGAACAAGTTGTGGACATACCGATTAGCGTTAACAGTTTGGTGAAAGAATCGTGTTGCAATGCGGACTGAAAAATGGTTCAAATGGCTCTGAGTACTATGGGACTTAACATCTATGAGCATCAGTCCCCTAAAACTTAGAACTACTTAAACCTAACTAACCTAAGGACAGCACACAACACCCAGTCATCACGGGGCAGAGAAAATCCCTGACCCTGCCGGGAATCGAACCCGGTAACCCGGGCGTGGGAAGCGAGAACGCTACCGCACGACCTCGAGCTGCGGACCAATGCGGACTCCAAGCATTGCGCACCAATTACCGTTCTTGAGGTTACGCATCGGTTACGCAACGGCTGTTGAGTATTTCCTGACTCCGAGTGGCGCATTTTCTGAGAGTTCACTTACGATGGAGGCGGAACCAGGCTTCATCTGAAGAAATGCAAAACTTGAAATTCAAACGTCCTCAATCCACTTCACACCGCAACCACCGGAAGAACTCAATACGTGAAAGTTCGTCTGGACTCTGACAATCAAGCACAACATTATATTTGTAAGGATACACGTGCAGGTCCTTTTTGATAATGTTTCGACACGACGATCTCTTAATTTCCACTTGCACAGATAAACGTCTTGGAGATTTCGTCGGACTTTGTTCCAGAGTTTCCTTCGCTCGAGCGGTGTTTTCTTGTGTTTGAATTCCTTTACAGCTTTTATCCGCTGCAGAACTCGTTCGCGTCATTTTCCCACAAGGATATATACTGCACACTTTGCTGAAAGATTCCCCAGTCACTTCCAGTATTACACATTTGGTGGTCAGAAACAGTGTGAATAGCTTGTCAGGATGTCGCACGGGAGGTTCTGCTGAGAAATAATTGTTAAGAAAAAAATTCGATACGTTCCGCCGCTTCCGAGTTATTGAACTTAGTCAGTCAGGTCGTCGCGTACGAAAATTCAAGCAGCTTGTCAGAGACAGTGTTGCCAGACGTGTTCTTCGTTTGTTTCCTCAAACGTAGTTTTTGCTAGCTAAATTTATCACTTCCGAAAACCGCACATTTTGACTGGTAGTGAGCGTTTGAACAAGTGGTAACTGACAGAACTACAGATGTCTGTACATTGCCGCACTTTAGCTCGTGTAAGTGATTGAATTTGAGGCGCAACGACGCGATTGGCTAACTTCAGTGCTAAACTACTCGGAAACGGCGTAACGTATCGAAGTTTGTTGTTGACATTTACTTCTCAGCAGACCCTCCCCTGCAACACCCTTACAAGTTTTTCACTGTCTCTGACCACCCTGCACACAGTTAATACTTAGATGTATTTCATTAAAATGGCAGTGCTCATGGAAGTCACGCCCTAAAATCTACAGTCTTTACTTCAACGCTGAGCCTCACGTCGATGTTCGGCGACCAAAATGTACAAACGGTTGCTTGCTTCTAGACGCCATCGTAGCTGTTACGTAGGCAAATGCGTCGGACATTTCAGTGTCCTCGCGGTGCCACCCTCTGACGACACGGGCGCTGCAGACCGGGCAGCTCCGTAATACACTACTGGCCATTAAAATTGCTACACCAAGAAGAAATGCAGATGATAAACGGGTATTCATTGGACAAATATGTTATACTAGAACTGACATGTAATTACATTTTCAAGCAATTTGGGTGCATAGATCCTGAGAAATCAGTACCCAGAACGACCACCTCTGGCCGTAATAACGGCCTTGATACGCCTGGGCATTGAGTCAGAGCTCGGATGGCGTGTACAGGTACAGCTGCCCATGCAGCTTCAACACGATAACACAGTTCATCAAGAGTAGTGACTGGCGTATTGTGACGAGCCTGTTGCTCGGCCACCATTGACCAGACGTTTTCAGTTGGTGGAAGATCTGGAGAATGTGCTGGCCAGGGCAGCAGTCGAACATTTTCTGTATCCACAAAGGCCCGTACAGGACCTGCAACAAGCGGTCGTGCTTTATCTTGCTGAAATGTAGGGTTTAGCAGGGATCGAATGAAGGCTAGAGCCACGGGTCGTAACACATCTGAAATGTAACGTCCACCGTTCAAAGCGCCGTCAATGCGAACAATAGGTGACCGAGACGTGTAACCAATGGCACCTCATACCATCATGCCGAGTGATACGCCAGTATGGCGATGACGAATACACGCTTCCAATAAGCGCTCACCGCGATGTCGCCAAACACGGTTGCGACCATCATGATGCTGTAAACAGAACCTGGATTCGTCCGAAAAAATGACGTTTTGCCATTCGTGCACCCGGTTCGTCGTTGAGTATACCATTGCAGGCGCTCCTGTCTGTGAGGCACCGTCGAGGGCAACCGCAGCCATGGTCTCCGACCTGATAGTCCATGCTGCTGCAAACGTCGTGGAACTGTTCGTGCAGATGGTTGTTGTCTTGCAAACGTTCCCATCTGTTGACTCAGGGATCGAGACGTGGCTGCACGATCCGTTACAGCCATGCGGATAAGATGCCTGTCATCTCGACTGCTAGTGATACGAGGGCGTTGGGACCCAGCACGGCGTTCCGTATTACCCTCCCGAACCTACCGATTCCATATTCTGCTAACAGTCCTTGGATCTCGACCAATGCGAGCAGCAATGTCGCGATACGATAAACCGCAATCGCGATAGGCTACAATCCGACCTTTACCAAAGTCGGAAGCGTGATGGCACGCATTTCTCCTCCTTACACGAGGCATCACAACAACGTTTCACCAGGCAACGCCGGTCAACTGCTGTTTGTGTATGAGAAATCGGTTGGAAAGTTTCCTCATGTCAGCACGTTGTAGGTGTCGCCACCGGCGCCAACCTTGTGTGAATGCTCTGAAAAGCTAATCACTTGCATATCACAGCATCTTCTTCCTGTCTGTTAAATTTAGCGTCTGTAGCACGTCATCTTCGTAGTGTAGCAATTTTGATGGCCAGCAGTATACTCTACTTGCACTCATCTGGCGAAGGCATCGTAACCGCACTGCCATCCATATCTCGTGATGCAACGCACCGCGAATAGCCGCCGTATCTGTGCTGCACGCCCCACCTCGTTTAATGGCTGCAGTTGTCTGCACCTCAATAGCTAAACGGCCACTGCTGCCGCATCTCAGGTTCGCTTTTACTGGCAGCGTGTGGCTATCTAGTCAGAACGACTTCGTCGCAAGGCCACGCTGGGAAGGTACCTTTAGGCGGAAGGATAACAAAACAAAACCAGTATTGTCTTCTTCTCCAAGACGTGAATATCGAATTACTTTATTTTTATGAATACATCAATTCCTGTCTCAGCATTACGTCGTTACACCGACAGATAAGGGAATATGTATAACAAAGAGTACCGCCCCTGAACACACTCAGACGAAAAATCATGAATCGCCCCCATCTCTAGTCATTAACAAAACTTGATGATTTTAGCTTTCAGGTTACAACAGTAGACGATTAAGGCGTCTTCTAGCAGTAATATTAGCTGTCTTGTGCTTTTTCGGATCTGACAGATTTCAGCAATACTTGTAAGGTCTGTATGCACTGTTAATGAAATATTGTATTTTTACATCGTCACTCGTTGTTTTATAGTAGTTTATTCTCCAAAGAAACGAAAATATCTTCGAGGTCCACATTAGGCGTTTCAAGACGCTCTGGTTGCATATTTTCTGACATTTCGGCTGGTGCTCGGCAGAACATGACAAATAACAATAAAAAGGGAAAGAGTTCCCTGAAGGTCTGCAGCTATTATTGCACAAGAACCGGTTTTAAGCCTATTAGACCATCATCAAATGACAAATCAGTGTCTCAGCCGCAGATAAAATGACGTGTCAGTTAAGACATATTATTGATAGAAATTACTTAGAAAGGAAATCATTACAATTTGCAAGTGATCGTAAAGGGAATCCCTAGATTTTAAAATGAATAATGAAGTTAATTTTACTATACCAACCCGATTTTCTTACATAAGCATAACTGAAACCTGATTTAGAAGAGGTAAAAAGCCTATTCCTTTAGTTCATTTAAAAAATGGTCTTATTTTTTATTGTTTTCTATCTTCTTAAAACAGAGTGTGAATGTCAGAATGTACATTATACTAATTGTTTTCTGTTAAAACAAAAGTTGAAGATGTCTTTCGTTGTTTCCAGTTGCTTTTACGTTCTGATAGCCTAGCTGCCACAACATTGTTTGACTGAGGAAAACAGGGCATCCCAGAAAAATGGTCAACAGTAAGGGATATGTCAGGAACGACTTTTCGAAGCAAAAAGTCCATAAAAAATGGGCTCTAAAGTGCACACCTTTAATGTGATGCCGTCCGAAGACTTGGTGGCAAAGCAAAGTTGGCACCTCGCAACAAAACCACAGAAGAGTACACCGGCAGTCGCCGCATGCCGCACCGACGGATCTGCAGCGCCGACGCTGCCTTGCCTCCCAGAGTTCCTCACGCAACGGCTCGCCTACTAGCGACTGAGCGGAGGACCGCTCACCCAGTTCGCAATCAACGACCAAGACGACAACATCGTCTTAGATAGGCCAATGTATTAAATACAATAAACGTATTCGCCATTTCGGATATGGAGAACCATTAGCTGTAGAATGGGTTGACGACGATGAAAACTTGTGCTGGACAGGGAGTGCAACACAGATTTCCCGCTTATCGCCTTACCATTTACCTATCCGTGCTCGACTCACGGTCAGACCTAAAATTCCGTGTCGGCAGCCATGCGTCTATAACCTGTACTCGTACATTCATTATGTATATTGCCGTACAAGTGAGACATTTTTCTTGAAAGTCGCTTGTCCAGTGTCGGCGGATAAATACGATATTGCAATGCCTGTGTTATTGTGATTGATTGGTTGGTTTAAGGAGTGGGGGAAGGGACTGTTATTCTGAATTACGATACAAATCTCCTTTGGACATATGCAAACGAGCTTTGCTCCGTAATTCAGAATAACACAGACACTGCAATATCGACTGTACACACATCCAAAACAGTTTTGCATCACCCCGATTCCCAGAACTCCTGAAGATAGACGTTGGCTGTGGACATTGTATCACAGACACAGTCCCTTTGACTGTTCAGAGATGTCACTAAACCCGCCAGAAGATGTAAACAACCATGCACGAGCAGCGCCTATTAGACGGAGGGGGTCCGACAGCTGATCACAGCCAATCATTCCACCAGGTAGGAGGTACACGGCTCGTGTTGTCTGTACTTCAACCTTCCCTAGACGGTCAATACCGCGGGTCGTTCGCGTCCGTATTGTTACTTTGTGGGCGGAAATGATATTTATGTTGTACCAGGAAAGACTCTCAACAAGGGAAGTGTCCAGGCGTCTCTGAGTGAACCAAAGCGATGTTGTTCGGACATGGAGGAGATACAGAGAGACAGGAACTGTCGATGACATGCCTCGCTCAGGCCGCCCAAGGGCTACTATTGCAATGGATGACGGCTACCTACGGATTATGGCTCGAGGGAACCCTGACAGCAATGCCACCATGTTGAATAATGCTTTTCGTGCAGCCACAGGACGTCGTGTTACGACTCAAACTATGCACAATAGGCTGGCGAGGTCCATCTTTGCACCAACGTCACCATGCAGTGCGGTACAGATGGGCCCAACATCATGCCGAATGGACCACTCAGGATCACGCTCTCTTCACCGATGAGTGTCGCATATGCGTTCAACCAGAGATTCGTCGGAGACGTGTTTGGAGGCAACCCGATCAGGCTGAACGACTCAAACACACCGTCCAGCGAGTGCAGCACGGTGGAGGTTCCCTGCTGTTTTGGAGTGGCATTATGTGGGGCCGACGTAAGCCGCTGGTGATCACGGAAGGCGTTGTAACGGCTGTACGATACGTGAATGCCATCCTCCGACCGATAGTGCAATCATATCGGCAGCATATTGGCGAGACATTCGTCTTCATGGACGACAATTCGCGTTCCCATTGTGCACATCTTGTGAATGACTTCCTTCAGGATAATTACACCGCTCCATTAGAGTGACCAGCATGTTCCCCAGACATGAACCCTATCGAACAAGCCCGGGATATATTGAAAAAGGATGTTTATGGGCAACGTGACCCAACAACCACTCTGAGGGATTTACGCCGAATCGCCGTTGAGGAGTGGTACAATCTGGACCGACAGTGCCTTGCTGAACTTGAGGATAATATGCCAAGACGAATACAGGCATGCATCAATACGAGAGGACGTGCTACTGGGTATTAGAGGTACCGGTGTGTACACCAATCTGGCCCACCACCTCTGAAGGTCTCGCTGTATGGTGGTACAATAAGCAATGTGTGGTTTTCATGAGCAATAAAAAGGGCGGAAATGATATTTATGTTGATCTCTATTCCAATTTTCTGTACATATCCCGGAACTTTTTTTGATGTGTGTATTAAATGTCTACGCAGAAATTACGACTCCTGTAAATTTGTCGCTATCAAGTTACACTTTAATCTTCAAAGACAGTTGTAAGTACTCAGAAATTCCTGCGGAAATGGATTGTACGAAGTTACGTAAATCTCTCTATCAGTACTGTAATAAAGTGAATTAATATTTTATATGTTTAAGTTCCGCTCAGTCTCCTCCCAGGCCAACCAAAGAACCCATGGCGAGTGTATTTCTGTACGGCACAACATTAGGGGCTATGAGAACTTCTTCATCTTCGATACTGTATATGAAATCGCTTCTACTGCAAGCTTTTTGCTTTCCATATCCTGAGAGATGGTAGTACGGACCAAAATAAGGAAAAAGTGTCCAGTAAACGTAGGCTCTAAAGCGCTATGGGCGCTTGTTCATCTCCGTTGCTCTGGTGCACATCTTTTCTACTGAACAAGTGTTCATAGCTCTTAAGATATGCAATTTACAGCCCATGTTTACTGGGCTTTTCTGCTCTGAATGATCGTTCCTCTTGTATCCCTGAATACTGATCATTCCTCCTGGGACACCATTTACACAAGGTAATTCAGCTCCCCCTGCCTATGGATCTTATCCAACCCACAAAGCCTCCAAATACCACTCGCGAGATTATCATATTCGCTCAGCTCTACGAGTCCTACAGCAAAAATTAAAAAGACCTTGATATAGGAAATTCAATGTAGTTAAATTTTATACTTCGAATTATTCAAGGAAAATATGCAACGCTGACGTTCAAACGCGTTTATCTTGAATAACTCGAAAACTGTGTTCTCCGGCGAAAACGTATCGCAGAACAGAATTAAATTTCCTACAAAAACGTCCTGATCATTTTTTGTGGGATTAATAGTTTGCGTGAAGCGATTGAGCAAATATAAAACTTCCATGCGTGTTTTTTGAAGGCGTTACGTTTTGCAAAGATCGTGTTGGCAGGGGCAGCTGAATCGCGCCCTGTATATTTCTCCACAGCTCTAACAGGTGACCTCGGACACACCAGTTGTAACAGATAATTTCGTGGGCACGCTGTTTCGCTGCTTTAGTGGCCACGGCCAGTTTCCCCACGCAGAGGGCAGGAGGTTTTTGTGTTCAGCTGAAGAAGATAAGCCAGACTTCCCCAGTTCTCGTCTACGGATGGCGGTTGGAGCGACTAGGCTGTTTTTAATGGCGAGTAATTTCCTTATAACGGCAGGTGTTTCCCAACATCCGATGCAGAAAAAGTTCTTAAGATGCTGCCAGAAGACAGCACCTAACAGAAGCGCTATAATTGCCCCTCTCGGACGGAGTTTGTATTTTTAAGTGTAAATCTGGAGTTTGTGACAATCCGTCATGAACGAGAGCATTCGAAAATGCGTTCGATTTCACAGTTGTCACATTCTACTTAGATACTTTCCTTTTTTTATCAGCAAGTCATATTTATTGGCGTCCGTGGACTTTTTCGGTCAAATGAGGCCTCAGAACAGAGAGTGGAGCCGTCCGTTAGCTGGAGGTACTGTTGTATGAAAGACATGGACTCGGCTACAATTAAATGATGCCAACAAATTTCATTTGTTTCCGTCACGTTTGAGCGTGGTGTTATTGAGCGACATTTACCACGTACAGTTTGAACTGTGTTTCTATTTTCTTCTTATTGCAACCGTCAACGGCAGTTCTTAACAGTCAGTTGCAGGTGGTGTACTGAGCTGTTAGCGGTGTACGTATTCTAGTCCGGTGATCGGGCCTCAGAATCTTTTCTGAAAGTAGTTACTGTAGATAGCTACATGGCTATAAGTGATTGACTTCTATGTTGCGTACGTTTAGCCCTGTCTAGTCGGTCAAAATGAAGCTGCCGACCCTTTGGTAATATCACAGTGTCGTGCAATAAAACCATGAAAAATAGTATAGCTGTATGAATACAATTAATAATAATAATGTGTGCATTAATGCATTGATATTAACATTAATCACGTATACATATACTGTAAACCTAATCGTTCCACATCATTACGATAAAAGAATCGTTCAAATGATCTCTGAAACATGTTGTTGTTGTTGTTGTGGTCTTCAGTCCTGAGACTGGTTTCATGCAGCTCTCCATGCTACTCTATCCTGTGCAAGCTCATTCATCTCCCAGTACCTACTGCAACCTACATCCTTCTGAATCTGCTTAGTGTGTTCGTCTCTTGATCTCCCTCTACGATTTTTACCCTCCACGCTGCCCTCCAATGTTAAATTTGTGATCCCTTGATGCCTCAGAACATGTCCTACCAACCGGTGCCTTTTTCTTGTCAAGTTGTGCCACAAACTCCTCTTCTCCCCAATTCTATTCAATACCTTCTCATTAGTTATGTGATCTACCCATCTAATCTTCAGCATTCTTCTGTAGCACCACATTTCGAAAGCTTCTATTCTCTTCTTGTCAAAACTATTTATCGTCCATGTTTCACTTCCATACATGGCTACACTCCAAACTAATACTTTCAGAAACGACTTCCTGACACTTAAATCTATACTCGATGTCAACAAATTTCTCTTCCCATTTCCTAGTCTAATTCCCTCAGCATCATCCTACTTAATTCGACTACATTCCATTATCCTCGTTTTGATTTTGTTGATGTTCATCTTATATCCTCCTTTCAAGACACTGTCCATTCCGTTCAACTGCTCTTCCAAGTCCTTTGCTGTCTCTGACAGAATTACAATGTCATCGGCGAACTTCAAAGTTTTTATTTCTTCTCCATGGCTTTTAATACCTACTCCGAATTTTTCTTTTGTTACCTTTACTGCTTGCTCAATATACAGATTGAATAACATCGGGGAGAGCTACAACCCTGTTTCACTCCCTTCCCAACCACTGCTTCCCTTTCGTGTCCCTCGACTCTTATAACTGCCATCTGGTTTCTGTAGAAATTGTAAATAGCCTTTCGCTCCCTGTATTTTACCCCTGCCACATTGTCAAAAGCTTTCTCTAAGTCTACAAATGCTAGAAACGTAGGTTTGCCTTTTCTTAATCTAGCTTCTAAGATAAGTCGTAAGGTCAGTATTGCCTCACGTGTTCCAACATTTCTACGGAATCCAAACAGATCTTCCCCGAGGTCGGCTTCTACCAGTTTTTCCATTCGTCTGTAAAGAATTCGCGTTAGTATCTTGCAGCTGTAACTTATTAAACTGATAGTTCAGTAATTTTCACATCTGTCAACACCTGGTTTCTTTGGGATTGGAATTATTATATTCTTCTTGAAGTCTGAGGGTATTTCGCCTGTCTCATACATCTTGCTCACCAGATGGTAGAGTTTTGTCAGGACTGGCTCTCCCAAGGCCGTCAGTAGTTCTGGCATCAGTAGTTCTGAAACATATACCTGTCTAATTATATCTCTTATACACATTGTGTACAGTAATAGTCCAATCACGTTTTTTTGGTATATTTCGAAAATTAACTTCATCTCTGCAGATTTTTTTTTTCAATAAGAGGAACGTGTATAGTTTTGTCTGCAATGAACTCTTGAATCAGTGACAAATTTGGTTCCATATTCGGTAAGCTAGTATTTTTTACATCATGACCGACATAGCAAGATCACGTTGGCTAATGTTACAAGGCCAGGTCAGTCACTCGTTCATACCGGTGCCCCTGCAATCAGTGAAAAGGTTGCTGGACTATGTGCTGGATCTGTATGTTAACCTGATCTGTCCCCTCCGACGTGGTGGCACCTACAATACGACCGCGCCGCTGCAGTACCAGACAGAGGTGTGTAAGCTGAACATCGTTGCACAGAGACAACCTGAAAGTCTGTGAGCAGAGCCTGGCATTTACGTGCGGTTGCGGTTCGCTGTGGTCCACATCGAGAGCACTGCAGCTGCCGGTGCTGTGCTGTGCTGCTTTGTCTTGCTTGCGATACGGCGGCGTGGGCTGTGCAGCCCGTTAGCTGGCGCGGCTGCCAGAAAGGGCGTGCGTTGGCGACAGTGGCCGAGCTCTGCCGTCTCGTGAACAGTGCCGCGGCAGTGTACAGCATATAACAGTACAAATCGGAGGCTGTCTTTAACATTCGGTCAGGCACTGTTTTTAATACTTTTCCTTGTTAATTCATTGGTTATGTATAAAAAAAAGTACATAGCTGTATTTTTTACATCATGACCAACATAGTGCTACAGGTCTGTAAAGATGTGGCTGATAAATTTCCAGGCATCTTTGAATCACTGAAAAATATTAATAAATATACGAATGTTGGCTAGAAAGTAGTGGCAGCACCACAAGTGACTCGGCGCCGAATTTGGATAGTGCCAGTTTTCAAAATGGTTCAAATGGCTCTGAGCACTATGCCTAGAACTTAGAACTAATTAAACCTAAGGACATCACACACATTCATGCCCGAGGCAGGATTCGAACCTGCGACCGTAGCAGTCACGCGGTTCCAGACTGAAGCGCCTTTAACCGCACGGCCACACCGGCCGGCGCGAGTTTTCCATGCAGGCTATACTTTAACCACGGCAGCACGAGATAAGTTAACAAACTTAACGCTCACATTAATGTGACTGGGCGGTGCATATTACAAATCACATATAAATGTGCGTATTGCGTTAAATGATACGGTAGTCCGTTTCCCTCTGTCTCTATTACTGTTCCGTCCTACCGTATATTCTCCACCGTAGCAATAAAACGTAAGGCGACTAACGCCACTTTCGAGCAGTGACAACTTGTTGTCGTCTTCCATTATGCAAAAGGTCGGAATTGTAGAGATGTTGTGAGTCTGATGGAAAAATTCAGAAGTATGGTTGGGGATATAATAAGACAATTTCAGGAGGAGGATCACATAGAATCTGTCCTCTGATACAGGACAATCAAGGAAGGTAAATCAAAAAGAAAAGCGTTTGATCATAAATAAGATTAAGCCTAATTCTTGCTGAAGTGCATATAAAATTGCAATCCAGTTGCTGGCAGAATGTGGTGAACAGATAATGAATGTACTGCCACAATGGTTAGCGGTGAAGGACGTTACACCGGAAGAGCGACAAGGTGACTGGCATACATCGACGAACTGTACCGAGGCAAAGGCTGTAGTTCGCAAGAGACAAGGTTAACGTAGGGTTAATGTGATGGAATGATACATACGCTGATGAAAGTATGTTTAACGTATTTTCCAGAAGCAGAACAACTGTGGCGTGTTGAAAGTCAAATGACGAGCTCCACGATAAAACACGGCTTGAAACAACACAGCGATGGAGTGGAGCGAGTGCTTAGTGCTTTGGTGGTTGGCTATATTTCCTCATCTTGTGTGGGAGAGATTACTTCGAATGACGGGATTTTAAACAAGGAAGAATATCTCAGCACACTGAAGAAAAAATTGCACATATGTGCAGAAAAGTTGGGGATTACATCTACATTCGGATGTTTTCAAGATAGTGACACAAAACCATGTCATAAATCGTAAAGGAATAACTCTTTAGAAGTAGCCCAAAGTTATTCTAACAGCACCCGGACCCCACAGAGAATGTATGGAATGAAACGCTTTAAACGGCCAGGAGAAATACAGTCATTTGTGTATACGGGCACTATTTAGAACTTTATACTACAGAGACATACAGTCGCATGGATTAAATTCACTCACTTTTATTTACAATATATACACATAGTCAAGCTGGCAAAAGTAATAATTCCAAGTACTTAGCTTGCTCTGTTAAATTTACAATTGTCCCTCTGACTGAATACCGGCCTTCGTTAGCTGCCTAGTAGTTTCTCGTCACTGATGATTGTGGTGCAGACGTCGATGGTATTACTCCAAGGTCCGTTGTGACATCTACGTAGTGTCCTCTAATCGGATGTCTGCGTGCGCCAGCTTATTAAGAGCCGCAGAAGGACACAGTTTCCCCTTTGGTGGCGCGCTCTTCGGCGGCAACCTGTATCTGCACCCGTTGGCCTGCTACGAGTGACAGAGACTGTGGAGCGAGCACAGCGCCTCCTGGGGTCCAGATTGGAACTGTAACTACTGCGCAATGTTAATGTAGTGTGCGGTCGCGTAGTCACCACCTGATCCCGCGACATCTACTCGAAGGATGATCTGAGGGAGAATCTATGGAAGGATGGGAACTAATTAGGCTTCAGTACAGTGCAAATTTCGCTAGTACCATGCAGGGCGTTTAAAGCATTTACCAAACAGAATGGATATCCCGCGGGAGTCCCAAAGTTCTTCCTTCTGTACAAGAAAAATTATCTTGTGACCGAATATTACAGACCCTACATTGTTGATCTGTCAAATATTGCCGGCCGTGATGGCCGAGCGGTTCTAGGCGCCTCAGTCTGGAACCGCGCGACTGCTACGGTCGCCGGTTCGAATCCTGCCTCGGGCATGGATGTGTGTGATGTCCTTAGGTTAGTTAGGTTTAAGGAGTTCTAACTTCTAGGGGACTGATGACCACAGAAATTAAGTCCCATACGTATCAGAGCCATTTGAACCATTTTTTATCTAATATTATTCAAGGAAATATTGTGTTATTACGTATCTTTGTGAATTATATTAATAGGTTACACTTAATGAGTCATCGGGTTTTCGTTTATTGAAATTATACTTTTCTGTTACAGGTACATGTGAAAATAAAACACCTACTACTAGAAAGAGTGGAGTGGTAGAATACTGATGACAGCAACTGCACAAACCAGGATCCCCAGACTTGTTCCTCAGGCTCTGCAAATACTGAGGTAACGCCATACCCACAACTAACTCTCTACCCTGATTACTACTGTCTACAAGAATACTAGTACGAATCGCACTTTTTCATTTCGTAAATATGCTATCCAATGACTGACTGAAAGAAGTGAAAGAAATTCAATGGGTAACGAATGGTTAACTTTGAAAGTTGAAATAGTTAACGTAGCAATAGAACAACTGGGCAGAAACACAAAGCCCAATAAAAATAGAGGTGCAGAAAATGAAGCAGAAAAAAGAGGAAAAAGCGTGTCAAAAATAAGGTTGACCAAAGGTGAAAATTGTCTAGAAGAGAAATGCAATAATATAGGAGTATTCACGTATATAAGACAAATCTACGTTTGTCTCGAAAATTTTTCTCTGCCCTGCTGCGACCTTATTGTCTGTTCTTCCCTCCTGTATAGTCCTGCGCGTCGGTCTTACATCTTCTCTTACAGATTGAAACGACCTGCACCTCTTTCCCATACACGTGGCATCTTGTGTTGTTCCAGCAACCTGCAGAAAAATGATGTTAGAACAAGGTCCAGTACCTCTGCAGTAACATCCGCTAACATCTCCCCAAGTAACATACGTGAAATAACACCCACTTAGCCTGGAAGATACCAGCATTCTCCAGCTGCTACACACAACTCCAGCAGGGGGAAAAATATTTGTAAGCTGTAGTGAAAGATATGACGATAAATTACTACAGGAAACGATCTTGGAGGGAGGGGGGGAATTGCAATTAAATGTGATGTCAGTCTATCCAGTGCAAATTGCATCCTTTGTATTCCCTCTCAGTGTCAGCACAGATTGCACTTACTGTCCACATTTCTACTGCAAATGTAAAATGTGTGAAGGTAGTCCTTGTGTCCACACAGAAGTAGCACTCAGGTCTTTAATTCGTGCTTCTTGATGTACGACTGTAAGAAACTTTATAGCGACTGGGCTAAGGCTCTTGTGCTACTAAATGAGCAATCAGACTTCAAAAGGAGTGCTAATGGCTTTTATTTGACGTAACACGTATTACACGAAGCCTTAACTCCTGACGACTTATAACAACGAACATCTACCATGTCAGACGCAACTTAGTTCAGGTACACAACAGCTGTAATACTTGTTCATAAAATTCTGTGCATACAATACAGTGAGATATCAAAAGAAACTTCCTATATACACTGCTCCTTTCTGCATTGCTCACAGAGTCGCGATTCATTAGAATAATTACATACACGGCAACCAACCAAGATGTTAAACGTGAGGCCTCCTTACCGTCGAGCCGCTCAGTTCAGACTTTCCCACTCAACTGGTCAGCGCGAAACATTTTTCTGGTTGCGCGTTGTTGGCGCGAGCCGAAGGTGGGCGAAGTGTTGCATCTGCGTTTCTTAACACTGAAGTTCTTGAAGAAAAGTGGTTGTGAAATTGTCTAACTAGGCCTATAGCTTACAATGATTGTTAGCATAATGTTAAGTGTTTATTAAAGAAATAATATTAGATGAAAAGATGTGGTCACCTGACTCCACCTCTTGCGTCGAATATCAGCTAACACTTTCTTCGTCAACTTCGAAGTGAGGGTTGGAAGTGAATATTATAGCTCCCAGAGCCAGAAATGTCACAAATATGGGTAACATACAGTATGTAAAAATGCGAAGAGGGAACGATAAAAATCGAAGACAAAGAACGAAGTGGTCCTTCTCTTGAATCTGTACATCGAAGAAGCAATGACGGAAATAAAAGAAAGTTTCAAGATTGAGATTAAAATTCAGGCTGGAAGGATACCAATGATAAGATTCGCTGATGACATTGGTATCATAATTAAAAGTGAAGGGCAGTTTTGTAACATGCTGAATGGAATGAACACTCACATAGTCTCATGAATACAGAATACGGTCTGGGCGTAAACCGAAGAGAGAGCCGCAGGATACACCCCCTCCGCACGTCGTCGGAGGTTCGGGTGTGTGTTATCCTTAGCATAAGTTAAAGTTAGATTAAGTAGTGCGTAAGTTCAGTGACCGATGACCTCTGCAGTTTGGTCCCATAAGACCTTACCACGAATTTCCAATTCCGAAGAGAGACGAAAATAATGAGGAACAGCCTTAATCTGCCTTAATCTGAGGAATAAATTTCGTACGTACGGAGCACAGTGTTGTATGGTAGTGAACCGTGGACTGCGAGAAAACCGCAACAGAAGAGAATCGAAGCGTTTAAGATGATGTGCTGTAGGAGGATGCCTGAAAAATTAAGTGGACCGATAAGACAAAGAGTGACGGGATTCTCCGCCGAATAGGCGAAGAAAGGAAGATATCGAAAACACTGACAATAAGAAGAGACATAGTGATAGGACATGTGTTAAGATGTCAGGGAGTAACTTCCATGGTACTGGAGCGAATTTTGGACAGTAAAAACTGTAAGGAGATTGAATATATGTCCAACAAATTATTGAGGACGTAGTGTGCAAATGTTGGTTTGAAATGAAGAGGTTGATACTAAGAGAGGAATTCTTGGAGCGCCGTATCGAACCTGGTATAAGCCTGATGACTCCTAAACAAAACAAACAAACAAAATAAATAAAGAAAGGCTAACACCTCAGTGGTTATGTTGATAGCTATAGCTTACTTTGTACTGATACGTAGGTGCCTTAAGGAGAAGTCATTAATAACTTCAAAATTGACTGCAAATAAAGCAGGCAACAAACATAGCTGCGTGAAAAATTAGTGTGAGCGTGACTTTGTGCTCAGAAACAAAATAATCCGCAGCTGAAGTCCTCAGCAGCCAGTGCCACGGAAGGAACAAGGTAGCGAGAGCTTGCCGGTGCACACAGAAGACAGACGGGCAGGCGCTCCCCTCGGACGCAGCGGCTGGGTTCGCGGAACTGCAAGTGGATTGGGTCGCCAGGTCTCCGGCAACCTTTCACCGTGTTTTGTCACCAGGCCTGCCGCCGCCGCCGCGCCCGTCCGACGCAGTCGCCTGGTCGGTCTCCGACCACCACAAGCGGTGCAGGGCAGGCAACGCAGCGTCTGGTCCCAGACCGAAGGTACCTTCTCCCCAATGCGCGGCCGATGTAAAGCCGCTGCACGTTCACCTGCATCCCTGTTCCCTCTAACGTATCGGACCAGATTTGTGACTGGGTCCAGGACTACTTTGCACACACAACTCAACGCGTTGCTGATAACGGAACAGAATCGACGGATCTAAAAGTAATTTCTGGAGTACTCCAAGGGAGTACTGCAAGGCCACTGTTATAGTTTTACCTATTAGGTAAAGTTGGAAGCTGTGTGCGGCTATTCACGGACCATGCTGTTATCTGCAGGGAGGCTTCAATACCAGAAGATTGTAATTAAATGCACGAGGCCCTGCAGAAGATTTTATCGCCATCAGATTTTTTGTTGTTTAGATTGAGTATGTGTTTACCTTTTTTTACATTATGTATATCCCGTGGCTGATAACAGGAATCAGCCATAAGTTTCTACTAATGCATGTCATTTTCAACACAGGAATGATAGGGCAACGCCTGTATTGAATTTTCGTTCATTACAATTTCGGTAAAATAGTGGCATTTCTTCTTACCCCACCTTCTTGGACACTTACCACTGCGTTACTTGGCTTACCCTAACCTGTATTTTGTTATTTCCCGGTTGAATGTTTTTTTATTGTTATTTTTATGTTCAAAGTTACCTGTGGGCATAGGCAAAATTTCGCAATGATTTGTATTAACTCTTTGGCATGTTTTGCTATTCGTATATTGTTGTGGACCTATTACAGCGTGTTCGTTTTACTGCTTTGTTTTCGATTGGAGGCCGGTAATTTTGAATTGATTCAGCCCTGTTTTCATATTTTTTTATGCGTGCCTGAACACCACATACCTCTCCTACGAGTCATCAGGCACATTTTCTGTTGGCTCATTGATGACTTTTTTGCCCTCGATGATACCTTTTTCGATGTGGTAATTTTCTTCTTTCGTTAATGAGTGGTATAGACGATAACTGTGGTTTAAGATCTGGCAGTCATAGGACACACATAGTGTAAAAAAAGGTATAGCACATTTGTAATCTGAACAACAAAATATCTTATATCTTATGTATTGAGGAGACAAAAGTCATGGGATACCTCCTAATACCGTGACGGACCTTCTTTTGCCTGGAATAGTGGCGCAGTTCGACGTGGTACGGACTGATCAAGTCGTTGGAAATCCCCTGAAGAAGTACTGAGCCATCCTGCCTCCATTGGCGCCCATAATTGCGTAAGTGTTGCCGATGCAGGATTTTGTAAACGATCTTGATTATGTCATAAATGTTCAATGGGATTCATCTCGGGCGATCTGGGTAGCCAAACTATTCGTTCAAATTGTGCGGAATGTTCTTCAAACCAATCGCGAACAGTTGTGTCCCGGTACATTACGCATTCGCATCCAAAAACATTCAATCGCAAATGGCTGCAAACGGTCCAAGTAGCCGAATATAACAATTTACAGTTAAAAATCGGTTCACTCGTGCCAGAGGACCCAGTCCATCCCCCATAAACACGGCTCATAAGACTATGGCGTCGCCACCAGCTTAGACAACTCGAGTACATGACTTCGTCGGATCTGCGCCATACTCGAATCCTACCATCAGCTCTTGCCAACTAAAATCGGGATTCATTTGACCAGGCCACAGTTGCCTAGTCGTCTAGGATCCAACCGATACCGTATCTCAGCAGTTGCGTAACAGGCGATGCCGTTCTGTTAACCAAGGCACTCTAGTCGCTCGTCTGTTGCCATAGCCCATTAACGCCAAACTTCGTCGCACTGTCGTAACGGATACGTTCGTCGCAAACGCCTATGCTCTCGGTCGTTAAGGAAGGCCGTCGACCACTGCGTTGTCCGTGGTGAGAGCTGTGTCTGGAGTTTGGTATTCTATGGACAATCTTGACACTGTGGATGTCGCAATACTGAATTCCCCAACGGTTTCCGAAACGGGGTGTCCCATGCGTCTACCTGCAACTACCATACCACGTTCAAAGTCTGTTAACTCCTGTCGTGTGACCATAATCACGTCGGAAATCTCTTCACATAAGTGTAAAAATGACAGCTCCGCCAATGCACTCTCCTTTTATAACCTATGTACGCGATACTACACTTGACTTCTGTCACCTGAGTGTAACTTCTATATCATGTTTCGGAACCAATTTAAAAAAGTCATACTGAATATGCCACAACTGTGGTGAAACATATTTTGGGATTAGACAAATGTCAACCCGTTACTCCTCAAAAATAATCTTCATCCGCGTGCCTCTCTGTTCTTCTTCCTCTTTTATAGGATTCCAAGACCGATTTTTTCCTGATGCAGGGCCGGTTCCGTTACTATCTCCGCAGTTATATCACAAAATGCATGAGGTGTTTCTATGCTGTCGGCCACAAAGTGTGCTGTGGGTACTTTGCGGAAGCCGTCCTTGTACGGCGCAGCGTGCAGGCTGAGTGTATAGGCCGCGGTGAAGGCCGCTGCAGAACCCGTTCAGGCTGGCAACAAAGTACAGCTTCCTCACCGCGCCAGGGAGGCCCCTGCGGTGAGAAGAGCCACTGGCGGGCAACGCTCCGTTGCTACAAAGCGTGTCAGGTTGCACGGGTGTACCGGAAATTGCGAAGTGGTACCAGCGCAGCACGTAAACAAAACCTGAAGGCTAACATAGTGCAACACGACTTCTGAACTCCTACAGTAAGTTGCTGGTGGCTTGGTTGGAAAACCTGTGTAAATGTTGAATTGTCAAGAAAATTGAGTTTACCTAGAACTCCAGGGAATTCTGAAAAACGCAAGGAATTCTGAGAACTTTTTAGGGAGTTGAACTGTTCATTAAAGGAAAGAAGTGTTCTATCATTTTGTTAGAAACCACTCAGAGATCCTTTTACGAAAGAAGCGTTACGGAGTCGTGTAAGGAAGGGTGAAGAAGTGCACCGGATATACAGTGATCAGCCAGAACATTATTATCACCGACTTACTATCGATATAAACCCAGCCAGGCGATAGCACCGTGACCTGGCGAGGAATGACTGTTAGTCAGACACACGCACGGTGCATGTAGTACTATCACAGAGCGTGCAGTGTGTCGAATGGGGCACGCGCGCTATCAGAGTTTGATCGAGGGCAGATTGTGATGGCTCAGAGGCTCGGTACGAGCATTTCGGAAATTGCGCGACTTGTAGGGTGTTCGAAGAGTGCTCTGGAGAGTGTCTTCAACACGTGGCGAAACCAGTGTGAAACCATATCCACACTAGTTGGGCTGGGCGGGCACTCCTCATTACAGATATCGGACGTCGTAGGATGGGCAGACTGGTAATACAGGACAGGCGGCGAACTGTGGCGGAACTAACTTCAAACTTTAATGCTGGGCAGAGTACAAGTGAGTCTGAATGTACAGTGTACCGAAAACCCCTAACGATGGGCCTCCACAGCCGACGATCCATGCTTGTGACATTGTTAACTCCATGACATCTGCAACTACGACTGAAATGGGAACGTGACCATAGGCACTGGACGTTGGCGCAGAGGCAGAGCTTTGCACCGCCTGATGAATTCCGATTCCTTTTTCATCATGCCGATGGCAGGGCACGATTCCATCGTCTTACAGAGCAACAGCTCTCTGTCACCTGCACTGCGGGACTGAGACAAGTTGGCAGCCGCTCCATTATGCTCTGGGGAACATTCACGTGGGCGTCTATGGGTCCAGTGGAGCTCGTGCAAGGCACCATGACCGATAAAGTGTGTTGTATGCTGGTTGCAGACCACGTACACCCTTTTATGATGATCATGTTTCCCGACAGTAATGGCATTTTTCAACAAGATAATGCCAGGTGTGCGTCAAGTGTTTCGAGGAACATAGTGGCAAGTTCCAATTTATGCGCTGGCCTCCCAACTTGCCAGACCTGAACCCGATCGAACACATCTGGGATGTGACTGAACGTGGCGTCAGAGCTCGTGCCTCCCCTCCGCCCCCCTCCCCCCCTCTTCCAGGGAATGTACGGGAAATTAGGTGACTAGAGTGTGCAGATGTGGTGCCAACTCCTTCCGGCGACATACCAAGACCTCATTGCTTCCATGTTACGGCGCGTTGCCCCTGTTACCCGTGCCAAAGATGGACAAACCGGCTATTAGTCACGTGCTCATGATGTTCTGGCTCATCAGTGTAGACTGTTGTAATGTTTGTTGCTCGATAGCGGCTACCTCCGACGCGGTCTCCGTATTCGGGAACCTTCGTTATTTTCCGTGGCTTGTTTGGTTCCAGGTACGTTTCCCATTGCACGGTTGTGAGTGCTACGAAGTGTAAATTCGACTTCCGAACCAAAACGCAAGGGTATTTTTAAATTTGGAAGAATGTAAATACGGATCTATATTTGAATAATGTTCAGACAACGGCTCCTTTATAATAAAATCGCAGCAGTGTAGTACCTGGCTGTATTTTTGGCAGTGTCCTGTTTCAAGTCAACCATGATCATACTTTGAGCAGTGTCCGGTTTGAAACATAATGCGACGATGTTGCCAGAGTCCATTGATATTCCAAATTACACTATAGTTCGGCGTCTTACTGCAAGAATTTCGCATACAACTTGTCTGTGTTATCATACAGTGACAGAGCATGGCACGCTTTGGTGACGGACGACGCTGACGAAGGAGTTTCCAGCGCAGTATGACCTTGTAACTTGGAAAACTGCTGATAGAGCTGTAAATCTTAAGCGAACTTTGCATAATCACTACTCTTTGTTGAGGAAAATAAAAAAAAATCATTTGCGGCTATAAAAAATCACCAAAACAGTACTTGCTCCGCAATAGAACGAACACTGGTGTTCTCCGTAAGAAAACAGAGCTTGTAGAGGTTTCATTGAACCCTCTGCCAGGCACTTTATTGTGAATAGCAGAGTAATCACGCAGATGTAGATGTAGGGACACTGATTCAAACGGACTTGGAATTTCATACTGGAGAAACCTTGGAATTTCAGGGTAATCTTTTGTTGAAAGAAAGTCACCACACTGAAAATATTTCGAACAAATAATTTACATTTCCAGGTGTTCAACTCCCTCAAAGTGTTTTAGGATTACGGGGCTCAGTGAATATCTACTACAATAAATTCAATCTCCGTTTTAAATTTTTCACCTATATTTTTGCAGTTCAATAGATATCATATATAGGAACTTAACAATCTCAAAAATACGAATGCATCAGACCATCAGTGAATTCAGTTTCAGAAATTTTTTACAAGTTATACTTCGGTTTCAACTATTACCATATTAAGCCAACTCAGAATGCACCGCATGTGGAAAGAACAAATTATGTTTTCAGTGAGACTACTGATCGTATTGCTCTGCAATACAGAATTATCATTAATATAATACTTAGCACTGAAACCAATAAATTATTTGTAATTACAAGGCAAAAAGAAGCAGACGTAATAGGCACTGACTGATATCAGAGTACGTCAAGTTGCCTGCTCCGCCACCTTACACAATAATCAGTTCTAAAAATTTAAAGTTAAAAGAAAGACACATTTTTACCACTTGTTTTACTAATTAGTATGTTTTCGTGACCTAGGTTTCGGGTTTATTAGCCCACAATTTACCATAACTGACAAATTTTTTGTTCAGTGTAACAGCGAAACACAATCAGCAAAGAATTTACGGTTATCAAATAAATTAACTGCTGTTACTTAGTGTAAAAAATATATTCACGATCATAGAACACTAAAATTAAAAAAAAAAAAAAAAGAAACTGGCAAATCTGTCAACTAAAATTGGCTTGGGTAGCCAGTTGGGTTTGGTAGTATCAAGAGATAGTTCATTCAGAGCTGTTCACGATTTTTCTTGCAGTATTTGAAGTACAGATAGTTTCTGCCCACTGTGCCCAGAGTGCAGTATTTCTGCAGGTATTACATAAGTGTGTCTACTTTTCAGATAATGCAACGGAAGTGATATAGTCGCGAGGAACTTGATTCCGAAATGTGACAATTTTGTAAGCACCACCACTATTTGATTGAAGTAATTCAGGATAAACATGCGAAAGTTAAACCTGATTGACGGAACCGGAAATAACATGTGGTCTCGCACAAATGCGAGGGCTATTCGGAAAATAATGTACGATCGGTTGCTAAATGGAAACCACAGTGAAAATCATAAATGTGTTATATGCAATAGTTTTCTACACGTTCCAGATACTTCTGTACATAGTCGCCACTCCGACTCAGACATTCATCGTGGTGTTATATCAACTTTCCAATACACTCGTCATAGAAGGCATCCGCCTCTGCTTCCCGCCACTTCTCTACACTGGTCTACAGTTCGTTGTTTGTGCCAAAATGTCTTGATAGCCAGCGGTTCATGTGAGCAGAGATGAATATCAGAGGGAGCCAAGTCCGGGCTGTGTGGTGGATGATCAAACGCTTCTTATCGAAAACGCTGCATTGGTATCCTCATTGCCCCTGCAGTATTTGCTCGGGATCTGTCATGAAGGAGGAAATGCATGACAGGTACGTTAGGTGGGGCTGCATGAAATCAGGCGAAACTCGCAGCGGGCGCCCGTATTTGGCGGGAGTCACTATATTTCTAGGCCTCTTTCCGTGCTCAGAACAAAAAGATCAACGTGACGCCCTCGACAGGGATAGTAGAGACACTGCCTGACACATCTGTGCAAAACGTCATCGGTTTTTCACTGTGGTTTCCGTTTCGCGACCTATCGGACCTTACTTTCCGAAGGGACCTCGTCGACTTCTTTATTGCAGCACTCCGCACACTTCAGTGACACCCGTTGTATCATGTGGCAAATAAAATGCCGCAGAGATATGGATTTATGTGGTGGTCCATTTTCATATCGATTTCCTCCCTTGTAAGCAAAGCCATTCCAATCTGAGTTCGATGAATTTAGAGTAAATCTTTACAGATGGACCTTCTACAATGCGAAGAGCACGTAACCTCTTGTAAACACCATGAATTTCACTTGGCTGTGGGAAATGGCGATAAATAGAACAAGAACATTTGCAGCGCATTTGTGTGAGTTAAGAATGTTCTCAGTTCTCTCCAGACTTTCCTCAGTCTTCAGCGACAGACAAGTAGCAGACAGAAGGCCGAATCGGGCATGGCTCTCCTTGAGGCTAGGTGACTGGTAGCACTGTCCGTGCGGAGGGAACCGTTAGCTCTACAGCAGTTGCCTGACCGGCAAAAGCAACACCCATCTCCTTCTAACATTCATCCAATTAAACGTCTGCTCAATCGAGGTTTTGTTGGTGGCGGAGAATGATTAAGAACTACAAAAAACAGCAATCCCAGTGATGCAGCAGAAATGTAACTAGACTGTGACAGAGCATTATTTTGGGAGACATGCATTGCGAATCAGAACGATCGAAGCGAGAATCGACACAAAGACTTGTCTAATTCAAGTGAAATTACCATTACTGCGTGATTTTGCTCACATTCTTCGGTAGTCAGTCTTTCATTCTTTTCTAACGCGCGCGCGCGCGCGCTCACACACACATACACACAAAACCACAGCATACATTCATATATGCATAACTGGAGCAAATATGTGTTATAGTGGAAACACATCGCAAAAATGGTAAACGAGCACAGAGTCTCACAAATCTTTTGGGTAAGGTTGAAAACAGGTGATAGTGGGTACACAACCGATTACATTGAGAAAGGGAACCAATGGTCTGAAATGCATGTTTATTGTATTATGGAGATACATAGCGTACAGCGCATAACAACAATGTAGGCCATAGAAATTCTTCAAAGCGATGACCGTCAGTCTCAGTGCATGAATAGCAACGGCTCACGCAGTTCTGCTTCACTCTCTCGAAGATCCTGGTTGTTGTATAATGGAGACGGCAGCCGGTGATAAACAACGTACACCCCTGACCATCAAACAAACGTACTATACCCCACTTAACTAGCAGCACGTGTGTCATATGTCGACCGCATGCATCGCACAGGCGCATTAATCTGTGCCGCAAGAACGCCACTGTCCCTCTTGTCAGTTCTTCATTGTATCAGACAGCTGGTGATGTGTGCATGGTAAAGTGTGTAAGTGTGTTACTGTGTGTGTACTGCGCATGATGCGTAGCCAAAGATGCAACGTTACTCGTCACGAGAATTCGTAGACATGCCTTTAGCGTATTGTGCGGCAGGATGCAGTGCCCGTGAAGCAGCACGAATGTACAGATAGCAGTTTCCCAGCAGGCGTCATCCTAACTAGAAGATGTTTATCTCCGTAGACACGAACTTACGAGAGACCAGTCAGTACTTCACTCCACAGAGAGCTGACCGAGGTTTCCGACAAATACACTTCTGGAAATTGAAATAAGAACACCGTGAATTCATTGTCCCAGGAAGGGGAAACTTTATTGACACATTCCTGGGGTCAGATACATCACATGATCACACTGACAGAACCACAGGCACATAGACACAGGCAACAGAGCATGCACAATGTCGGCACTAGTACAGTGTATATCCACCTTTCGCAGCAATGCAGGCTGCTATTCTCCCATGGAGACGATCGTAGAGATGCTGGATGTAGTCCTGTGGAACGGCTTGCCATGCCATTTCCACCTGGCGCCTCAGTTGGACCAGCGTTCGTGCTGGACGTGCAGACCGCGTGAGACGACGCTTCATCCAGTCCCAAACATGCTCAATGGGGGACAGATCCGGAGATCTTGCTGGCCAGGGTAGTTGACTTACACCTTCTAGAGCACGTTGGGTGGCACGGGATACATGCGGACGTGCATTGTCCTGTTGGAACAGCAAGTTCCCTTGCCGGTCTAGGAATGGTAGAACGATGGGTTCGATGACGGTTTGGATGTACCGTGCACTATTCAGTGTCCCCTCGACGATCACCAGTGGTGTACGGCCAGTGTAGGAGATCGCTCCCCACACCATGATGCCGGGTGTTGGCCCTGTGTGCCTCGGTCGTATGCAGTCCTGATTGTGGCGCTCACCTGCACGGCGCCAAACACGCATACGACCATCATTGGCACCAAGGCAGAAGCGACTCTCATCGCTGAAGACGACACGTCTCCATTCGTCCCTCCATTCACGCCTGTCGCGGGCTGCACGATGTTGGGGCGTGAGCGGAAGACGGCCTAACGGTGTGCGGGACCGTAGCCCAGCTTCATGGAGACGGTTGTGAATGGTCCTCGCCGATACCCCAGGAGCAACAGTGTCCCTAATTTGCTGGGAAGTGGCGGTGCGGTCCCCTACGGCACTGCGTAGGATCCTACGGTCTTGGCGTGCATCCGTGCGTCGCTGCGGTCCGGTCCCAGGTCGACGGGCACGTGCACCTTCCGCCGACCACTGGCGACAACATCGATGTACTGTGGAGACCTCACGCCCCACGTGTTGAGCAATTCGGCGGTACGTCCACCCGGCCTCCCGCATGCCCACTATACGCCCTCGCTCAAGTCCGTCAACTGCACATACGGTTCACGTCCACGCTGTCGCGGCATGCTACCAGTGTTAAAGACTGCGATGGAGCTCCGTATGCCACGGCAAACTGGCTGACACTGACGGCGGCGGTGCACAAATGCTGCGCAGCTAGCGCCATTCGACGGCCAACACCGCGGTTCCTGGTGTGTCCGCTGTGCTGTGCGTGTGATCATTGCTTGTACAGCCCTCTCGCAGTGTCCGGAGCAAGTATGGTGGGTGTGACACACCGGTGTCAATGTGTTCTTTTTTCCATTTCCAGGAGTGTACATGTCTTACACCAGACATTGAGGAGCTGGTGTTGGTTCGTGGGGACGACCACCCACCAATAACCGCGCGTCTGTATACCCATCAAACGCAAACTTTGAAGGCCACGGTGTGGTGTGTACTCGTAGAACAGGTATTACACAGCTATCACGAAAAACGTGTGTAAGCACTGGGACCAACGGAATTTGAGCCCCGTATTCACTTCTGTCAGTGGATTGCCCACTGCAGTGCTGTAGTGCCGAACCTCGTGCATTTTGCTATTACGTTGGAAGCTGAAGAAGTGAATTAAAATTCGTGCTGCGGCCGGGACTGGAACCCGGGTCTTCTTGCTTACTGGGCAAATATGCTGACCGTTGCACCACTGCAGCATTATGGTCAACCTAACTGCACGAACTACCCAAGTCAATTACCCTCCCCAACACAAACTCCATTGTAATGGTGAGCATATGTGCCTAGTAAGCAAGAAGAACCGGGTTAAGAAGACCCGGGTTCGAGTCCCGGCCGAAGCACAAATTTTAATTCACTTCTTCAGCTTCCAACGTTATCGTTGATAAATTAGAGACTCAAATGTCTGAGGGAAAATTTAATTTAAGATCTATTCGTGCATTTTGTTTTATTAACGGACGAAGCCTCATTCAAACGTGATGCTGTTTTCACAGCCCCAACAGCCGTGTCTGGATTGAGTAAAATCGCCTCGCCACCCACATCGATCGCCAACAGTAACGATTCTCTGTCAACGTTTGGGTGGGCGTTGCCCAAGATCACCTAATACGACCTTATTATTGGCTGTTCCATGTTATCTAGTGTTCCTGCACGATGTGCTGCAACAGTTCTTTGTACCCTTGTTGTCCACGAAAATGTGTGGTTTCATCACGCGTGGTGCACCAGTCCACTTCGATGTTATTATCCGTGAGCACCTGAATAACACGTGCCGTTATCATTGGATTGGAAGGGGAGGTCCGTCCCATGGCAAGTGCGATCGCCGGACCTCCGACCTCCCTCTGTGGTTACGTCAAGATTGTGGTGTACGAGACCCCCGTAGAAAAGGATGGGGACCTGCTTGCTAGGGTCTACAACAGACATCAGGGATCTGAGACTGGCGGTTGTCGCTTCGAACAATTACTATGAGCTACGTTGTTGTTATGTGGTGTATTCTGTGTATGTCCATAACACACGAAAGATATGCATTTCCGACCATTGGTTCCTTATCTCAATATAATCGGTTTCAGTTTCACCTAAAATGTTTGAGACATCCTGTAGTGCTACTCTGGAACAGTCAAACTCTACCAACAACAATGCCGAAGAATATAACTGGAGAAAACTAGAAACAATAAATTGAACAACTTTCAAGTTGCACCATTCTATATCACAATCTTAGTGGCAAAGCATACGAACTAGCCCTTTCAGGAATTTCTCGTTAAGTCTTAACTGCTGGAGTCAGGAGTGACCGCTTCTACAAACGTGGTCCGGCAACGAAAAACCAACAGAGCCGCATAAGACACCCTGTCTTCTGTAACAACAGGAAAGAAACATAGCAGAACTAGATGAAGGCCCTATAACGCAAAGCTACGGTTGACGACTTGTGTCTGTTCAGTGGTGATTGCCGGGGAGATAGAGTATTTACATGTCTATTTTTTGTCACGTTGGGCCGCACCCATTGATATACTCCGGTACATTTTAGGCTCTTTAGTTAAATGATTCTGAGACGGCGCCGACTTAAAAATAAGAACAGTAATTGTTTTAGAACTGTTGATAGCGAGTGATGTTTTCCAAACAGGTCCTACCTGATCTTAAAGGAGCGCCTTCAACTGTCGGTTAGCTCCATGTAACACAGGCTTGGGGTCGTGGCTTCTACGGAGCACAGCTCTTAGGGGACTCTAGCAGTCGTACCAACCTCCACGTAATTTTCAAGTTCCGCTGCATATAACGAAGGGGAAACGACAAGGTGGCTGAACCTGCACTTTCTCTTCCCTGTCTCTTTCTGCCTGTCTTTTTAGTTTTGATGTGTCCACGATAGAAATTTTATTTTATTTTTTATTTGTGTTACTGTCTGAAAACCCATGAAGTCAAAATCACACATGAAATCCGCATTTGGATGGATTACTAGTTTCGGCTGACAATTTAGCCATCTTCAGACCCAAGACAGGAAACAGATTTTTTCTCATTTTAGCAACATAAAGGAGCTTAAAAAACTGCACATAATATTGCGCACAGTTCATAAATATATTGATTAGTGTTGATACCGTTACAGATTCACATGTTGTTAAAATCATTCTTAAAATTACAACTTCTATATATGAAATAGTTAAAAATCAGTTTTCCATCATAGGTTGCCGGTGTAGTTGAACAATGGTGATAAAACTTAAAATATGCATTAATATAGACAAGAAGCAGTCAAAATAACAGAACAATATTTACGTAAGGAACTATCCACTAAAACGAGTAAATGTTAAAAATATCGTCTTACCAAAGCTGTTAACGCCGTTACAACTTACTAACTGGCACAATGAGTATTTACATCATTTTGTAACAAAGATTATCATATACATATGCTGCGGTAACGTGGTATATGTGAATATTACGGCAGCTGATGCCCATTACAACGTTCAAGAAATTCAGTAGTACACGTATGTGTGGTCGGTACTGTTGAAGAAATGGAGACTGATGACCACTAGGTGTTAACACATTGCTTGAGGCGAAGACCGCTAGGCACCTTTAGCAACTGGCTATATAACATGTTCTAATAACATTTTAAGGAACGAGATAAGATGTATTCTATATTAAATTGTTGAATCAATACAACTTGCTGTAGATAAACCAACAAGATTTCAACGATAGTAACTAGCACGATAGCAATGTTCTGAAGTTAATAAACCAAGCGATATAATTTTATGTAACACTTTATCGTATTGATACTTCACCATGAATTGCCAGCCTTAGCTAATGTCTCAAAATATTTTTATTTTTAATACATCTCTACACAACGAACGAAATTATAAGGAGCGGCAACACGCTACACTATGGGCCACAACTGAGGTCAAATTAATGACAATTTTTCCGTCATTGTGACGGTAATAGATAAAAACAACAGATTATACAATTAGTAAACTGAAAAGGGTGTAAAACGCATGACACTGTACGTGAAAAAAGAAAGGCATTTTTAACATACTATACTACATGTCTTCATAACAAACAATGGTTTCAGGAGCATCACTCATATGCAATATTATGAATAGTAACGGAGGTCGAAACAATGTCACGCAATTTTTATGTCTTACTGACGGTACTAGGGAATTTATTAAAATAAAAAAGTAGTAAATGTATGATATTGTAAGTACAGGAAATATAAAGTGATATTATAAAACAAAAATAATAAAAACTGCATTTAACTCTGTTGCTAGAGGCGTAATAAGTGCATACGCAGAAGTACAATACTTAGCTTCTACGTAACATGTGACCAACTACCCAGATTTTCACTATTGATTAGATGAAATTTAGGGGCGAAACATCTGTCGTTACTGTCAGGTGCAAAATAATTCCTTGCTTGTTAACGGCGTTTGCTTGGTAATATTATTACTGAAGAAAGCATTCACTGCAATTGTTTGAAGAGCGTTTTGACGATTTGCACAATGTGTGCGCTAAAAGTGCCAAAAACAATAGTTTTGAGGCGTAAGTGAAGGGGACAAAAAATCTGTAGGACTCTCCGTCACTCAAGATATAAATCATATTGGTAATGGATTCGAACTTTTGCAGATCCCATTACACGCGGACACAGCTGCGTCCCTTTATGGCAAAGCAGCAGCCAAAATCTAACAAAAATATAAAATATACCAAGTGTATACGGACTAATGTCTGCCCTAAAGTGTACAGTGTTATAGCCGAGTCTCGAAACGGCGACCCTTTCCTCACTAGCACTACTAAATGAACCACGTTGGAACTTTCATCCTCGCAATACCTGAGTACCACGCAATGTTGTTGAAATTATATACATCCAAAGACGGGACACGGGTTTATTCCGTATAGTTTTCCCTCCGAGATCTTCTTTCAATTCCTGCTTCATGTCCATACCCGCGACTCTCAGTGCTCATGTGCAATTCCAGCGCCTGCTACTCATGGGAATTTTTTATGTTTCGTCTGGTAACCGTCCGATTTAGGCGTTTCTGACAAATTTAACGCCATCCGAACGTTGAGAGACGTTGTATTTTAACGAACCAGTGTTAAAATAATTATGTGAGTATTTGTTCGCCTGCCTTTCGGATTAATTGCCGTATTTTTACCATTATTGTACCTTATAATTCATATTATATTTTTTTGTAGACTTATACACCTGAAGATGTGATTAAATCACCGCGGAACTGGCTGTTTGTGACCTCGTAGCAAAGGAACTGCTAACAGCTCATGCGCCGTGCAAAATCTTTTTTAGAAGATTCTAATAGCCTTTTAAAACGTGTTTAATATTTTAAAAGAAAAGTTCCTTTTATTATTCCAGAAACGGATACCTATTAAGATATGAACCGTATTATTTGAAACGAGAATTGTGTAGTATTGGGTGGTGTAGACAAGACTCACAAGAGTTGGGATAGAAAATTGTCACATTATACATCTGTGGGTACATGCAAAACCTCGAGTAATCATGGAGGAGAGGCTGCAGGATCGCTTTAGTATCAATGTAGGAACTGTTGGTGACACTCTCGTAGGGCGATACATTTTACCAAACAGATTACCAGGTGCTGTGTATCACCTATTTCTGCGAGGCGGGTTACCAGCGGTACTGCAAAACGTTAGCACTGGAGAAAGACAACTGTGGTTTATGCGCAGCTGGACATCACCCAGTTGCCTATTGATATTGCCACGGCACCTCACAACAACTTTTCATGAGCGCCGGATTGGTCGGGGAGGTCTGATAGCGTTGTTATATAGGTTGAGGCAATGTTAGTGCCAGCTGATGGCCAGAAGCCTTTCTGACTGCACCACTCCCACCGGGACGGAATTTTGTGCATCCCGTATGTCAGCGTTTAGAGTAAATTTACCTTCAAATGCGAGAACGTTTTCTAAATATTTGAGTAGCGTGTATCTTAAATGGGACGTGGGTACTGTCCTAGTTGTATGCCCAAACACATCGACAATAAGCAGACGTTACAGGAGGGTGTGACCAAATGCACTGACGCATCGGAATAGATATAGATGTACTTAAAAGATTCATTACGAAGAATGCCTGACGGATGCGTTATGGTGCTCGGTAACCACATGCAGCACTGCTTATAGTGTCTACTTCTACGGAACGGACAGATGAGAATGAGAGAACAGATCCGCCCAAATCTCTACAGGTATTGGTTTCGGAACATATCGTTATAGAAACTTTTCTTCTAGTTTTGGTTAATACTACGTCCTATAGGAATATGTGACGCTTTCTTTAAAAATACCCTGAGCCCGTTAAAAATGCCTGACGGAAGTCATTTCGTACCGCTATTAACGATTTTCGGTCCTGTTCCATTCACGTATTGAACGAGGGAAAAATGACTGCTTATATGGCTGTGCTAGCGCCCTAATCTCCATTATCTCATGTTGCCGATCCCTGAGCGATGTACGCTGATTAGCCAGAACATTATTACCGCCTGCCTAATAGCCGGTATGTCCACCTTAGCAGCGGGTAACAGCGGCGACGCGTCGTGGCATGGGAGCAATGAGGCCTCGGTCGGCCGCTGGAAGGAGTTGTCACCACATTTGCACACACCAGTCACCTGAATCGCGTAAATTCCGGGCAGGGGGACGATGAACTTTGACGCCACGTTTCAATCATATCCCAAATGTGTTCGATAGGGTTTCAGATCTTGCGGGTGGGGGGCCAGCACATCAACTGGAAATCGCTACTGTGTTCCTCGAACCACTCCATCATACTCCTGACCTTGTTACAAGGCACACTGTCTTGCTGAAAAATGCCGCTACTGTTGGGAAACATGATCATCATGAAGGGATCTTCGTGGACCGCCACCTGTGTACGATTCTTCTTGGCCATCATCATGGAGCCTTGCACTATCCCGACTGGACCCATGGATGCCCACGTGAATATTTCCCAGAGCATAAATGGAGCTGCCACCAGCTTGTCCGCGTCCCGCAGTAGAGGTGTCAAGGAACTGTTACGCAGGAAGACGATGCATTCGCGCCATGCCATCGACATGATGAAGAAGGCATCGCTATTCATCAGACCATGCAACGCTCTGCCAATGCGCCAACGCCCAGTGCCGATGGTCACGTGTCCATTTCAGTAGTAATTGTCGATGCCGTGGTGTTAACATTGGCACGGTCATGGGTCGTCGGCTGCGGAAGCCCATCATTAGGACTGTTCGTCGCAAATGCGTGTTCAGACACACTTGTACTCTGGCCAGCATTAAAGTCTGATGTTTAGTTCCGCTACATTTAGCAGCCCATCCTGTTTTACCAGACTGCGCAGCTTACGGCGTCCGACTTCTGTAAATGAAGAGTGGCCCCCCAACCCACGACGTCTGGACGTGGTTTCACCTTGGTTTCGCTACGTGTTGAAGACACTCACCACAGCAGTCCTCGCGCACGTTCCCCATTCTACACACGGACAGCACAATCACTGATACTACATGCACTCTGCGTGTGTCTGACAGCAGTCATGCCTCCGCAGGTGACACAGCCATCGCCTGGACGGACGTATATCGATAGTAGGTCGGTGGTGATAATGTTCTGGCTGATCAGTGGTTCGCGGGAACAAATCGCCTTTCGGTCCATGACTATTGTCATGCCTACTTCATAAACTATACAATATCTGGAGCAATACTCGAGAATTGTCACATTAACGTCTTGTACGCCACTGTTATTACGCAGTATCCTTTCAACAACTCTACGTCCTACATGAATCCTGCAGAGATGTCCATAAATTCATAAGAGTGTGAGAAGGTGGAGATTCCTCTGAATCGCACGTTGCAAGGCATCCCAGATATCCTCAACAGTGTTCATGTCTTGAGAGTTTGGTGGCCAGAATAGTGTTCCTGGAGCCACTCTGTAGCAATTATGGACGTGCGGGGTGTCCAACTGTCCTGCTGGAATTGCCCAAGTCCGTGGGAATGCACAATGGACTTGAATGGATGCAGGTGATCAGACGGAATGCTTATGTACGTGTCTGCTGTCGAGTCGTATCTAAACGTATCAGGGGTCAAATGTCACTCCAACTGCACACGTCCCACATCATTACAGAGCCTCCACCAGTTTGAACAATCCCATGCTGACAAGCAGGGTCCATGGATACATTAGGTTGTCTCCATACCCGTACACGTGCATCCTCTCGATACAATTTGAAACGAGACTCATCCGACTAGGCTACATGTTTCCAGTCATCAACAGTTCAATATCGGTGTTGACGGGCCCAGGCGAGGGTAATGCTTTGTGTCACGCAATGTGTCGTACAGTCATTAAGGGTACACGAGTAGGCCTTCGGCTCCGAAATCCCACATCGATGAAGTGTAGTTGAATGTTTCGCACGTTGACACTTGCTGACGTCTCTGCACCGAAATCTGCAACAATTTCCGGAAGGGTTGCACTTCTGTCGCGTTGAACGATTCTCTTCAGTCGTCATTTGTCCCGTTCTTGCAGGATCTTTTTCCGGCCGCAGCGATGTCGGAGATTTGATGTTTTAGCAGATTCCTGGCTTTCGTGGTAGACTCGTGAAGTGGTCGTACGGGAAAATCGCCACTTCAGCGCTACCTCGGAGATGCTGTGCCCCATCGCTCGTGCGCCGACTGTAACACCACGTTCAAACTGACTTAAATCTTGATAACCTACCATTGTTGCAACAGTAAGCGATCTTATACAGGAACTGCTGGCGGAAGCGCCGTATTCTGCCTGTTTACATATCTTTGTATTTGCAATGGTTCAAATGGCTCTGAGCACTATGGGACTTAACTACTGTGGTCATCAGCCCCCTAGAACTTAGAACTACTTAAACCTAACTAACCTAAGGACATCACACACATCCATGCCCGGGGCAGGATTCGAACCTGCGACCGTAACGGTCGCGCGATTCCAGACTGAAGCGCCTAGAACCGCTCGGCCACTCAGGCCGGCTTGTATTTGCGTACGCATGTCTATACCAATTTCTTTGGTGCTTCAGTGTCTATACTGTTAACAGTAATGGTCCATTAACGCTGACACTTAGGTACGACTGACGTTACTTTTACACGTATGAAGATTTCTCTCCGTTTAGAATGACACGCTCTGTTCTGTTTGCTGGAAACACTTTAGTGGAGTCACACAGTCTATCTGATTTTCCCTACGCTCGCCTGTTTTCCAGCGGCCGGTAGTGCAGGAATGTACCGAATCCCTTCCGGAAGTCAAGGGATACGGCATTTGCGTGGGCGCCTGTCTCTGCCGCCTTCTAGGTCTCGTGGACGAACAGAGCAAGCTGGGTTTCGCAAGATCGTTTTTCCAGAACTGACGTTGATTGCTACAGAGACTATCGGTCTTCAGAAACACGGGAGCATAAAACATGTTCCAAAATTCTACAACAGACCGACGTCAGAGATACAGGCGTATACCTTTCGTGTGTCTTTTCGATTACCGTTCTTGAAAACGGGAATGATCTGTGCTCTTTCCAATCATTAGGAATGCTTCGCTCCTCTAGAGACCTACGGTACACTGCTGCTAGAAGACTGTAACTAGTATCTTACTGGTATGTTATCAGAACGAGTGGCCTTCACGCTGTTCGTGCGACGATTTAAAGGAGGTACTACAATGCGGACTTACTCAGTGAAAGAATTTTGGAAAAAGGCGTTTAGCATTTCGGCCTTCTGTCTTCCTATGATTCGATGCCATTTTGGTCACAGAATGTCTTCGAAGTTTCTGTCAAGCCGGTAGACAGAATTTTACTTTCGAACTGACTCAACGCTTAGCACAAGCGTGGCTGTCCTTAGGCTCCGTTTAGTTTTTGTTTATATATTTACTAAGATGACCAAGCAGCTCGTTAGAATGAAATTACAATGAAATGAACACCCTTAGTTGCTTACAGGCGTTGACATACGTCAACGGGGACAGATGAAAAATGTATGCCCCGACCGGGACTCGAACCCAGGATCTCCTGTTTACATGGCAGACGCTCTACCTTTTTTTTTTTTTTTTTTTTTTTTTTTTTTTTTTTTTTTTTTTTTTTTTTTTTTGGGGAACAGGAAGGCAGGGTAAACAAAGAATCTTTATTCGCACAATTGTGCTGTCCTAGGGATAAGAAAAGTATCGAGACAGCAAAAACAATTTGGAAACCATAAAATCAACGCAAAGGCCGCCCTCTTTTCTTTTCTTTTTTTTTTTTTGTTTTTGTAACAGGAATAAAGTAAATGACAATCCTAGTCACGGGCGGGAGTGAAAATGAAGTTATCATCTGCATCACAATCCCTGCAGCACGCGGTGTCGCATCATAAGCCTGGCAGAAAGCCATATAATCTTGACCATTTCTGCCAGTGTGGGCGGTATTTATTTCTCCTGCGTCGACCATTCGAAGCACCCTTATCTGAGGCGGTTTCGGTGTTTACCATCTTGTGTGTGTGGATGTTTTTTTCTTTTTTTTTTTTTTTTTTTCACGTTAACATAATGCAGTCATAACTGGCGCCAACAGGTAGGGGCCAGTTTTCTTCTCAGTGTGCTATAGGCCAATATAATCGAACCGCGCAGTACTGTTTCTAGTCGTTCTGCTGCAGGAGTCTTCCCAGTTCTGGGACACCCCAGCTGTCGGGCGGATTGTGAAAAACACTTCCTAAAAAATTGGAAAAGTAGGTCCTGTATTTCGTATGACTCCGTATGAGCTCGTGTTGTTCTTGTAAATACAACCAATAATCCATCACGGACTTAATATCGTACGAATACAAATATTTCGCCGCATGTCCAGGGATCCAATTGACCGCATACGTCTTTTGTTTCGGAAAAAAGGTCTTGTCCGGTAGAAAAAGTACATCCGATGTGATTTCTGTGTAGTTAGTGCGCCGAAGGAAGGCCAATATTCGACGCGTCAGCATCCAGACGTCCCTCGCTGCGCCACACACTAAACCATGTTCTTCCGTGGCTAACAGTCCACAGTTGGTGCAAAGAGGAGAATCGACCATATGAATTGTATGTAATCGACTCCTGGTCACAAGTTTACGGTTTATAAGAATATACCACATCGATCTCGCTGCTGTTGACAGTAATGGAGTATGCACTGCACACCAAATGTGGTTCCACGTTCTCGACGGGTATTTGAATCCCATTATCTTGCGGCCATGGTGATCCATCAAGCATCTATAGATCTCCCGAGTCGTGGGTATTCTCGTCGAAGGTACTTTCAGACGAACATAACTGTAATCAACAAGAAATGAGGCAATGTGTGCAAGAGAAGGCGAAATATTGCCCACCGCAATAGGGGGTTCGTACGAAGGCGGAACAAGTGCTTCTATCAGAGCTGACGTTATGGTATGCTTTCTTTGTTGCCAATTTCGTATCATTGCTCGCATGTAAAGCGCCAGAGCTTTGTTTCGCACGTTTGTGAGGTTGAGGCCACCGTTCCGGAACTGTAGCGTTAACGTATCATATTTGATCTTAAATAACATCCCAGTACTAAGATAGTAACCAAAGGCAGCCATGAGGCGGTCGGCGATACCCTTCGGTATTGGTAGGATCTGCGCTAAATGGGGCATTCGTGACGCTATGTGAACGTTGGTGTATGCCACACGTTGGATCATGTCAAAGGCTCTCAGTGAGTTGTTGCGTATCGTCAGACGAACATTCTGCAGAAGCCGCCGAGAACTCGACGCCGCTGACCGCCGTAGTGAACGGGTAAATGTAATCCCCAGACATTTCAGCGATTCCACCGTCTGGAACGGTCCCGGTACGTCTACCAGACCCCGTCCAATGTGCATAATTTTGGATTTCGTCATGTTAACGACACTGCCTGCCGCCGTCCCGTAAGAGTCTAGATGTTCAACAGCCTGACGAACTTCATGTCCTGATCTGACAAGAAGGATCAGGTCGTCCGCATATGCGCGACAAATGAAAGAGTTCTCATTAAGCGCTATCCCAGTAAGTGAGCGCCTCATAACACACATCAGCGGCTCAAGCGCTATCGCAAACAGCATCATGGAGAGTGGGCACCCTTGTCGGACTGAGCTGTTAATAGGAATCGAGCCCGCTTCCCGACCGTTTACAATCATCTTCGATGTAGCCCCTCGTATTAGCCTCATAGCGATGGAGATGAAAACCGGAGGAATCGCCATTCGACTCATGACTGACACCAAGAAGTCATGGTTTATCCTGTCGAACGCACGATCGAAGTCCACAGAAATCATCGCTGCTCGCATTTTACACGTTTCCGCAAGGGCGATAACGTCACGGTATTCACTTAACGCCGAGGAGATGTTGCTTCGCACCCCTAGGCAAGCCTGATCAGGGGATATTGTCCTGGAAATCGCCAGCTTGAGACGAGACGCTAGTAGTCGTGCAAAGATTTTATAGTCGGTGTTTAGCATAGTGAGAGGCCGATATTGATTAACACTACGACTCCCCGCCATCTTCGGGATAGGAAGAAGAAAGCCCGTCATAAAATCCGACGGTAGGCGCATGTCCGGACGCATCGCCTCATTGTACATCGACACCAACTGTGGCATCATCATGTCCACGAATTCTCGATAAAACTCTAGCGTAATCCCATCTGGTCCTGGTGATTTATGGGCCGCTCCTTTTGTGAGTGCCACCTTTATATCGTCTTCTGTGAGTGGCTCCATAAGCGCTGCCTTATCCGTCTCTGTCAGTGTCGTTTGCAGATGTTGCAGTATCTCTTCCCCCACCAGACGGTCCGTCGGTGTACCGGCATAGAGGTGGCGGAAATGCTCTAAAAATTCGTTTGCAATGTCCTGTTGTGTTGTCAGTTGACGGCCATCTAAACCGTGGAGCACTGTTACCAATGCCCGGCGGTAACGTTTATGTTCCCGCGACACATGGTGCATCGAGGTACGTTCCCCAGTGATGGTATCGAGACATCTTGCCCGTATTGGGATGCCACCCAGTCGTCGTCGCGTGATCGATAGGATTTGTGCCTTGACACGATGAACTTCCGCATGATGTTCTGCAGACGGCACCTGGAAGGACAGCTCACGAAGCATGGTGTAATAATAATCAAGAGTGTCTCGTTGCCATCTCGTCTTATCCCGACCATACTGTATGAGAGCTCTTCTTATTGCCGGCTTAGTACACTCGAGCCACCATTGAAGCACGGAGGTATATGTTGGTAGACGGCGTTGACATGTGACCCATACCTCCTCGACTCTGACGACATTCGGGGTCCGCCAAAAGTGACGAATTGAGCTTCCATGTCCCGCGGCTTCTCCACACACTTTGCCTAGGGAGTGATATGGTACAAATGTAAGCCAGATGATCAGTAAATGCCGCAGGCCATCGTTCCGCGTCGACCACCTTATCCTGTAGGCCAACCGAAACATATATTCGATCGAGTCTGCTCGCCGAGTGACTGGTATAAAAAGTATATCCCTCACGGTTCCTATGAATCATGTCCCAGGTGTCGCTTAACTCCAGATCCCGGCATAGCACATGCAATTCACGACAGGTATTGTAATGTGGAGTCTGGTCTTTTTGCGCTAAAACACAATTGAAGTCACCACCTATAATGAAATGATCGAATCTGCCGGTAAATAAGGGCACAATCTCTTCCGAATAATATCTAGCACGCGCCCGTCTGTTGTCTGTGCCGGAAGGGGCATAAACATTGAGAATGCGAATTCCATTAACAGTTATCGCCAGTCCTCGTGCCGAAGGTAGATAAGCCAGGTCTCGGACCGGAATCCCGTCCCGGACCAATATCGCCGTTCCACTGTCGTTGTTCGAGTGCGGCGAGGTGTAGGAGATGTATCCATGGACTTCCTGGAACTCAGGAATGTAAATTTCCTGCACCATAAGTATATCCACATCCGACGCGTATATCATGTCCCTAAACAACTGCTGTTTCACGGGCGATCTAATGGTATTTACATTCACTGTCCCTATTCTGTATGCCTGGGGTCGAGTAGCTGTCATCTCCACATGATGTTAAAATGACAAAGTTTCACCGTATCGATAGTCCCTTTGCACATCCGCAGAGGGTCGCCCGACGGACGTGTCCCTGCGGCATTAGGCTTCTTGAGATGCGGACGGATGCGAGTCCCCACCAGTAGAATGGTCCGCATCGGTGATTTCGTCGTCCTGTTCATACCAGCTGATATTATTGGGGTGCTCCAAATTTTCCTGTGCGGCATTGATGTGTGACATCTGTTGTTCTTTCGCAGCATTAGACTCCACCGCAGAAGGCGTAGCAGGCCCCTGAGCGGATGCGTCTTCCGAGCGACATGACATCTTTTCACTGTCCGAATTCATATGGTCTGCGACATCCGAAGCTTGTGGTTCCAAGTCAGACAGTTCCATAGTGTTAGACTCATCTGGGCTTCCAAGAAGAGAAGGGAGCGTCTCCGCAGAGTTTAGTCGGCGCTTCTTGCGGCGCTTTGGCGAGCGTTGTTTGCGGGCCCTAACCTCGGCCTCTGGTGTTGGCGAATCTTGCATCACCTGCGCTCTCGCCGCCGCTACAACGCCCTGGGGCCGTTCCACTTCAGCTTCCATGCCTGTTGTGATGCTCTCATCCTCTTTCTGCACCACCTGTAATGTCTGGCACTGAGGGTTGGTGGGAGCTGTTCCTTCTTCAGTGGGGTCCGAAGGCGCCTCAATCAACTGCGGCGTCGGTTCGATAGTGCGCTCCGATCTCGGCGTCACCTCCCCGCGAAGCGCCGCCACGTAAGTCATCGGCAGTGACGTTGGTGTAGTCGGATTATGGAGGTCTCCGCTGGGGAGTTGCACGAGTCTCCTCTGCATACACGCAGATCGAAGATGTCCTTCACCACCACACCCGGAGCATGTCCGGGGCTGTCCATCATAGATGACAATAGCTCGACAGCCGCCGATGTTGATGTACAATGGCACATGTTTCGTAAGTGCAATCCGCACCTGTCGGACACCATTGAGCACTGGATACGTGCTAAAACTTGCCCAACGTTCGGCCGTATGACTGATAACTCTGCCATATGGCTGGAGCGATTCAGTGACCAAGGATTCTGGTAACTCGAAAGGCAGCTGAAAGACTCGAATCGTACGCACGCCCAGGCCCGAATGAGCGACTAACACTTCGCCAATATGACCATCGGAGTGTCGGAACTGGAATCCTCGTTTGGCGGCTTCAATGATCTTATCGCATGCTGCGTCGTCAATCATCTTTACGTAAAGAGTGCTGCTCACGATCGATAAATGAATTCCAATAACCTCAGTGTAATTAAGTTGCACTTCGTCCCTCAAGAAACGTTCGACCTCGAATGCCTTCGGTCGTGCATACTCGTTACAGAACGTGAACTGTATCGTGGTTTTTCGGAAATTGTGTGCCATTGCGTTCGATTCAAACAGTAACACACGCGAGTGACGACGGTGTAAACACCGCTTCTTCCGCGAACGTTCGCAGCCGGGACGTAAACAAGTCCGAGCTGCTCCGCGGCTAAAGGCGGACTGCCCTTTTGAGCCACCGAGGACACACAGGATAGCGCGACTGCAGGGATTTATCTCTGGCACGCCTCCCGCGAAACCTACATTCTCAACGTATTGTCCCGCACTACATTCGTAGTGCCCCCGCCCGTTAAACTCATTACTCGCGGCGCGTTGCCGATTCCCGTAAGAGTTCGGGCACTGTTTGTGCTTTCGCACCGATGCTTGGTCACCGATGGTATCTGCTCTTTCGGACATGCCCGAAAGAACAGATACCATCTTAGTAAATATATCTTCTTCTTCTGTGCGAAAGCACAAACAGTGCCCGAACTCTTACGGGAATCGGCAACGCGCCGCGAGTAATGAGTATAATGGGCGGGGGCACTACGAATGTAGTACGGGACAATACGTTGAGAATGTGGGTTTCGCGGGAGGCGTGCCAGAGATAAATCCCTGCAGTCGCGGTATCCTGTGTGTCCTCGGTGGCTCGGATGGCTTCAGTCGTGTTCCGGCACTCGGCCAGTACACATCGCGCGGTGACGGGCGGTAGCGCGGGCCAGTGTGTTACGTCGCGAGCAGTGCTGAGGTGGAGAACTGAGCAGCGTGTGCGAGCGCTGTTAACGTTTGTTTCTGTATAACTGTTGTAAGTAATATGTCGCCTATTAACAGAGCGAACAGCGTTCAGTGTGTTTTCGATCGCGCTGCCTTGCGACCGACGGCGTTTGAAATTCATGAGTGGATCTTTGAGGATTTGAAATTGCCTGAAGATATAGTCGACACGTTCCAGTTGGACTTTGTGCAGTACTCGTTATTTATCAAATTTATTTCGAGTGACACTTATGAGAAATTCGTTGAGGAGCATGTTGGTGTGAGACCATTCCGTCATAATGATGGCAGTATTAGCAATGTCCAAATCGTGCCTTCGGGATACGGAGTGAGAACCGTCAGGGTATTTAATGTGCCACCTGAGTGCCCTAATGATCTGATTGCACGTTCTCTGTCACTGTACGGCGTTGTTTTGTCAGTTACCAATGAAAAATGGTCGAGTGCATATCGCTACCAAGTTAACAGCGGGGTGCGACGTGTACGTGTAGACTTAAAAAAGCATATACTTCGTATGTTACCATTGGCGGCTGTCGTGCACAGGTAACTTACATCGGACAACCCCCTACCTGTTCGATCAGCCATTCAACAGAACATCTACGGATGAACTGTACACGTCGACGTCCATTTCAACTTCCACGAGAACGTCATGCAGACGGTAGTGAAAAGCTTGTTCCACTACTGAGTGAGGTAGTCGCGGGGACTGTACCACCATCCCGGCAGCCGGAACATGTTAGCGAGGCGAAGATGCCAGTTCAGGTGGAATGCAGTGCCCAAGATATTCGCGGTAGGACGCACGTCGATTCGGCACCGTCATCCTCACCGGGGCAGTTACCGCTGGACACCAACGATGCGCCAGCCACCTCTGAAACTAAGCCGTGTGAGATACGGGAGCGGGTGCAGATCAGTTTGCCTGAACCACCCCTATCGGTAGAGACTGCAGCAGACACGAAGAAAGGCCGCCGAAGGAGAAGCAAAGGGAATAGTAGCAAAGAGGAAAAGTCGGATGATTTGAGACCCGTACACATGTCAGAAAGTGGCAGCGAGACTGAAACTCAATCTTCTTGCTCCGTGCGCTGCGAGGACACCGCGAGGCAAGAACGCATTCGTGAACAAACCAAACACCTGAAGACACTACTGAGCGCTGAGAAGGAACAGAGCACCGTAACGGCTAAGAGGAAGAGCGAGCAGAGCAGCGAGCAGCTGCAGCAGCGCTCCCGCAGGAACTCGATGACGTCAGTCGCAGCCCCGCGTGGTGGCCAGGCGGATGCGACCACGCTGACAGACTCAGCCGGCGGTGACGGGCAGGGCGGCGCGCGCACCGCGCAGCACCCCGACAGCAATGAGCCGTGGTGGCAGCAGAACGAGGAGATGCAGCAGTAGCTGCTCTCGCGCATGACCATCGCGCTGCGACCTTCCCCTCCCTGCCCCTTTATTGGTTTCGACATTTCGTTTCGTACTCCAAACGCTACCAACGAGTTTGGTTCAAAACCGGCGAGAAAGACGATCCAAAACTCAGAGCTCATTGTCCTCTGAACCATCATGTGCGATAGCCAAACCTTCAACGTTACCACACTTAACGTCAATAGAATTCAAAGTGCAGTGAAACTCCGTTCGCTAACTGATTTCTTGTATGGTACCAACGTTGACATAGCCCTCATACAGGAGGTAGTCACAGTCTTAGAAGTGCCCGGTTACGTTCTTATTGATAACATAAATCTCCAGGATGCTATAGGCACTGCCATACTTCTGCGCGACGGTATACCCTTTACGGATGTGCAGCGGCTGCCCAGTGGTCGTGGCATTTCTCTTCGAGTGAATGGTGTGCAGATTGTTAACGTGTACGCCCCCTCAGGTAGCACTCATAAGAGAGATCGTTCAAAATTTTATAAAAACGAGGTTCCCATTCTTCTTAGCGCTTATTGTGCACATCTAATCCTTGGTGGTGACTTCAATTGTGTGCTTAACGACAGAGACCAAACTCCTAACACGAACAGATGTATCGAACTTGAACATTTAATTCGTGGCATGCGTCTTCACGCACATGTATCTGCACGGTGAGCGGGTAGCGTACACCTTCGTAACCAGTCATTCTGCCAGACGGCTGGATAGGATATATGAGTCCGATGCCCTCCAGCGACACACTGTGAACTGTGACATAGCTCCTGTCAACATTTCCGACCATTGTGCGCATCAGTGTTACCTTAACCTACAACGCCAGCAAATTTACCGCGGGAATGGCTACTGGAAATTGAATGTCAGCCTTCTGCAGGATGCCCAACTTGAAGAGGAGGTGAACATAGCGTGGCAACAGCTCCAGCGGCACCGACGTCGTTACGCTAGCGTTCTACAGTGGTGGATTCAGTGTGCTAAGCCTAAATTACGCCTCACCCTCATGAGCTACGCCCGACAAAAAAGCTTTTGGCAGAAACAGACTATTGAATTTTATTATCGCTGTTTGAGAGCACTGTATAGTCGCACTAACAATCCTTCACGCGATATCGACGTAAAGATCAAACGATATAAAGCGAAAATCACGGCGATACAACGCCAACGAATGCAAGGCATCATCGTGCGAGCCCACCCCAAGGACGTTGCCGCTGAAGAACGCGCCTCTCTGTACCACATCCTGAGAACGACGAAACGGTGTAAAGCCATGTTGATTGAAGCCGTCGTTGATGACGCTGAGAAGCCATCACGAAGCAACGTGACATCATCTCGCACGTCTACGACTATTATAGTCAACTTTACAAGAAGCAACCCGTTGATGAAAACTCGTGCGACGATTTTCTTAGGACCTTGAGCTGTCGCTTGTCACAACATGATAATGCAAAGCTGGAATCTGTTTTCACAGAGGACGAAATCCGACTGGCGGTCTACAGCGCAAAGAAAGGGAAATCACCAGGACCCGATGGTCTCAGCGCTGAGTTTTACCTGGAACCTCCTCGGTACGACACTCCTCGAGATAGCGAATGAACTCTGGCACCTGGAAGTCATACCCAAGGCATTTACGGAAGGTATCATCCTGCCCTTACCGAAAAAAGGTAACAGCAGGAAGGTCGAAAACATGCGACCCATCACGCTCCTGAATGCCAATTTCAAAATCATCACCAGATCGATTAAGCTAAGGATGCAAACCGTTATGTACAAGGTTTTAGGCAGTTACCAGTACAGTGCAGTGCAAGGCCGAAGAGTAATCTCAGCTGCCTGCGATTTGAGGGACATCATCTGTTCATATGCTGAAACCAAAGGACAGGGCGCTCTGATCTTCCTAGATTTTGAGAAGGCTTATGACCGTGTACGTCATGATTTCCTCTTTAAAAGGATGAAGAAACTAGGTTTTGGACCTCATCTCTTAGAATTAATTCGCAAACTTACTACAAACGCCTCTTCACGGATTCTCATTAATGGCCATTTTACAAAAGAAGTTTCCATTGAGCAATCCATCCGCCAAGGATGTCCTCTGTCAATGATTTTGTACGCCATTGCAGCAGAGCCGCTGCTGAACAACTTAGCGCATAGCGAGATCGGGCTTAGCGTCGAGTGTTTCACTATCCCATGCATTGCGTATGCTGACGATATCTGCGTAACTGTGTCATCATCGCAACAACTTCTGTCAGCGGAAACTCTTCTACAAACATTCACGTTTCTTTCAGGAGCAATACTAAATAGAACTAAAACCACAGCTTTGCCGATCGGTGGCGGTATCGGAGACATATCCCATGTTACCTGGTGCAAGGTCAAGGATTATCACACAACCCTCGGTGTTACCTTTGAGGCCAAACCAGACAAATTCCTGACGAAGAACTGGTCACACATGCTTAATAAATTATGTGCTGCTTTGATACTTCACTCCGACCGTGACACGAACATACTACAGAAAGTTAAGACCATCGAGATCGCCATTACGAGCAAGATGAATTATTTGGCGCAAATTCTTCCAATCTCCGACCATCTAGCCAAGAGTATACAACAAGCGTTATGTTGGTTTCTTTTTAGGGGGCATATTTTCAAAGTTCAGTTCGATATCTTAACCTTACCTTCGTCCAAAGGTGGCCTTAACCTCATTAAAGTACACAAAAAATGTGTCACCCTGCTCCTAAATCGCATCAGGAAGGAGTTTCGTACCCGGAGGACCAGTATCATCAGAAACCTCATTCAGCGGTGGAAGCCTCATAGCTTTGACCCACCCGTTAATATCGCTGGCATTCCACTTTCTTACCGACATGTGCGACTGTACTACATGGAAACGAGCTACATTCGACACAACATCGTCGATAACGGAAGCCTGACGAACAGGAAGCTTTATGACCTTCTCATGACAACAAACCACAGGAATCGTCTCGAAGAAAAACATCCACATACACATTGGAGTATAGTATGGCAGAATGTGCACAGCGACATGTTACCATCACGCGTCATAGCCGACTGGTATCTCACAGTCAACGATAAAGTAGCAACGAATGAAAAGCTACATAAAGCAGGCCTTCATCCAGGGCCCAACTGTGACGCATGCGGAAGAGTCGATACGCTTATTTATAGGTTCACGTGCGGACATGCAGAAGAAATTACAACATTTCTTCGTCAACGATTGTCAGTGATAGACCGTACGACGCCCAGTGGCGTAGACCTTTTAGAGATCATTCAGCCACAAAAACTGAGATATCCACGAGCAAAAAAACAACGCTGCAACGTGGATCATGGGCCACACAGCATCGTTTATTATGCAGAATAGGCATGCTACTTTCCTAGACTATTATTCTTACATAGAAATTGAACACTTTAAAATAAGCCAACATTGTGACTACAGGAGGATATTTGGAAATATGCTGAAAATCATAATTAACGGTTAAATGCTTCAAATACAATATTTTGGATAGCAGAGGTTGCCAGTTAGTTACCTGTATGTATGAATCCTATTTGCTTCCTGGGACTTTAGTTCTTGTCGGAATTTTAAGATACTATTCAGATGCTCGCCAAGGCATTTTTTCTTTCCCATTTTCGTCTTAACATTTTCCTTCTCTCGCAGAGCAGCGAAGCAACTGTCCTTCAACCTTTTGTGCACCATAAAATTTTCTGTTTACTACTTGGCAAAAAAAAAAAAAAGACTGAAGAAGACATTTCATTTCTTATATTGCGCAACGGCAGCCTAGAAATGATATATACTATGTTCATTCTATTCTCATTACAAATCGGAGCAAATGTTTATTTTCCCTTTCTAAAAAAAATAAATAAAATAAAATAAAAATAAAAAAATTGAAAAAAAAGAAAAAACAAAAAAGATGGATAGAGCGTAAGAAAAAATAAAAAAAAGATGGATAGAGCGTCTGCCATGTAAGCAGGAGATCCCGGGTTCGAGTCCCGGTCGGGGCACACATTTTCATCTGTCCCAGTTGACGTATGTCAACGCCTGTAAGCAGCTAAGGGTGTTCATTTCATTGTAGTTTTTGTTTGTCTGTGAGGCTATGCCTGCGTTCAAATTTGCAGTTAATCTCTCTTTGCTTCCGTAGCATCTTTCTAAGACAGCTGTCGAACTGCACCGGGTCTGACCTCTTCCCTCACAACTTCACTCGGCACATAGCTGCCTGAGGCGAATTGTACAGTAACCTTGAACTTTGTCCATTGATACTCAGTATTGTCGGTGCTGGAGATGAAACGTTCATGTTGACCGCTCAGTTTGAAATCAGTTTCTTATCGCTCTTCCTAAACAGAAATGCTTTCCTTTGCATTCTTATTCACAGCCGTATTGAATGATGCTGTAACGGCCGTATGTTCACTTATTCCCTGTTCTACTCCGACTGACTGGTAAAGTTAGGGCCTGTTGCTGGTCGGAAGATTTAGTATGTTACTTTCACGACTTGGTTTTCTGATTTTCTGCTCAAGGTAAATTTGGGATGAGGCATTTAGAGCGTTAGGTACGTCGACTTCCGCGTTAGTAGCGGCACTGACGGTCAGACGGACCTCGCTCGCAGTCTGCGGCACGCCTCGTTGTGGAAGCCCGTCACGTGGCCGCGAGCGACACGAGTCATGCGTCACGATGTAGCTCTGCTGGCCCGCTGCGTGCCGGCTGGCGCGTGTTGGCCATGCTCCACACGGCGCTGTGCACGGACCGCTGCAGCTGCACGCTCACTGCATTAAGCTGACAGCGACTGCCGGGTACCTCAACTTCTTTTTAGGTGGTCTCCGTAAACAATGTTTTCCTCAGTTATCTCTGGGCCGCTCTTCATCATCATCCGTTTTCCACTCCAGTTTCCCAGATGTGGTTTACAGTCTACAAAAAAATGGTTCAAAATGGCTATGAGCACTATGGAACTTAACATCTGAGGTCATCAGTCCCCTAGAACTTAGAACCACTTAAACCTAACTAACCTAAAGACATCATACACGTCCATGACCGAGGCAGGATTCAAACCTGCGACCGTAGCGGTTGCGCGGTTCCAACTGAAGCGCCTAGAACAGCTCGGCCACAGTGGCCGGTTTTACTGTCTTCCCTCAGCACTGTATTCCAACTGATTCCCCTTGTTCCTATATCCTACTACACTTGGCCCAGCCATATCTTTCTTGGTCTTCCTACAGGTCCTTTACCAGACTCATGTGTGTAGCCGTTCGTCCATCCGTCTGACGTGGTCAAATTTCTTCTTGTCATTTTTATTTTTCCGTTTCTCCCTCTATGCTTCCTGCTTGTCGAGACCGTAGAGAGTAAGAATTTCATTTCTGCAGCTTTGAGTTTGCTGCCGAGCTGTCTGATTATTGTGCAGGTTTCTAGCCATATGTCATCGTCGGCGATAAAGCGTGATGAAACGAAAGTGTGTTTTGATTTTAAAGAGACCTAATATATTTCTATTGTCAGATAGTGTTATTGAAGAGACTTGTCAGTTCCAGAATAGACTTCGAACATGACGGTTTCTTTTCAGCCTTTTTATTTAGACTGGAACCATTTATGATTGATTTATTGTTATTGTGTGTGCTTTTAGATGGTCACTCCATTTGGCTGTCCTCTCCTGGACTTTTCTCTGAGTTTCCCAAAATTACTTCATCATCTGCAAATCCAGTGATGTCCTTTTTACTGTTCTGCTTCATTCCTTTCGCAACTTCATCCACTACATTGATAAAAAGTAACTGGGAAAGGGCAGTTGCTTAGCTGACTGGAACCAAACAGAATTATTCTTTTCTATTAGAAGTAAAGAATTTTAACTTTCTGAATTACCGCCGTTAGAGTGGCCGAGCGGTTCTAGGCGCTACAGTCTGGAGCCGCGCGACCGCTATGGTCGCAGCCTCGAATCCTGCCTCGGACATGGATGTGTGATATGTCCTTAGGTTAGTTAGGTTTAAGTAGTTCTAAGTTCTAGGGGACTGATGACCTCAGAAGTTAAGTCCCATAGTGCTCAGAGCCATTTGAACCAATTTTCTGAATTACCCTTGGGGGTACATTTTTCTTTCTTAGGCTTTCCCATATGGTTTTCCTCGGGACACTATCAAATACTTTTTCAAGTTCTAAAAACACAAGTGTTAAGTCCCTGCCCTTCTCCCAGTGCTTCTAAAGCAGCGTTCTGAACGCAAGTATGAGATGTGTTGATCCGCTATTAGCAATGAAAAAATTAGGACACCAACAGTAGCGGCTCAAATCTGCAACCTCACGTTTTCTTAGATGAGTATTTGTAATTTTTCATCTTAAATTTATTTGTTCTCACAATGAACAAAGCAGTGAAATGACCTCCGAACGGGAGAAAGGTTCTATAACATTTTGGCATAGTAAGCTATAGTAGAGGGCAGTGCATCTTATTCGTCTTTAAACACGTATCTGTCGAGTTTTCACGGCGCTCTCTTTGCTTTAAGGTGGCCATTGGATTCATTCTACTCAGCGCTACTCCTTTCCTCACCGGAAATCATGCATTTACGAAACAGAAAAGGAAGAAGAGGAGGGACAGTGTTACGCGAAGTGCCCTCCGCCACACGCCATAAGGTGTAGATGTAGAAGAGTGTCAGCAAATTTACCTCGTTTACCACCTTACTATACTTCAGTGCTGCTGCGGGCAATATATACCTAAACTGAAGCTGCACTGAAACAACAGATGTTACTTTTCCAAACCGCAATGCACACTGTACCTCTTCTTAAATAGACGTGATCATACAAGAGAGCCAACTCTGAGTAACAGGATTCCATGAGTGACTGGCATACTCAGGGAACACAGATTTCATAAACTTCAATTTGTTCATGTTGCATGGAATTTGCTGAGATCTGCGACTGCATTACGAAATTTATAAACTAACACTGTCTCAGCTTCAGTCACGTTTATTTTCCAATGTTTATTAGCAAGATGCGTTTTGCCAGCGTGTTGTATTTATACATGAATTATTCATTACAGATTCATGTAAACTGACGAGATGATTTTTTTCTTGGTGCACCAGTGAAGTTATATTTCAAATGTTATTGTCCCTCTTGTGCAAATATATCCTCATCTGGCACACGGAGCACTGGATCGAACGAAATACCATGACCTTATAGTTTCTAATCCAGTTGCTTACAAGCCAACAGCTGGATTAGAAACTACGAAGTGATGGTGTTTCGTTCGATCCAGTGCTCCTTGTGGTAAATAAGGATATATTCCCAGACCATTGGTAATAGTATTCCCAACATAACCTCGATGACACTCATCCAAAGATCTTCTCCTTACTTCGCCTTAATCTGCAAGTAATAACTGATGTATAACTAACAGTTAGGCGGCATGCTGCCAGAACGCACCATGCTAATAAATATTAAAAAATAAATGTGTCTGAAGCTGTCATTTTTTTCCAAATTCAACGTAAGATAAGTATATATACTTGTCCTTACGCATTCTATTTTCTAAGAACAGTGCATGTGAAAACACTGTATTTCTTGGTACGATACAATAGACTTTTGACGTATCTCCTACTAATGTTTTTTTTCTGTAACAGCCATACGCCATTTTCGCCCTCTTGCCTTGTAACTGGAACGAGTAGATGAATGTACCCGTTCTGGAGCGGTCGATGCAGCGATGATACTGTTAGTTATTATTGTCGGAAGGCATTACAGCGCATACACAATAGTTTCGCAAGTTCACGTCTTCTCTAAAAGCATAGAGTGGGCTCTTCATAATACACTGAAGCGCCAAAGAAACTGGTTTGGGCATGCGTATGCAAATAAAGAGATATGTAAACAAACAGAATACGGCGCTGCGGTCAGCAAACCTATATAAGACAACAAGTGTCTGGCACAGTTGTTTGATCAGTTACTGCTGCTATAATGACAGCTTATCAAGATTTAAGTGAGTTTGAACGTGGTGTTATAGTCTGAGCACGAGCGATGGACACAGGTTCAAAATGGCTCTGAGCACTATGGGACTCAACATCAGTCCCCTAGAACTTAGAACTACTTAAACCTAACTAACCTAGGGACATCACACACATCCATGCCCGAGGCAGGATTCGAATCTGCGACCATAACGGTCACGGGGTTCCAAACTGAAGCGCCTAGAACCGCACGGCCACACCTGCCGGCGGACACTGGATCTCCCAGGTAGCGATGAACTGGGGATTTTCCCGTACGACCATTTCACGGAGTGAATCCGGTAAAACATCAAATCTCTGACATTGCTGCGGCTGAAAAAAGATCCTGCAAGAATGGGACCAACGACGACTGAGAGAATCGTTCACCGTCACAGAAATGCAACCTTCCGCAAACTGCTGCAGATTTCAATGTTGGACCATCAACAAGTGTCAGTGTCCGAACCATTCAACGAAACATAATCGATATGGGCTTTCGGAGTCGAAATCGTGTATCCTTGATGAGTGCACACCACCAGGCTTTAAGCCTCGCCTGGGTCCGTCAACACCGATATTTGACTGTTGAAGTCTGGAAACACGTTGCCTAGTCGGACGGGTCTCGTTTCGAATTGTATCGAGCGGATCGACGTGTCGGATATGGAGACAACCTTATGAATCTATGGAACCTGCATGTCAGCAGGGGACTGTTGAAGCTGGTGGAGGCCCTGTAATGGTATGAGGCATGTGTATCTGGAGTGGTATGTGACCGCTGATACGTCTAGATACGACTCTAACAGATGACACATACGTAAGCATCCTGTCTGATCACCTGCATCCATTCATGCCCATTGTGCATTCCGACGAACTTGGGCAATTGCTGCAGGATGGACAATGCGACGCCCCACATGCCCAGAATTGCTACAGAATCGCTCCAGGAATACTCTTCTGGGTTTAAAAGCTTCCGCTGCCCACCAAACTCCCCAAATATGAACATTATTGAGCATATCTGAGACGCCTTGCAACGTGCTGTTCAGAAGAGATCTCCACCCCTTCGCACTCTTACGGATTTATGGACAGCAGTGCAGGATTCATCGTGTCAGTTCCCTCCAGCACTATTTCAGACATTAGTCGAGTCCATGGGACGTCGTGTTGCGGCACTTCTGAGTGCTTGCAGGGGCCGTACACGATATTAGGCAGGTGTACCAGTTTCTTTGGCTCTTCACTGTATATCTTACTTTTTCCTCCACCACAGATGCACGCAGCACTGTTACAGTAACTCGACTTCTTCAAGATGTGGCCACATCTTCCCTGTAGGTTTGGATGTGGTTTAGTCTTGACCGATGGGGAAGATCAAACCCTGCAGTCTTATTCATTGGATCTTGAACTGAGTGTATGTTCTGGGGTAGATGTTCATCTCACTGGCAACGAAAACTTCTGTGACCGATAGGTAAGCCCTAGACGGCTTGTATGGCTTCAGGTATATAGCTATTTAGAAGTGAGTTCTTAAAGAGCTGACTTGTAAGGAATTTGTGCCTTGGCAGCTTTTCTTCTGTGGTCAGGGGGAGCGTGGTTGGATAGAACAGGCAACCACTGAAGGTGTCAGTAATGGTTCTCATGGCCAGACGTATATCTATCTTAGTTGTATGTGGGCTGCGATTTCATGCAGTAGCACAGTATTCAACAGCTGAATACATTGAAATACACTACGTAGAATATCTGCATTTGCTCCCCATTTCTTTCCGTCTATTTTGCGGAGTAGATTTACTCTGGAGCGGAGCTTCATCGAGAGGTTCGTGCTGTACTGCTTGAATGACAGTGTTCACTGTAGGATGACAGCTAGATGTCTGGAAAGTAGTTTCGGGAAACATCAACCTCATCAAATAGGCACGTTCCTGTGCGCTCCTTTATTAGGGGGATGGTATGCTGTGGCTTGTGTTTTCCTGTGTTTGGCTTGAGTTTCCATTAGCAAAAGTACTTAGTCAATATGGTAAGGTTATTTGACAGTGTATACTCACAATGCTTGATATATTTGCTTTCATGTGTTAATGCGAAGTAATCTGCATACTGGATTTTCTTGGAGATAGAAGCTGGCCTGTCGCGGAGATGCAAATAAAACAGAATGTGTCTGCTAGTGAGGCTGCCTCGCCCACGTTTCTTGCGCCCACAGAAAGAGAAGAAGAAAAAAAGGACAAGGACATTCACGGCAGCTGTCTGACCGCAGGATCGCCGCAGCCCGTGGTGAACCTATGAGGCGACAATTCCGCCAAGGTGGAAAAATACAGCATGTATTGCATTCAGTGTAGGGTTTTGAGAATAGTAAATCGAGATAGGTGGCATATTGGTTAAGAGACTTCGTTCGTATCTGGAACAAGTCCGATTTCCTTCTCCAGTTTGTCCAATCCAAACTAGTATTCCGTCTCTAATCACTTATATGTCAACAGGACGTTAACATCTAACCTGGCTTCCTGAGTGAAGTATCTCTAACACTTCTCCACTGAAGCGCTATAATTGATTTTGTGCTAAACGAAGCATTATTTGTCCTGATTTATTTAAAAAAAACAGCGATACTTTTGACACGTGGAAACTTAGGAAGTAGTGATTCGTAGTTAATTGTTACCATATAGTGCGCTGAATTGGTAAGATCATGAGACTGAAGGTTTAAGCGGTGTAGTTAATTGTGCTTGTCGGGTGACTTGATTGTAATAAAATTGGGCATGTCGGTTATTCTTCGCCATGCAACTGCAGTTGTCCACGATAACGAGAATTGTACTTTCAAGAAACATGTTCCTAGTATTAATTTGTTCCTAGTTAATTTGTTCCTAATATTAATTTGAATGTTAACTGCTTTCAGATAATTTATGGCTGTACCGCAACTCTGTTTGATAGCTGCCTGGAGATTGTAGATTAATGCTTCGGAACTTGTGACATTTCTTAAAAAGGGCATCTGGCCTATGTGGAATTTTTTTCAGTGAGTGTATGAAGTACCACGAAGACGTCAAAACATTGACAAGGCTGTCCTTGTTTTTGAAAGCTTTCTAATGTAACAGTTCGTCTCGTCTCTGCCTGCTGTACTACACGCATTCCCTATATACTGCCGTCTCCACGTTTTATTGTGCCTTGCTCAATCTACACGTCCCAGTCAGTGTTCGACTTTTCACACAGTCTTTATCGAGTACGACAAAACTCTCTCACTATTCAACTGAATCTTGCCACAACTTTCTTGTCACACGAGCAATTTCACCTATCTTTTAGACTGTTGCACGGCCTCCTCCTGGATATCCTATAATTGTGTTCTACATCTAGGCGAGATTACTGAATAGTACATCTGATTTCTGGTGCTCTCTAAACGCGCACAAATTTCAGAAGACGCAGCAATAGTGAACCTTTTCACAATGATTAATCCGTATCCCTCTTCTCTGGAAATATGCTTTCGCAGTACGGTCGTCCGTATAACTAAAAATGTGAGCGTGAATTCCTAAGAGGCCAAACTGGTGAGGTCATCGGTCCCTAGACTTACACACTACTTAAACTAACTTACGCTGAGGACAACGCACACACCCATGTCCGAGGGAGAACTCGAACCTCTGACGAGGGGAGCTGCGCGAACGGCGACAAGGCGCCCGAGACGGCGCGTCTACCCCGCGCGGCGCTGTGTAGCTAATGAAGCTAGTTCGACCTAAGAAGATTCTCATTATGATCTACTGTAGAATTTTTGGGCAGATTTCTTTTCCCTTCACCATTAAACATTTTATTTTTTGTAGAAGCGTCTTTCATTGTCGCGTCTTAGGTATTCTTCTTTCGGTGGAACACTGGTGTTTCGTGGGGAGTAAATAAGTGTTCCCGAGAAAATATTAATAACATGACGTTTTTCCCGACATAATGACGATATTAATTTTTTTGTTAAGTTTACTATGAATTCTATGTTATCAGTTATGATTTAAAATTGAAGTAATTAGTGAATACAACAAGTCTTTTTCATTTCTTAAAAATTTTATTAATCTTTAAAATATACAAAGTGTTCCATCACACTACCAGGATTCTCAAAGTGTTCCATCAGAGGAAAAATCCTGCACTCCTGCTCTATCGTATCATATCCTTTGCCTCGTCGAGTCTATGAGCTCGAGAGCATAAAAGCCAGAAAATCCTAAGTTTCTGCCATTTACTTTCCCGTGTCCTGAATATTGTGTTCACGACAATAAGTAGTATTTTTTTAAATAAATATATATATATATATATATATATATATATATATATATATATATATATATATAATTACTACTGGTTTGGACAATTCATGGTAGACATTATTTTAAGCCATACGTTGGTACGATGTAACATAGAATTAACAAAGAACTGATTCAACATAAAACAAGATTTACAGTCAGAGTAAACAAAAACGAATAAACAAGATGAAAATGGAACACAGTATATTCTATAAAAATCCTACTGGTATCACAATAAGAGACAATAAATTGTCGTTGGTATACATTTGGGATGTTGCCAATGCAGTCTACACTACTGGACATTAAAATTGCTGCACCAAGGAGAAATGCAGATGATAAACTGCTATTCATTGGACAAATATATTATACTAGACCTGACATGTGATTACATTTACACGCAATTTGGGTGCGTAGATCCTGAGAAATCACTACCCAGAACAACCACCTCTGGCCGTAATAACGGCCTTGATACGCCTGGGCATTGAGTCAAACAGAGCTTGGATGGCGTGTACAGGTACAGCTGTCCATGCAGCTTCAGCACGATACCACAGTTCATCAAGAGTAGTGACTGATGTATTGTGACGAGCCAGTTGCTCGACCACCATTGACCAGACGTTTTCAATTGCTGAGAGATCTGGAGAATGTGCTGGCCAGGGCAGCAGTCGAATAATTTCTGTATCCAGAAAGGCCCGTACAGGACCTGCAACATGCGGTCGTTCATTATCCTGCTGAAATGTAGGGTTTCGCAGGGAACGAATGAAGGGTAGAGCCACGGGTCGTAACACATCTGAAATGTAACGTCCACTGTTCAAAGTGCCGTCAATGCGAACAAGAAGTGACCGACACGTGTAATCAATGGCACCTCATACCATCAGGCCGGGTGATACGCCAATATGGCGATGACGAATACACGCTTCATGTGCGTTCACCGCGATGTAGCCAAACACGGATGCGACCATCATGATGTTGTAAACGGAACCTGGATTCATTCGAAAAAATTACGTTTTGCCATTCGTGCACCCAGGCGCTCCTGTCTGTGATGCAGCGTCAAGGGTAACCGCAGCCACGGTCTCCGAGCTGATTGTCCATGCTGCTGCAAACATCGTCGAACTGTTGGTGCAGATGGTTGTTGTCCTGCAAACGTCCCCATCTGTTGACTCAGGGATCGAGACGTGGCTGCACGATCCGTTACAACCATGCGGATAAGATGCCTGTCATCTCGACTGTTAGTGATACGAGGCCGTTGGGATCCAGCACGGCATTCCGTATTACCCTCCTGAACCCACCGACTCCATATTCTGTTAACAGTCATTGGATCTCGCCCTACGCGAGCAGCAATGTCGCGATACGATAAACCGCAATCGCGATAGGCTACAATCCGACCTTTATCAAAGTCGGAAACGTGATGGTACGCATTTCTCCTCCGTAAGCGAGGCATCACAACAACGTTTCACCAGGCAACGCCGGTCAACTGCCGCTTGTGTATGAGAAATCGGTTGGAAACTTTCCTTATGTCAGCACGTTGTAGGTGTCGCCACCGGCGCCAACCTTGTGTGAATTCTCTGAAAAGCTAAGCATTTGCATATCACAGCATCTTCTTCCCGTCGGTTAAATTTCGCGTCTGTAGCACGTCATCTTCGTGGTGCAGCAATTTTAATGCTCAGTAGTGTAGATTAATGACTCTGTATCTGAATTAACAATAAAATTCTCTTTTAATATCTTGTGAGAACAGTTTCAAAAGCTGGGGAAAGAGAATTAAATATTTCAGCAAGTCTGTAAGTACCATCAGAGATAGCAGGAGAACTTCACAAGAACCAGAGTTTGTGTTACAGCCGTACATATAGATACACCAGCATTCAAACACTTACTCATCGGAAGTACCGAGTGACGCTTAGCGTTCCATATTCTGCAGAGTAGCATACGGGGATGCGGTCGGTTATCTGAGCTTTGTTGCCCCCTGGCATGCTAAGTACCAGGAGGAGCATTTGATTAGCAGCACAGGGATGTTGGAATTGTTGACGAACTTGTATAGTAGACCAGATGTTACTGTATCGTAGGCTTCTAACAACTACAATAAATGCAGGGTGACAGTTATTGAACTATATTTAAAAAACATAAATTAGTTACAAAATACGGCGTGCACACACTTTATTCAACATGTAAACGTCACTACAGATATTCGGATTTAGGTTATGACATGTTTGATATGCCTGCCATCTCTGGCGATGATGTGGCGCAGATGAATAGCGAAATTCTGGAGGGCCCGCTGAAGTGTCGGACATCACTGCTGTCGATGACCTCCTGAATGGCTGTTTTCAGCTCAGCAATGGTTTTAGGGTTATTGCTGTACAACTTTTCTTTAATACAACGCCACAAAAACGAGTCACATGTGACCAGATCCGGAGAATATGGCGGCCAACCGAGGTCCATGCCAATGGCCTCTGGGTACCACAGAGGCAGAGTGCGGTCGCCGGAGTGCTGTTCTAGGACCTCATACACTCTCCTGCTTCGATGGGGTCGAGCTCCGTCTTGCACGAACCACGTCTGTCGAAATCAGGTCACTTTAGGTAATGGGGATGAAATGATCTTCCAGAACCTTCATGTACAGTTCGGTAGTCACTGAATCATCAACGAATACGCACCGATTATTCCGTGACTGGTCATTGCACACCACACAGTCACCCGTTGAGCATGAAGAGACTTCTCGATCGCAAAATGCGGATTTTCAGTCCATCCAAATGCGCCAGTATTGCTTATTGACGAACTGGTCCAAATGAAAGATGGCTTCGTCGCGTATGGGCATACTAATCCCCATCATGCTCGGCGGCAATTCGAACGTCGTAACACAAAACGTTCAGAAGTTATGACGATTTTATTTCATGTAGTTCAGTTTAATGAGTTCCAGCTGCAAAATACTAACGCGAATTCTTTACAGACGAACGGAAAAACTGGTAGAAGCGGACCTCGGGGAAGATCAGTTTGGATTCCGTAGAAATGTTGGAACACGTGAGGCAATACTGACTTTACAACTCACCTTAGATGAAAGATTAAGGGAAGGCAAACCTACGTTCCTAGCATTTGTAGACTTAGAGAAAGGTTTTGACAATGTTGACTGGAATACTCTCTTTCAACTTCAAAAGATATCAGTGATAAAATACAGAAACCAGATGGCAGTTATAAGAGTCGAGGGACATGAAAGGGAAGCAGTGGTTGGGAAGGGAGTAAGACAGGGCTGTAGCCTCTCCCCGATGTTGTTCAATCTGTATATTGAGCAAGCAGTAAAGGAAACAAAAGAAAAATTCGGAGTAGGTATTAAAATTCATGGAGAAGAAATAAAAACTTTGAGGTTCGCCGATGATATTGTAATTCCGTCAGAGACAGCAAAGGACTTGGAAGAGCAGTTGAAAGGAATGGACAGTGTCTTGAAAGGAGGATATAAGATGAACATCAACAAAAGCAAAACGAGGATAATGGAATGTAGTCGAATAAAGTCTGGTGATGCTGAGGGGATTAGATTAGGAAATGAGACACTTAAAGTAGTAAAGGAGTTTTGCTATTTGGGGAGCAAAATAACTGATGATGGTCGAAGTAGAGAGGATATAAAATGTAGAGTGGCAATGACAAGGAAAGCGTTTCTGAAGAAGACTAATTTGTTAACATCGAGTATAGATGTAAGTGTCAGGAAGTCGTTTCTGAAAGTATTTGTATGGAGTGTAGCCATGTATGGAAGTGAAAAATGGACGATAAATAGTTTGGACAAGAAGAGAATAAAAGCTTTCGAAATGTGGTACTACAGAAGAATGCTGAAGATTAGATGGGTAGATCACATAACTAATGAGGAGGTACTGAATTGGGAAGACAGAGAATTTATGGCACAACTTGACTAAAAAAAGGGCTCGGTTGGTAGGATATGTTCTGAAGCATCAAGGGATCACCAATTTAGTATTGGAGGGCAGCGTGGAGGGTAAAAATCGTAGAGGGAGACTAAGAGATGAATACACTAAGCAGATTCAGAAGGCTGTAGGTTGCAGTAGGTACTGGGAGATGAAGAAGCTTGCACAGGATAGAGTAGCATGGTAAGCTGCATCAAACCAGTGTCAGGACTGAAGACCACAACAACAAGTTCAGTAATTGTCACCGTGTATATACATTTCTATGTAAGTTTATCATATATCTTGCTGTACCGTTGGATGCAAACAACGACAATAAGTATATGCGTCTGTGTAAGTTTATCAAACCCATACTACTATTGTTCGCTGAGCTTCAGTGCCTTAAGTGTAATGGATGGCTTTGCATGAATTCTTCTTCCTCTATGTGAGTTCGCACCCGGAGTATGAACCTGATCCCACCGGCGCTTTCTACGCTGTCGAGTAAAATTACGCTTTTCGTTTCGCTGTGGCAGGACTAATGAAGCTCGGTTTAGCACACAATGGCGGCAGCCCTGGCACAGTGGTGCCTGCCGCCGGCTGTTGCGCCGTTCCGTGGGCGTCCAAGAATGACTGCGTCCAGGAACCTCGTACGGCTCCTTGCCAGGCGACGTTAAGTCGCTCCACAGCTGGGCGTGTCGCCTGCCACTGTCGTAGCGGCGGCTGAAGGCTGCTCTCGAGACGTGCGGCAGGCAGCGGCTAAGCGGGGAAAGTGCGACCTCATCTGCACTCCAGCACGCAGCGGCTTCAACAGCGGCGATTGTGTTCGCCCTGGTGCCTTTGCAGAGAAGACAATAGGGAAAACAGCGCAGGAAGACGACGTGGTAGGGAAGCACCAACGGTAGTTCCGACATACCGTTCGATATATGCAATTCTCCAATGGTTCGTCTGGAAGATACGTAATAGTTACGACACAGTGTGTCACTGAAAGTTCTCAAAATAATTATTTATCTGCTGATTTGGTTATTTATCTCGTGACAAAAGTACTACACTCAGTATCGATGGAAATTACACTTTTATATTACCACAAGAGAATGAAAATTACAGCTATAAATTATAATTGTGCTTCAGCAGTTCAAACAAAATCAAGAATTATATTAAAGAAAAATGTTGGCAGCAGTACTAAAATAATCATTAAAAACTTTTGCGTAGTTAGGCTGTGAAAAATATTGAAATATTTCAGTTCTCATATCAGCAAGCTGCACATTATTCTTCCGGTTCAGCTGCAGATCTCGAAGTATACACGTTACCACACACAGTGGACGAGAGTGCTCCCAGACCGCCTACAGACAATTGATGAACTGTCAGAGATTAATGGGTTAATTTGCAGCTCGATTCAGTCAACAAAAGATCCGATTTGTGGTAGAAAGACTGGTCCTTCCACCACGACAACGCACCTGCACACACAGCCATCTCTATTAGACAGTTTTTGACTAAAAATGGCGTGGTTCCGCTGCCCCACGCACCTTTCCCTCCTACCCTGGTTCCGTGCGACCTCTTCTTATTTCCACGCGTGAAAATGGGCATGAAATGACACCGGTTTGATAACATTGAAGAAGTCGAGAAAGGAACGACGAAGGAGCTGTCAGCCATTTCTAATGATGACTACAAAAAATGTTTCTAACAGAGGAAACACCGTTGGGACAAATGTATTAGTTGTAATGGAGAGTATTTTGAAGGCGATAAAGTTGTTTTTTCAACAATCCGAAAATACATAGCTTTTAAAAAATAATTCCGATTTTTTGGTACCCGCTCGTATACTTATCAGGCCTCGTAAGAACACCAGATCACCAACAATACTAACGCACTATGGCGGCTGGTGTACCTACTGTAGAGAAAAAAAAATGGATGCTTTAACTTAAAAACGCTCTGTAATAGTTGTATACACTGAGGTGACAAAAGTTAGAGGACACCTCCCAATATCGTGTCGGACCTCATTTTGCCCGGCTTACTGCAGCAGCTCGACGGGGCATGAAGTCAACAAGTCGTTGGCAGTCCTCCATAAAAATATTGAGCCACGCTGACTCTGCAGCCGTCCATAATTGCAAAAGAGTTGCCGGTGAACGATTTTGTACAGGAACTGATCACTTTATTATGTCTCCTAAAAGTTCGATGGGGCTCATGTCGGGCGACATCGGTGGCCAAATCATTCGCTCGCATTGTCCAGCCTGTACTTCAAATCAATGGCGAGCAGCTTTGACTCGGTGAAGTGGCGCATTGTCACCCATAAAATTCCCGGCATTCTTGGGGAACATGAAACCCATGAGTACTTGCAAATTATCTCCAAGTAGCCGAACATAAACATTTCCAGCCAATGATCGGTTCAGTTGGACGAGAGGACCGCGTCCATTTGATGTAAACACAGCCCACACAATTATGGAGCCACCACTAACTGGCACAGTCCCTTGTTGACAACTTGGGTCCGTGGCTTTTTGGGGTCTGCGCCACACTCGAACCCTACCATCAGCTCTCATCAACTGAAATCTGGACTCATCTGACCAGGTCACGGTTTTCCATTCGTCAGGGGCCCAACCGACATAGTCTCGAGGCCAGAAGAAGCGCTGCCGGCGATGTCGTGCTGTTAGCAAAGACACACGCGTCGGTCGTCTGCTACCATAGGCCATTAACGCCAAGCTGGCCGCGGTGGCCGAGCGGTTCTAGGCGCTTCAGTCCGGAACCGCGTGACTGCTAGCGTAGCAGGTTAGAATCCTGGATGTGTGTGATGTCCTTAGGTTAGTTAGGTTTAAGTAGTTCTGCTGCAAATGTAACAACCGTGCAGTAGTAACCGAGCCAGTAAGTGTCGCAGCTCTTGTCAGATAAAAGCGACGGCCATGTGGGTGCCAGCAGCCCCGGCAGTCGCAATTGCTCTGGGAACTCGTCCACTAGGATCACTGAACCGATATGGTCCTTAGTTGTCTCAACAATGAGAATTAGGCATAACGATGGGAACAGTTACGTGGGAAAAGAGCCAATATAAAAGGAACAGAAGAGCGTCGGGGTTTCGATCAGGAAGTCGTAAGTCGTATTGAATTCTCCATTTAGTACGCTGAAAAAACGCCAGCACGACTTACACAATACCGACACACATATTGAAGTTAACGTTGAAATAGGATTGGCACGGTTGGACAGTGTCATATATATATATATATATATATATATATATATATGTGTGTGTGTGTGTGTGTGAGAGAGAGAAGCAGGAGTACTAGTTTCTAAGGTTGCTAAGGCAATACTACATCGGCGTGTTATGCAACAGATGAGCTATGGAACTTGGAAACGTTGAAAGAGAGATACTGCCAGAACTGGAAATGTGAGGGAATGTCAGGTGCGTTACTGGAAGGGCCAGACGATAAGAGCTTTGCCTGCGAAAAACACCTTTTCCTGTATGGCGCACAGAAAGTACAATAATATTCCTCACTCCTGCCCGCATCTCGTGGTCGTGCGGTAGCGTTCTCGCTTCCCACGCCCGGGTTCCCGGGTTCGATTCCCGGCGGGGTCAGGGATTTTCTCTGCCTCGTGATGGCTGGGTGTTGTGTGCTGTCCTTAGGTTAGTTAGGTTTAATTAGTTCTAAGTTCTAGGCGACTGATGGCCTCAGCAGTTGAGTCGCATAGTGCTCAGAGCCAATATTCCTCACTCCATTGTAGCTTGCTTTTGTTGAGTGAGGAAAGGACAGTCGCCTGAAACAGAGAAAAGAGCCAAAAATTCTATTCCGTTTGGGATTTGGTATTGAGCTACACACATCAACAAAATTTTTGTAATGACCCCTTGATTTCAAAATTAGTTCCACATAAAACCAAAACTGGCTCTGAAGTATGCGGATACATTCATTTGCAATGTGTCCACAACACAAAATAAAGAAAAAGAAAAGAACTGTGTAACTACAGAATCGTCTGTTTCCCATGGGGCGTTTTTCACAGCAATCCTGATCAACGTCAGTACGTAATGGAACGTTCCCTTACTCGAATGCAAGCCCGAATCTATCGTCGGCCGCTGTGGTGTAGCGTTTCTAGGCGCTTCAGTCCGGAACCGCGCAGCTGCTACGGTCGCAGGTTCGAATTCTGCCTCGGGCATGGATGTGTGTGATGTCCTTAGGTTAGTTAGGTTTAAGTAGTTTTAAGTCTATGAGACTGATGACCTCAGATGTTAAGTCCCATAGTGCTCAGAGCCATTTGAACCGAATCTCTCCTGGCATAGCATCGATGACATCACCAAGTTACTCTTCAACGGCGATTCTGCGGAAGTCGCGCAGAGTACGTGGCCATTGTCGACTTCCGAAAACAGTTCGTTCCAATCGATCCCACGAATGTTTGATTGGATGGATGTCCGAGGAGCAGAGAAGCCACTTCATTCTGATGACCTTAGCCTGTTGAACCAAAGTGTTCACGAGGGCAACACGATGAACATATAGGCTATCATCTATTAAGATGAAGTTGTTACTAAAGTGTTGGCTATGCGGTCCCACTATTGGTATCTGAATCTCGTCCCTGTGCCGCACAGCAGCGAGATTGACCTCATCAACTACGACAGGTGTACGATCGCCCCATGTAATGTCATCCCACAAAATTACCACACCAACACCTTGTTGCACATGTGTGACACAGTGTTGGAAGCGTTCATTATTACCAGATACGTTGTCTGCTATTTATACAAACAGATACGAATTTATTTTGTGAACAACACTCTAGGGCAATCCTGAGGGGCCCATTCCGCATGATTTCTTGTCCATCTGAAATGGAGTCCATGGTGTTATGGTTTACGACGTGGTGCCGGCCATGGTAATCGGGAATGGAAATTCGCATTATGCAATCGTCTCCTAATAGTTTGATGTGACACCTGATGTTCTGTACCGTCTCCGAACGCCCAGTTTAGTTCTGGAGCACTCAGGCCACGTTTCGATTGACTAAAAAGTCGTGCTCCTGTCAGTAAAAATCGATTCCATGACCACACCACATCACTTTGCCTGCGATCCACGCATCGAGAAACATCTCTGCTTCGTGTAACTTGATGATACGGACCCTATCACTGGTCCTAATAGTCCTTCGTGGCTTGATGAACATTAACTCTACTGTTCAACACACATCTGTAATGTGTCCCCACTGGTGCTTTACTTTCAATTGAAATGCTGCAGTCCATCAGAGAAAGGGCATTCTACCATTATGTAGCGGCCAAGTAGCTGTGTGTATGTTTACAAAGAACATTAGGGATGAGCTTCCGTTCGACACATAAACGGTCACATGAAAATACAACATACCGAGATGATACAACTTTTGTTGATATGTGTAAATATAACGGTTGTGACAGCTGTCTGTTGACGTGTCCCTTCCTCTCCTAATATGGAGATTTTGTCATCTGGGGTAGGAGGTTCTCCTAGCTTATTCATTCTTATTTTGACAAGGACTGTGAACGCTTCTATACCATAGCACAGTCACAGCACTAAAAATAACGAACAAAGCAATAGTCCGAACCCTCAAAAAATCTTCATCCGACGTGTAAATCGACACACATCTAGACAGTTAGTCGTACGTGGGATCCGTACCATGTGCAACATATATCGTGGCGTAAATTATTGCCGGATCTATTTTAAAAGACAAAAAAGTGGCAGCCTTGACGGAAAACGGCAGACTGACGTTTAACATCCCGTAAATGACGAAGTAAGCATAGACCGTGCAAAGTTCCATTAAGACATGAATGGAGAAGGGGCTACACCGTGTCATATTAAAAGGAATGATCTATGCGTTTATCTATCCGATTTAGACAATAATTTTTGAACACATTATTGGAACAAGCAGAGATCTGATTAGATAATTTAAAATAATAATCACTCTTGATCGCAAAGTTTTGTTAAAAATTAAAAATCACATTCCAGTGGTAACCGGTTTCGATAATATCTAGATTATCATATCATGTCTCTGGACTGCAAAAAATTATTTTAGTTAGAGGATAACAGATACTATAAAGAACATCTACACCATGAAGATACATGGTCATGATTAAATATAAAGGTTCTTGTACCATTAGATTGTGAGCCGAGATGACGAGCGGAGCACTGATAACTGTCGGAAGACATATCCGGCCTATTGTTACGGCCAGCTTACATTCACGTAATTTTTCGAGTCGTATTTTATTTATGTCTCAATCGATGTTTTAAGTTCTCAGATACGTTATCATCGTATGTTAAGCCCTATTGCCGGCCGGTGTGGCCGAGCGGTTCTAGACGCTACAAAAAAAAAATGGTTCAAATGGCTCTGAGCACTATGGGACTCAACTGCTGTGGTCATCAGTCCCCTAGAACTTAGAACTACTTAAACCTAACTAACCTAAGGACATCACACACATCCATGCCCGACGCAGGATTCGAACCTGCGACCGGAGCAGCAGCGCGGGTCCGGACTGGAGCGCCTAGAACCGCACGGCCACCGCGGCCGGCTAGACGCTACAGTCTGGAACCGCGCGACCTCTACGGTCGCAGGTTCGAATCCTGCCTCGGGCATGGAGGCGTGTGATGTCCTTAGGTTGGTTAGGTTTCAGTAGTTCTAAGTTCTAGAGGACTGATGACCTCAGATGTTAAGTCCCATAGTTCTCAGAGAGCCATTTGAACCATTTTTGAACAAACTAAGATTTAGGGAAGGATTGAGAAGGAAAGCAGCCGTGCTCTTCCGAAGGAACCATTTCGAAATTTTGCCTTTACCAATTTAGGGAAATCATGGAAAACCTAAATAAGGACAGCCCCGCGCGTGTTTGAACTGTGGTCCTCCCGAATACGAGTCCACTGTGTTAGCCACTGCGCTGCCCCGCTCGGTAGATCGCCCGACATGAATTCCAGCGAAAATCTACGGGACATAGTCGAGAGGTCAGTTCGCTCACAGAATCCTACACCGGCGACTCTTGGTCCAGTATTCCTGCAGGGAACATCGAACACCTTACTGTGTCCACGCTACGTCGAGCTGCTGCACTACGCAGGGGAAAAGAAGGTCCGACACGACATTAGGAGGTGTCCCATGACTTTTGTCTCCTCAGTGTATGACGCATAGTGTTTTGACGCTACTTTGCAGCTGCCAGAGTTGTCTTCAACACTTGGCTGTGTTCCACCTGTCGTCTTTGGTCACGACCTAATGGTATAAAAGTCTTTCTATTTTATTATGATCGTGTATTCGCATTCCATTGTGTATATGGAGGGAATAATTTTCGTATCTGTTACCCTATAAAGATTTTTTTATTATTATTATTATCCTTATTATTATTGTTATTATTATTTGCAGTCCAGGGACAGGAGCTGATGATAATATTGACATGATCGAGACTGGTTACCACCGACATATGATTCTTAATTTTTAATAAAAATTTGTCATCAGGAATTATTATTATTTCAGACGTTTTAGAGAAACCATGGAAACGAAAATCTTCACAGACGGACGGACATTTGACTTACGAGTCACCTCGGTTATCGACCGAGTATCTAATTCAGGTTATGTACATTCGGAGTTACAAAGCTACGACGTAACGATGCTCCATAACACCTTCGTGTTCACTCTTCATCAAAATTTCGAATGATAGTGGTAATGTGGTCGTTTACAGTACATGCTGGTTCCGGAAAAGAGAGAGAGAGAGAGAGAGAGAGAGAGAGAGAGAGGGAGAGAAGCGATTAGTAACTCATACACGTATTTACGAATGTTTTCAGTACTAATAAACGAAGCTATTTCTGGCAAATTAAGATTAGATAAGAAGCAGTCAGTAACGAGAAAAATGTAAAAAAAACTGCCTTAAAAACTGGAGTGAACAAAAACTCTCTCTAAAATTCATGTATAGTGAGGAAAGGTTTATGTTTAGGCCTCGAAACGAATAGCTATAACTTCTGCATAAACATGTAAATGGTGTTTTCTTTTCTATTTGCAGAAATAGTTGCATATGTTCCCCGGCTCAAACGATGAGCGTATCCGGCGTATGGGCAGGGAGTTTCTTGCAGAGCCTTTGTACGGCTTCTGTGGACATGCGGAAGGGTGGATGCTTTCATAGTGCCTCACATTACACGGAGGCCAGGTGGCGTGGTCTTACAGCATGTTTACAAATAAAGCGTTTCGTATTCTTACGGGAGATAGCAGTGTTAGGAAAAGTAGTCCCATTAAAATATGCCTATAAAAATAATGACAAATACTTGACGTTTAACCCGCTTCATTTATGTATAGAACAATTAATCTATACAACTAAATGGCTAAAACACTCTGTGTGCGGTCCTAGTTGCGGATTGCCCATATAAAAGCTTACGGGACAACAAAAACCTTTTTTCAATATTTCGTATTATTACTGGCCGAATTTCAGAATTTGAAGGCTGTCATAATCTGCTTGTTAACAGGTATAATCTTACGTCAAAAGTTTAATTATTCAACCACTACAATTGAAAACTGTGTATAAGTCTTCAAGTACTGTAGCTCACGGCGCACAAATTACTCAGAATATTTTCATTTAGTATTTGAGGATGGGAGCAACAAACTTTACATGTAATTTCAATCTTTTTCGAAAGTTTTTCTCCTGACATCCCAAAAAAATTGATGGAAATAAGTCCGTCGTTCATTGCATTTTCGTTCTTCGTGCACTACGACTTCAGCATCGGGTATGGGCTTTTAATTTATTACTTGTTTACTACTAAATCCACTCTCAACACAATTTGCAGACAGTATCACATGTACTGTACCACTGAATTTACCTGCATAATTATGTTATTGTATGACCCATAGTTCGTGAGATACTACGTTTTATAGATGGCAGTTCGATTCAGTTTACCAATTATCCGTTTTTTTAGTGTACTGCATGAACGGCCTCCGTAAGCATCTACTACTGTTCTTGGTATCTGAATTATTTTGCCAGGGCTTACGGTGTCTCATAGTCAACACTGTTATATTTTAGCTAGAGGTGATGACGTTACCGAAATTGGGCGTCAGGCAGTTATGATTTGATTTCAGAAAACGAATGAAATATTCAATTTCTGTCTTGAATTACCAAGTCACTGCTCACTGTCTTTTGTATAGGTATCTTGTTACAGGTAACTTGTTATCCAGTCATTCGCCTTTCAATATCAATAATTGTCTTACGTCGATTGGATAGGCTAGGGTAAATAATGTTCAACATTCATAACTACGGAACTGTCACGTTATCGGGTGACAACAATGCTTAGCAGTTTCTAGCCCACTTCTTTAATACAAATTCAGATGACGAAATTCTTTATTTTCTACATCTAAATAAAATAAAATACCAGCAAAAGTTATGAAATTTTAACGCTGGAATAACAGGCACGTCTTAATGTATCTAACAACATCATACCTGAACACATCTTTCGCGTTCTTCGTGTTTTATACGTATTAAGAACGTTCCTAAAACTGCACAGTGACAACACAAATTCAGTTACCTATTGTGAAAGTATTAGCTTGGGGATTATTTTACACTATTTTCGTGTTGCATGAAACTATATAATACATGACGTGATGTGAAATTCCAAACTGTAGCATGGAACTCTGTAACGCAATAAAAATATTCAAAAGTCTTTTTCGTTTCATAGCAATATTTGTCTTACAGAAATGTGAAATATCGCAGGCAGATATGGGTTGGACAGGACTGCAACTTAACTTTATCTGAGAAGACCACATCGCTTACCTCGCATGCTTCTAAAGTCGAGTTAGGAAGTAAGTATTGCAGAGTGTGCAACTGGTGACTTAAACGCACGGTTGAGACAATAACCTGTCCCTAAAACTAGAGTCATCTCATTGCATGTCTCTAACAAAAAATCTTTTTCCACTGATAATTACTATTTAACATTCACAATATAACAGCGAAAATGTTCCCATTACTTTTTATTTTAACGCAATTTTTTAAGTGTCAACAGACTTCTCAAACATGGAGCTTATGGTTTTTTTCTGAACTGGGAGTAGGAATAAGAAAAGGACTTTCGGCTGTCATTGGAAAGCCATACAAATGAATCGACACAGGGACAAATTTTCTTAAACTAATCCTGTAAACATAGTAGCCTTTAATCACAATATTTAAGTTTTAGCATTTGGATCATAGTTGCGAAGTACAGTTGAAGCTCGACACAGCTACCAGCTTAGTTTCCGATATACATCGTCATTCGCATCAAACCTTTTCTTTGCATTTTAGACACATAGGATTCTAGGATGAAGTAGGCAAATCTGGAGAGTTTTATAATAATTTTACATTGAGTGTCTAAGAGAGTGTGAGCGACCACGCGATTTATTACTGGACTGTGGTTGTAGAACTTGCTCCCTTTTAGAGCCATAAGTGCAGTAGTTACCTGAAATATGTTTCCGTCATATACGAACATTTCCAGACCTACTGCTGAACTGAAACTGTGGGCAAGCGAATTACCTTACAGGACCAACAGTTTTTGTGCTGCGCTACAGAGGCACGCCTCATCAGTCGCCTCAAGGAAGAAAGGATGGCAGATTTCACCCTAATGCGAAGTCGACGACGATTTCTTACGAGACTATGAAATTATCGAATACATCGAATTGAGGTCGATACCATCGGTAAAAACAAAAGTATCGATACTTATTCATATCAGCAACACCTGAACGTCTACCTACCTTGAATGAAGGTATATTTTTCACTCCGGCTGTAATACACTACTGGCCATTAAAATTGCTACACCACGAAGATGACGTGCTACAGACGTGAAATTTAACCGACAGAAAATAGATGCTGTGATATGCAAATGATTTGCTTTTCAGAGCATTCACACAAAGTTGGCGCCGGTGGCGACACCTACAACGCGCTGACATGAGGGAAGTTTCCAACCGATTTCTCATACACAAACAGCACTTGACCGGCGTTGCCTGGTGAAACGTTGTTGTGATGCATCGTGCAAGGAGGAGAAATGCGTACCATCACGTTTCCGGCTTCGATAAAGGTCGGATTGTATCGAATCGCGATTGCGGTTTATCGTATTGCGACATTGCTGCTCGCGTTGGTCGAGATCCAATGACTGTTAGCAGAATATGGAATCGGTGAGTTCAGGAGGGTAATACGGATCGCCGTGCTGGATCCCAACGGCCTCGTATCATTAGCAGTCGAGACGAAAGGCATCTTATCCGCATGGCTATAACGGATCGTGCAACCACGTCTCGATCCCTGGGTCAACAGATGGGGACGTTTGCAAGACAACAACCACCTGCACGAACAGTTCGACGACGTTTGCAGCAGCATGGACTATCAGCTCGGGGACCATGGCTGCGATTACCCTTGACGCTGCATCACAGAGAGGAGCGCCTGCAATGGTGTACTCAACGTCGAACCTGGGTGCACGAATGGCAAAACGTCGTTTTTTCGGATGAATCCAGGTTCTGTTTACAGCAACATGATGGTCGCATCCGTGTTTGGCGACATCGCGGTGAACGCACATTGGAAGGGTGTATTCGTCATCGCCATACTGGCGTATCACCCGGCGTGTTGGTATGGGGTGCCATTGGTTACACGTCTCGGTCACCTATTGTTCGCATTGACGGCACTTTGAACAGTGGACGTTACATTTCAGATGTGTTACGACCCGTGGCACTACCCTTCATTCGATCCCTGCTAAATCCTACATTTCAGCAGGATAATGCACGACCGCATGTTGCAGGTCCTGCACGGGCCTTTCTGGATACAGAAATTGTCGACTGCTGCTCTGGCCAGTACATTCTCCGGATCTCTCACCAATTGAAAACGTCTAGTCAGTGGTGTAGCCCGTGGTCTAGGGGTATTTATAATCAAAACGTCTTCCAACCCGGGTTCGATCCCCGCCACTGCCTAAATTTTGATAAATAATCAGCATTGGCGGCCGAAGACTTCCGGCATAAGAAGTCAGCCTCATTCTGCCAACGGCCTTGTCAAAGAGGGCGGAGGAGCGGGTAGAGGTTCAGGGCACTCTCTTGTCCTAGGGGTGGGAAATTGCCCCTAAAGGGGGAAGAATCAGCAATGATCAACGACATGAGGATGCAGAAGGCAATGGAAACAACTGCATTAAAGACACGTAACGTGTATCCGCAGGACATGTGGCCTGTATTTGAAGAAGTGTCATGAAGATCTCTCCATTGGCAAAAGATTCCGGAATAGTCCCCCATTCGGATCTCCGGGAGGGGACTGCCAAGGGGGAGGTTACCATGAGAAAAAGATTGCATAATCAACGAAAGGATAACGTTCTACGAGTCGGGGCGTGGAATGTCAGAAGCTTGAACGTGGTAGGGAAACTAGAAAATCTGAAAAGGGAAATGCAAAGGCTCTATCTAGATATAGTAGGGGTCAGTGAAGTGAAATGGAAGGAAGACAAGGATTTCTGGTCAGATGAGTATCGGGTAATATCAACAGCAGCAGAAAATGGTATAACAGGTGTAGGATTCGTTATGAATAGGAAGGTAGGGCAGAGGGTGTGTTACTGTGAACAGTTCAGTGACCGGGTTGTTCTAATCAGAATCGACAGCAGACCAACACCGACAACGATAGTTCAGGTATACATGCCGACGTCGCAAGCTGAAGATGAACAGATAGAGAAAGTGTATGAGGATATTGAAAGGGTAATGCAGTATGTAAAGGGGGACGAAAATCTAATAGTCATGGGCGACTGGAATGCAGTTGTAGGGGAAGGAGTAGAAAGACAGGTTGCAGGAGAATATGGGCTTGGGACAAGGAATGAAAGAGGAGAAAGACTAATTGAGTTCCGTTACAAGTTTCAGCTACTATTAGCGAATACCCTGTTCAAGAATCACAAGAGGAGGAGGTATACTTGGAAAAGGCCGGGAGATACGGGAAGATTTCAATTAGATTACATCATGGTCAGACAGACATTTCGAAATCAGATACTGGCTTGTAAGGCGTACCCAGGAGCAGATATAGACTCAGATCACAATATAGTAGTGATGAAGAGTAGGCTGAAGTTCAAGACATTAGTCAGGAAGAATCAATACGCAAAGAAGTGGGATACGGAAGTACTAAGGAATGACGAAATACGTTTGAAGTTCTCTAATGCTATAGATACAGCAATAAGGAATAGCGCAGTAGGCAGTACAGTTGAAGAGGAATGGACATCTCTAAAAAGGGCCATCACAGAAGTTGGGAAGGAAAACATAGGTACAAAAAAGGTAGCTGCAAAGAAGCCATGGGTAACAGAAGAAATACTTCAGCTGATTGATGAAAGGAGGAAGTACAAACATGTTCCGGGAAAATCAGGAATACAGAAATACAAATCGCTGAGGAATGAAATAAATAGGAAGTGCAGGGAAGCTAAGACGAAATGGCTGCAGGAAAAATGTGAAGACATCGAAAATGATATGATTGTCGGAAGGACAGACTCAGCATATAGGAAAGTCAAATCAACCTTTGGTGACATTAAAAGCAACGGTGGTAACATTAAGAGTGCGACGGGAATTCCACTGGTAAATGCAGAGGAGAGAGCAGATAGGTGGAAAGAATACATTGAAAGCCTCTATGAGGGTGAAGATTTGTCTGATGTGATAGAAGAAGAAACAGGAGTCGATTTAGAAGAGATAGGGAATCCAGTATTAGAATCGGAATTTAAAAGAGCTCTGGAGGACTTACGGTCAAATAAGGCAGAAGGGATAGATGACATTCCATCAGAATTTCTAAAATCATTGGGGGAAGTGGCAACAAAACGACTATTCACGTTGGTGTGTAGAATATATGAGTCTGGCCATATACCATCTGACTTTCGGAAAAGCATCATCCACACAATTCCGAAGACGGCAAGAGTTGACAAGTGCGAGAATTATCGCACAATCAGCTTAACAGCTCATGCATCGAAGCTGCTTACAAGAATAATATACAGAAGAATGGAAAAGAAAATTGAGAATGCGCTAGGTGACGATCAGTTTGGCTTTAGGAAAAGTAAAGGGACGAGAGAGGCAATTCTGACGTTACGGCTAATAATGGAAGCAAGGCTAAAGAAAAATCAAGACACTTTCATAGGATTTGTCGACCTGGAAAAAGCGTTCGACAATATAAAATGGTGCAAGCTGTTCGAGATTCTGGAAAAAGTAGGGGTAAGCTATAGGGAGAGACGGGTCATATACAATATGTACAACAACCAAGAGGGAATAATAAGAGTGGACGATCAAGAACGAAGTGCTCGTATTAAGAAGGGTGTAAGACAACGCTGTAGCCTTTCGCCCCTACTCTTCGATCTGTACGTCGAGGAAGCAATGATGGAAATAAAAGAAAGGTTCAGGAGTGGAATTAAAATACAAGGTGAAAGGATATCAATGATACGATTCGCTGATGACATTGCTATCCTGAATGAAAGTGAAGAAGAATTAAATGATCTGCTGAACGGAATGACCAGTCTAATGAGTACACAGTATGGTTTGAGAGTAAATCGGAGAAAGACGAAGGTAATGAGAAGTAGTAGAAATGAGATCAGCGAGAAACTTAACATCAGGAATGATGGTCACGAAGTCAATGAAGTTAAGGAATTCTGCTACCGAGGCAGTAAAATAACCAATGACGGACGGAGCAAGGAGGACATCAAAAGCAGACTCGCTATAGCAAAGAAGGCATTTCTGGCCAAGAGAAGTCTGCTAATATCAAATACCGGCCTTAATTTGAGGAAGAAATTTCTGAGGATGTACGTCTGGAGTACAGCATTGTATGGTAGTGAAACATGGACTGTGGGAAAACCGGAACAGAAGAGAATCGAAGTATTTGAGATGTGGCGCTATAGACGAATGTTGAAAATTAGGTGGACTGATAAGGTAAGGAATGAGGAGGTTCTACGCAGAATCGGAGAGGAAAGGAATATGTGGAAAACACTGATAAGGAGAAGGGACAGGATGATAGGACATCTGCTAAGACATGAGGGAATGACTTCCATGTACTAGAGGGGCAAAAACTGTAGAGGAAGACAGAGATTGGAATACGTCAAGCAAATAATTGAGGACGTAGGTTGCAAGTGCTACTCTGATATGAAGAGGTTAGCACAGGAAAGGAATTCGTGGCGGGTCGCATCAAACCAGTCAGTAGACTGATGACCAAAAAAAAAAAAAAAAAAAGTCAGTGGTGGCGAGCAACTGGCTCGTCACAATACGCCAGTCACTACTGTTGGTGAACTGTGGTACAGTGTTGAAGCTGCAAGGGCAGCTGTACCTGTACGCGCCATCCAAGTTCTGTTTGACTCAATGTCCAGGCGTATGAAGGCCGTTATTACGGCCGGAGGTTGTTGTTCTGGGTCTATGCACCCAAATTGCCTGAAAATGAAAATCACATGTCAGTTCTAGCATAATATATTTGTCCAATGAATACCCGTTTATCATCTGCATTTCTTCTTGGTGTAGCAATTTTAATGGCCAGTAGTGTATTTATGTTAGACGCACGATCTGGTTTTGGTTTAAATACTCACTTATGACTGTGCCACAGACATGAAAATGTGAGCGAGCTCACATGATGCTTTACAAACTGAACTAGAAATGCTACCGTCTGCGATGTCACTTAAGGTTGGATATGCTCCAATACCCTCCCGAAAGCGAGTGAGCCAGCATGATAGGAAATCGGAGGAAGGATAATGATAATATCTATTCAAGACTGACGTGGGGAGTTTGAATCCTCTCTCTCCACTGCAGAAGCTTGTAACGTTTCTCAGTGTGGGACAGGCCTTTCAAGCTAGTTGGAACCGCTCTGCATCGCCGTTTCTGCCCTCCGCACCGCAGCCAGTGTAGGAAGCACGCAGGCAGGAGTTTCGTGTGGTAACAGAATCCAACGTCGCTCAGCGTCCGCTAGGACTGGCGAGCGCTGTAGCTCTCTGGCTGACCTCGGCTGGACGCAGTGCCACGTAGGTTGGGCCTGCCACGGCCCCCGTCTCTCAGTCAGGCGCCAAGAATACTGACGTTTGCCCGTGCCCAAGCTACGTTGTAGTTCGCAAGCCACATAGCGGTATGTGGTGGAGTGTTCACACGTGCCCAGCGTCACCCAAAAAACATTCCTGTTCCATTCACGAATGGTACGAGGGGGAGAAATAGTTGTTAAAGTTATGGTCATTACTCTGAAAGGGGACAAATTATTACTGGTGCTCCATAGGGTTCAATTCTGGCACCGCTCCTCTTCTTGCTATACACAGGGGGTGTCTCCTAAGAGTTGTCAGGCGCATTTTCTCTTGTGCTGCGGCAGATATTAGGAATTTTGTTTTTGAGAAGTGTATCTGGAGACAGCCCAAAAGAGATCCTGCTCATCACATCCAGCATCGACGAAATGCGTTTGTTTCAAACAAAATTCGATAGGGGGCTATCAGATTAGTCTAGTGCGATACTATTTTTAACGGTATGTATTAACAGGGACAGTAAAACATGAGAAATAACGAGTAATTCAGCAGCAGTAGCAGTGCACTGGCCCGCGCTGACTGGTATCGCCATGTAGAAGCGCGGTGCTCAGTCGCTGTAGGAGTACTAGCTATTATTCTTCGTCTTTTACTATTTCCGCTAATACGTACCGCTAAAACGAATATCGCACTAGAGTAATCTGGTAGGGCTCTATCGAATGGACACGTGAAATTTCTATTTAAAAATAATTTTGTTTGAAACGGGAAACAAACTGACGCATTCTGTCGATGCTGGGCGCCGTGTGAAAGGTGTGATGAGCAGGATTTGTTTAGGCTGACACCAGCTACACGTTGCAAGAACAAAATTGCGTATATCTCCCGCAATACCAGACAGAATGCGCCTGAGGACCTAAAGGAGAAACAGCCGGTATAATTGATCGTCCATTTTGTACTTGTAATGCAGAAATAGTGTTGTTTGCCTGTGACATAAGCACTATAATCAAGCCCAACGGCAGAACGAGGAATAAGTGAAACATTGAAAAGTACTATTGATTGGTACCAAGTAAATTATACTTAACTTGGAAAAATAGGGTCCATTTAGTTTTATACAATGTCATGTAATATCAACACCAACAACAAACACGGGGGCAAGGAAATGTGTGAAACTAGTTGTTCAGATTTTCAGGGTATGTGTATTGCTCATAAATTGAACTAGAAATCACAATTTACGTACCTCCTCAAACGTCTGAGTTTAGCAACATTTTATCTACTGTAACTGTTGAGTATAGTGATAAAAACAGTTTAGGGGAAACTGGGGCTCAATAACAAAGGGTCCACGATGGCCAATTCGTATTGTTTCATTAAAGTGTGTCAGGCAATAATATTTAAAGGGGAATCGTAAACGAAGTAAAATAATTGAAACATAGCGTGAAACAGAGTGGCCACTTAATTGGGTGAAGTTCGACCCACGTGGTCAAACTTCCCTGCTATCTTTTTGTAAGTAAATACTCTAATTAATTAGTTTCAGATATTCAACTAAAACGAATGTAATATAAATTTCAAGTTGTTTCTTACGGGAGACTGGAATATATATCAAATTTACTTTTATCTTGGAATGTAGTTAGTCGTTCGTCGTTCTGCCATTCTGCTTCTAGAATGATTTGGAATTATAAACAGAAATTTCAAAGAGGCAGTGTTTATGAAGAAGCTATGAGATTATCAGTGACATAAGTAAAATAAGATGAAAGATCAGTTAGGGAAATGAGGTAAAGTTTTCAAATTACTACAAAAACTGTAGAAAGGAACTGCAACAAATTCAAAGATTTAGAACCTTCTGAAACTGCATGTTTCGGGTGAAGACGTATTTTCTAAAAGACAGTGGCCCTGGTCAAGTTAAATCACACGGCGAAATACTTCACATAAAGTGCAGAAAGAAAGTAGGCGTTGCTAAGGATGCTGTACAAGATAAAGAAGAAAAGGATGAGGATGCGTTCTGTCTTAGTCGTCTTAAACGATTTACTCACAGCAATCCATGTGACGAATTGATTCATTGTACTATTTGCAAACGGAGATAGATTTGGCATGTGTTAAAAATGACGCGAATGAACTCTTTTATGAATGTTTGGAGTGTGAAGATCTTATCATGCCTTAAGACGAGTACCGACGAATATAGATTATCTTATGAAGCTATAGGAATTCGTATTAAAATAAATTGTGAGTATTGAAGTCGTTATATTTTCAGTTAAATAATAAAATCATGTAGGACAACGTGACCCACCAACCTCCCACCTGTCCCCACTGCTGAGCTAACTTGCCCCATCCGTAACGTGGGTTGGCACGGGTGGTTATACTGTACTACTTTTTTATGGTTATGGAAACAAAGAGCCTTATTTTCTTAATTGTAAACGTGCTGAAGCATTATACCAATGTTTCCACATAAAAATTTTAATGGAATCGTTTAAAACACAAGGTGAAGACGAAAATGGGGACCAACATACCCCAGCTCCCATTACTCTGAATATGGGGTGATTCAGAAAGAAAAAAAGATTTAATTTTTTATTACAGAAGAACCATAAAAGATAAAAACACACTGTGCGTGTCACTGGATAGAGGAAGTGTCAGAGTTTCGACACATCTAAGCTGTTGTTTGTAGCAGCATGGCAACTGCACCACAAGAGAAATCGTTTTGTGGCCAGAATAGAATTTTCACTGTGGAGGGGAGTGTAGGCATATATGAAACTTCCTGGAAGATGAAAATTGTGTGCCAGTCCCAGACTTGAAATGGGGACCTTTACCTTTCGCGGGCAGGTGCTCTGTCATTCGAGCAACGCAAGCACCACAGCTTTAATCCCGCCAGTACCTTGTTTCCTACCTTCCAAACTTCGCAGAAGCTCTCCTGCAGACCTTGCAGGGCTAGCATTCCTGGAAGAAAGGATACTGCGGACACATTTCCTACCTTCCAATGTGCAATATCCTTTCTTCCAGGAGTGCTAGTCCTGCAATGTCTGCAAGAGAGCTTCTGCGAAGTTTGTAAGATAGGAGACGAGCTACTGATGGATATAAAGTTGTGAGGAAGGGTCGTGAATCGTGCTTGGGCAGCTCAGCTGGTAGAGCAATTGCCCGCGAAAGGCAATGGTCTCCGTTTCTAGTCTCGGTCCGGCACACAGTTTTAATCTGCCAGGAAGTTTCATCATTTTTTGTGCTGGAACCTGGACGAAGTCAACACATTATTCCAGCGCAACGTGCATTCCGCCGTTGATTCAGCAAGAAGCAACATTGGTTGTTTCCTCAACTTCCAATGATTCCCTTTTTATGCATGACGGTGCCCCGCCTCGCTTTCACCTTGAGGTGCTGCGTTATCTTAACAACATTATTCCACAACGCTAGATTGGAAGAGATGGACAACAAGATATTATTAATTGATTTTGTTCTCCCAAGTCCCCAGACCTCACATTTTGCGATTGTTTTCTGTGGAGGTAAATAAAAGACAGAGTCTTTGTCGCACTTACGGGAGCTACTCTTCAAGAACTGAGAAATCGAATAGTTAAAGCTGTCGGGTTAATAATCAGGAGCTTGTTGATTCGCGAGTGGAATGAAATGGACTACCATTTCGATATTTCTCAAGCGACGCATGGTGCTCATGTTGAGTGTATGCTATAGAGTCTGTGCGAATATAAGTCTTTGAACCTCCCTCTTTCCAGTGAAATACGTAATGTGTTTCTGTCTGTCATTATTTTGTCTGTAACAAACAATTGAAATCTATTTTTTCTTCTTGAATCACGTTTACCACAGGAATGCCCAGCAGATAGGAGTCAGAAGCTGTACGTAGGAAAGGAATACGCAGGCCAGGCGGGACGGAGCCATAACGGCACGGCACGGCGCGAAGTCCTCGTGCGCCCCCAGCGCCGCGGCTGGAAATGCCAGGGCCACGTGACGCAACGTCGCCGGCTCTGCCGCATACCTGCCGTGCGCTGGCGGCAGCCGCAGCCGAGGGTCCGGGTGTCGGGAAGCGGCACGCAGGTGCAGGGCAGGGTTCACAACGAGGCGCCACAGCTGACGGCACACTCTCAGCCAGCACCAGCGCCGGGATTACTGCAGACTGCGATACCACGGGCGTATGCTTCGAAATGACGTCATCACCATGCTGAAAACACCCTATGTCGTGCGTATCCAATACGGCGGCCAAATCATCAATCACAACACCTTCAAACATACAAATACCACGCAAATCAACACGCTGACTAAATCCAATAAAATTAGTGGGACAACCGCAGGAAAAAGGTGGTTTCCGGCTAGGACTAACAAGAAATTCAGTAACAAAAACGACAGTACCGTTTACGACGGAATACACTGAAAAAAAAAAAACACTCGAAACTGCCAAAAAATAAAACCCAACAAAAGCATACAAAACACACCACAAGGTTACGGGATTACAATCTCTAGCTAACCTATGAGACTCAGCCTTAGACCAGGGTACCAATAGCTCCCCCCGGCCCCACAACTACAAAAGCCGGTATCGCAATCTCGAGTCAACTATATAGCTTAATCCCCCTCCCCACAATCACAAAAGGCGGTATCCCGATCTCCAGTTCACCTACTGGGCTCAGCACTAGATCAGAATACCAATAATCCCCCCCTCCTCCAATGACAGAAGTCTGTATTCCAATCTCCAGTTCACCTCTAAGGCTCACCCCCCGTAAAGTAAAACTGGAATTATGATGGACGCTTTTTTCTGTTGCGCCGTGAATGATGGGAAATGAACATAACGAATGATAAGTCGAATAGAACAAGACGGTGGAACCCACGAGAAAATAGTTTTCAATAAACGTTGTAAGTGGATCCACGTATTTTGATTAATCATGAGGGAAGGTAAACGAATCAGTATTTTCTTTTTTTAAATGAAATCGTAGGATAAGTTATGTGAATCAATGTTCATTAGCAGCAGAGTCGCACGTTCGGTATATTAAAAAACACTGATCCACCTACCATGATTTAATTAAAAACATTGATCCATTTACTCAGTGGTTACGGTGGTACGTAAGAGTAGAGTTCAAAATTTACGACATATTCTTTTTTTGCATGTGATGCTGTCATTTACCGTCTTGTAAAGTCATCAGATGATCAAAACGACTTGCAAAATCATTTAGATAAGATATCTGTATGGTGCGAAAAGTGGCAATTGACCCTGAATAAAGAAAAGTGTGAAGTTATTCACATGAGTACTAAAAGAAATCAGCTAAATTTCGATTACGCGATAAGTCACACTAATATGAAGGCTGTAAATTCAACTAAATACTTAGGGATTACAATTACAAATAACCTAAACTGGAACGATCACATAAATAATATTGTGGGTAGAGCAAACCAAAGACTGCGATTGATTGGCAGAACACTTACAAGGTGCAACAGGTCTATCAAAGAGACTGCTTATACTACACTTGTCCGCCCTATTCTGGAGTATTGCTGTGCGGAGTGGGATCCGCATCAGGTGGGACTAACGGATGTCATCTAAAAAGTACAAAGAAGGGCAGCTCGTTTTTTATTATCGCGAAATAGGGCAGATACTGTCACAGACATGATACGTGAATTGGAGTGCCAATCATTAAAACAAAGGCGAAAATCGTTGCGACGGGATCTTCTCATGAAATTTCAATCACCAGTTTCCTCCTCCGATTGCGAAAACATTCTGTTGGTACCAACCTACATACGGAAAAATCATCATCACGACAAAATAAGAGTAATCAGGGCTCGCACAGAAATATTTAAGTTCTCGTTTTTCCCGCGTGCCGTTTGAGAGTGGAACGGTAGAGAGAAAGTATGAAAGTGGTTCATTGAACCCTCTGCCAGGCACTTTATTGTGAACAGCAGAGTATCAGGTAGATGTAGATATAGATGTTTATATGACAACATTCTGCACAACATATTCGCTTGTGCCACCACATAATTTCATATACTCCACATCATGACGACTGCACCACACTAAGTGACACAATAACATACCTTACAAACACATCGTCACCACATAATCAAACCTTTATAGCACTCCAGTTCTTTATACGCCGCGCCCTCTACAATACTGTTTCACATCTACTCCAAAAGAAACACACTGCAGCTCGATAACATCACGCAACACATCACTGCACAGCGCGACTATGTCACTCGTCAAAGCCGACGGGTGCTATCCTACAACAGCGTATATCCTCAGTGGCTTCTATAAGGGGTGATCAAGAAGTTCCTGTTCGAAGGCTGTACGGTCCAGAATCGATATACCAATCAGGAACAACTGCCGTAAGCACTGAGGCAATCACCCCACCGACGCACCAGATGGAAGAGATCCATTTGGTAAAACACTGTGTCCTGCTGCGCGACGGAGTCCGGCACAGCCTGCTGCACATCGTTGTCCGACAGGAATCGTCGACCGCTCAGAGAAGTTTTTACGGGACCGAAGGCATGATAATCTCATGAGTACTGTCCTCCAGTGATGGGGACACCAGGTTGCTTGAAATAAATAAGCAGTGGACCCCAGTAATCAAAGAAAAGGACGATCATCACCTTTCTAGTATATGGCTGGCTCTTGAACTCCTTGGGACGAAGAAACGATGGATTGCACCAGCGTCTCATTCTTCATTCTCCGATGGATGTTTACGGGTTTTTGTCTTCGGCAGGCAACAAAAAAATAACGGGCGTTGGTCCTGTTTGGGCGCATTTGGTAATAACGTCACCGTAGTTCACTCTTCCATATCTACCGCACTCTCGTCGGAAAGACATGAATACCACACTAATTCCATGCCTACGTGTCGGTGCTTATATTCCCGCATCAAAGTCGCGCTACGTTGCATACATGTTGCAGCAACGGCCTGACACGCAAACTTTTCGATCGCCCCTATAAAAAAACTGCTAGCCTGTGCAGTATTGCCCCAGCTGTGCGACTCCTAGGAGAAAGGTCACATTTCGCAGGAGTTGTAGTGAAACCCAAGTTATATCTGGAATTCCCTAAGGAAGTATTATCGGCAGTTCTTATTTTATATAAACGATTTAGAAGACGATGTGAGCAGCCCCCTTAGACTGTCTGAAGATAATATGGTTGTCTACCGTCCATATAAAGTCGTCAGAAGAATTACAAAATGATTTGCACAAGATATCACTATGGTGTGGAAGTGGCGATCGATCCTCAACAATTGAAGGTGCGAGCTCCTGTACATGACAATTACAAAAAGTCGTCAGCATGTCGATTAATTACGAACAACTTAAATTCGTACTATCACTTTGAAATTGTTATGCGGAAGGCGAACCAAAGACTGCATTTTATTGGTAGTACACAATGCGATGCAACAAATCTAACAAAGAAACTGCGTACGGTAGATTCTCTTCTGAAGAATTAATGCGCGTTTTGGATGACTTTCCAGATAGGACTAACTGCGGGCATCGCAAAAGTTCAAAGGGGCGCTCGTTTTGTATTATCACGATGTATTGGAGAGAGTGTATCGTTCGGGTGGCAGTCATTAAAACAAAGACCATCATTGGGAGAATGGAACCTCTAACCAGATAGCGGCCATACTTGCCGACGATGGTGATACGGGTAGTATAGAACTGGGATTCACACAATGCGACGCCATTCGTCAGCAGTGCATGCTTCCTGGTAGTGGTACCACTCCAAACACAGCCGCTTGTGTTATGTTGTTAATACGAGGGTTGGAACTTAAATAGTGGCAACTATTTATTCACAACCGATAGAAAAGAGTTACATGTTTGCACCTGTTACTGTCCTTCATAGTAGTCACCAGCGTTCTGTAGAACCCGTTGCTAGCGATGTGGAAGGCGTAGTATACCGCTAGCAGAATCTGTTCTGTTGATGGTGCGAATGGAGCGGTCTGCTGCCTGTCGAATGTCTGGAGCAGTTTTGAAGCGAAAGCCACGAAATGGTTCCTTCATTTTCTGAATCAAATCAAAGTCATAAGGACTTATGTCCGGGGAGCATGGTGGGTGGTACAGTACTTCCCAGTCCCATCGACCGAACAGAGCAGCCACAGCTTGCGCTGTATGCGTGCGCGCATTGTCGTGCAAAATGATGGGTGGGTTGCACAGAAAGCGACACCGCTTCTTTCCCAAAGCTGTTCACAGGTGATGCTCCAAAAACTAACAGTAATACTGTGCACTGACGGTCTGCCGTGGAGGAACGTAATGCGTTAGGATAATACCATCACAATCGTACTCGAGAATCACCATAACTTTAGACCGTTCCATTCGCACCATCAACAGAACAGGTTCTGCTAGCGGTATACTACGCCTTCCACATCGCTGGCGACGGGCTCTACACAACGCTGGTGACTACTTTGAAGGACAGTAGCAGGTACAAGCATGTAACTCTTTTGTATCGGTTGTGAATAAATGGTTGCCACTATTTACGTTCCAACCCCCATAGAAGCCATCACACAGGAGGGTCATTTCTTACAAGGGAACCTCCCCATCGCACCCCCCTCAGATTTAGTTATAAGTTGGCACAGTGGATAGGCCTTGAAAAACTGAACACAGATCAATCGAGAAAACAGGAAGAAGTTGTATGGAACTATGAAAAAATAAGCAAAATATACAAACTGAGTAGTTGATGCGCAACATAGGCAACATCAAGGAGCCTTTGCGGTCAGGAGCGCCGTGGTCCCGTAGTTAGCGTAAGCAATTGCTGAACGAGAGGTCCTTGGTTCAAGTCTTCCCTCGTGTAAAAAGTTTAATTTTATATTTTCAGTTTATGTGTCAAACTCTTATGTTTTTATCACTTTTTTGGGAGTGATTATCACATCCACAAGAGAACCTAAATCGGGCAAGGTAGAAGAATCTTTTTACCCATTCGCCAAGTGTACAAGTTAGGTGGGTCGACAACATATTCCTATCATGTGACGCACATGCCGTCACCAGTGTCGTACAGAATATATCAGACGTGTTTTCCTTGCGATCAAATGTTTTCGGTTCCCATTGGAGAGGCGCGTCCTTTCGTCTACTAATCGTACGGTTTTGCGGTGCGGTCGCAAAACACAGACACTAAACTTATTACAGTGAACAGAGACGTCAAAGAACGAACGTACAGATCATAACTTTGCGAAAGTAAAGAAAGTAAAATTTTCACTCGAAGAAAGACTAGAACCAATGACTTCTCATTCCGCAGCTGCTCACGCTAACCACGGGACCACGGCGTTCTTGATCTCAGATTGTCTTTGATGTTGCATATCTTGCCCATGGACTACTCAGTTTGTATATTTTGCCTATTATTTCGTAGTTCCACACAATTTCTTCCTGTTTTCTCGATCGATCTGTGTTCAGTTTTTCAAGGCCTATCCACTGTGCCAGCTTATAACGAAATCTGAGGGGGGTGCGATGGGGAGGTTCCCTTGTTAGTTCGGCTCCTGCTAGCCTCCGACCAGTGGTTCTGGATGGCAGGCACCGATGTGGACGGGTTATGAGGTGCTTGATGCTCGCTCGATACAGCGATGCTCCCTCGTGGTGGTCAGAAGTGGTCGACCGGAATCTTGACAATGAGTATGCCTGCCCTCAGGTTGCCTGATGCAGTCCAATACCGGGCCACTGCGACATGCGAATGGCCCACGAATATGCTTATTGCACCATTCTTCCAGCCGCCCTAATGGAAACCGACAATGAGGTCCACTCAAGCTCTTTCATGCCGTTCAAAATCGTTCAAATGGCTCTGAGCACTTTGGGACTTAACATCTGAGGTTTTCTGTCCCCTACAACTTAGAACTACTTAAACCTAACTAACCTAACGACATCATACACATCCCTGCCCGAGGCAGGATTTGAACCTGCGACCGTAGCGGTCTCGCGGTTCCAGACTGAAGCGCCTAGAACCGCTCGGCCACAGCGGCCGGCTTTCATGCGGTGATGACGCTGTCTCCCACGAGTAACTGGCATCTCTGTGTCCTCCACGGTGATCACTGAGCATCTAACGCTGTTCACTCCACATCTATACCCTACCAGGCCTCGTAATAACAGTACACACGTACAACAGCGATGCACTCTGGTGACCATTCCACCTGTCTCGGAGAATCGGGACCTAAGTCATACTCACACCCGCCGAAGGTGTGTGCGTGTAGGAAGTAACAATCACATCCGACTATAGCTTCTGGACGCGTCACTCTTTTTGTCATGTCGCGCGCGCGCGCCTGTGTGTGTGTGTGTGTGTGTGTGTGTGTGTTCTCCGGCTGGCCTGCTGGGCCACCCTTACGCTGCTAAGTCCGCCTTTCTCTACATGCTTTCTGGCTGCCGCTGACTATGCCGGCATTTCCCGTGACACTGGCCGAGAGAAAAGAGGCGGCGCACACGTCATCGCTTACCGCTGCTGGCCCTGCCTGCGCTCCAGGACACGAGCCGCAGCGTACGCGTCGAGGCTCCATTGCAGTGGTCACGTTTTCGTGTCGACGTGCCAGGTCCTAGCCACCAGCTCAACTCAGTCAGTTCTTTGTTAAAACCACTTAAAACATTTGTAAGGTGGCTATAATTTCGCACCTTACAAGCACCCATCCACATACTTTGCCGTGATCTACAAACACAATTAGGTATCATGTGTTAGGTTGTACATCGTATTTATGAATATATAAAGGAGACTGACGTTGTCACGTGCGCCTTGTAAATAACTGTTAACCCTTATTGCGTGAAAGATGGCGGAGTGTCTTTATTATCAGAACGGTGTAATGAATGATTGCCTATACTAGTAGAGGTTGGAACGACAATGGAAATGAAACGGCAGGCGGAACTCAAGCCCTGGGTGGAAGGCCCACACAGGTGTGGTGGTTCAGCTCCACACAGGAAGTGCCAAGACGGACGTCTGGACACCTGAGGGTGAAGACACAATACAGGGGCGACCGGCCGCTATTGTAGTAGGGCCGAAAGGATAACCGGATAATACTTCCTAACTCAGCAACACACAATTAGGTATCATGTGATAGGTTGTACATCGTATTTATGAATATATAAAGGAGACTGACGTTGTCACGTGCGCCTTGTAAATAATTGTTAACCCTTATTGCATGAAAGATGGCGGAGTGTCTTTATTATCAGAACGGTGTAATGAATGATTGCCTATACTAGTAGAGGTTGGAACGACAATGGAAATGAAACGGCAGGCGGAACTCAAGCCCTGGGTGGATTTTTACCCAGAAGCGTACCATTGGACGAGTATAGGTTTTTCCTCGCAAACTTCCCGCGCTGGACGACAAAAGACTAAAATATGGCTGGTCGAAGTTCTGAAGAATCTGTAGTGAGGGAGAATATTCCGTGGTTTCGGGGGCATGATTCGTTTTCGGAATTACGATGGTTTGGAGGCGAGCCTTGCTGGGAAGACAGCGGTGGAGAGACGAGGTCTTCCGTTGTGAGCGCCCGTGTGTGACGGTCGCCCGGTATTAGCTTTGTTGGTACAGACGGACTTGCTGTCTTTGCTCTCAGGAGAGTTTATAGTTAGAACAGTTAGGCACTGTACTGTTGCGAACCTATACGATTCTGGACTTCACCTCCGGGTTGGAAGTCGTCGTTGAGTACGTAGCGTTCAGTAATTGAGAGCACTTCCACTGTCTATACTTATGTTGAGAGATTATCTAAACTCAGTCCTAGTGGTTGGGAGTTCGCGTTTCTCGTCTGTAGAACACATAGAGGAGAAGACAGTATTAGAGTATATTAGTCAGAGGAAACCTTCTGCCATCCTAGTGTTTGAAAGAGTTTATTTATGGCTGGAGTTCTTCCATCGTCGCAGACGAGTACGAGAACCATCACTTCGACCCACCGGACGCAGCACATACGGTGATATCGCAAATTGCTTCGGATTATTAGGGCTATAAAAGCTAAACAGCTGTGATCACGTTAGCTTCTTTCCACTGAGGTTCCACACCACCGTAAATCATCTTTGAAAGTAATGCCTTCTAGTGTTTGGTACGTGGATGATGTTAGTCATTTAGCGTTATTGATATTAGATCGCGCAGTCATAAGGAGCAGAGTTGGGCAATTGATTAGTAATTTTACTTAGGAAATGTAAACTTTGTAATATAAAGGTTTCCTTAATCTACAATAAATATATAAGCAGGAACAACGTTTATCGTTTAGTAGTATTAGTTGCCTTAATCATTGACTTATGTTTAGGTTAAAATCCATTAAGAGATCCTAAGATTTGCTTCAGGGGGTAGTCAGACAGGGTCAAATCTTCATTTTAGCGTTTATTATTTTCCGTAGCGCACATTTATTTTTACACCCGCCTGGAGTAGCATATTGGACCTGGTGTTTTCTCCGGCTTGCATACACAGGGTGACCAAAACGTAACTGGCGCTGCAAGTGTTTTTAACATTTATTTAAAACGCCATCTAAACAACTACCAAACTTTTCGAAATGAGGTCGATATCCGGAAAACATTACTCATTTGAAAGATAGCTTGCAGAAAACCACGATAAAATGGCAACGTCGGTTAGTTCTATAAGTGGGAATCAAAAGATCGTCATGTCAGAACATTATCAAAAGGACCTACTCCTCTATTCTTACAAATTTCTCCTGTGCATGAGATACAGGTTTCGGAATAATTTAAGGATGTTTGGATCTGCCGGTAGTTCCTTATCGGAACATTTGAATCCTCAGTTCTTGAGATATGGTGTGTTCCAACATCCACTTGCGTGTAGTATCATAGAACATACGTCGTTACACTTTAGAAAGTCCTCATTGGCATGTTGAACAGTCGTTGCACTAGTGTTCGGTGAGCTGTTTCCCGACTTGTTTTACGCCGTCCGTCGAAAAACTTCCGAGACTGATTTTGTTTCTGGCGTGTAAATGACGTCAGCTCAGTAACTATGGCGGCAGCTTGAACTAACAAATGCAAACAATACATTTGCATTCGACCAATCAGTTGTAAGCAGGCAGTGTCATAGATCGAAATGGAGTAATAGCTCAGCCCGCAGCTCGTGGTCGTGCGGTAGCGTTCTCGCTTCCCACGCCCGGGTTCCCGGGTTCGATTCCCGGCGGGGTCAGGGATTTTCTCTGCCTCGTGATGGCTGGGTGTTGTGTCATGTCCTTAGGTGAGTTAGGTTTAAGTAGTTCTAAGTTCTAGGGGACTGATGACCGTAGATGTTAAGTCCCATAGTGCTCAGAGCCATTTGAACCATTTGAGTAATAGCTCAAGTAAAATGTTACAGACATTCTCCAGGATAAGACAAAAATTTGTGTAAAGTTTGTCCCGCACACCTTGATCCTCGAACAAAAACGACCGCCGGCTACGCCTACCGAAACCTGACTGAAAAGCAAAGCACGGACGCCGCTTTTTTGGAAGAAATCATCACCGGTGACGAGACTTGATGTTATCGACACGACAAAAAGTGCTGAAATTCACATGAAAGTTCAAGCTCTGACGATATAATCGACAGTCAAGCAAATGCGCTGCGTGAGTGCAATAATAGTCCAAAGAAGAACTTTTCTGACAGTTTCACATGGAACATGAACGTTCTGTACGTTGTACTCAGGTGGAAAGAAGACTATGCAGAACACATGCAGCATTATAACCACCACCTTAACGTTTCTCTGTTTTTTATTAATCCGGTCTAGAAATGTCTCAGACCGACGGAGTATTCTGGCCACGATGGATATTTTATCTGTCTCATGTGATCAACACATAAGACTGACATAATAATTCTATCTGAAAAACGAAGGTTACACAATTAACAATGTATACTAGTGTACTGCAAAGCAAGAAATGTTGACAGACGACTGTATACACAGTGTGATAAGGGCACATTTCTTGCACATAGAAGAAGAAAATGTTTTTCGATGGACATGATCGGGAAAAGTTATATTTCCGTTCCAGATTTCATTTTTTACAACTCTACATAGAACATTAGTCACTGGAAACACATGAACAGAGCGTCCTATTATAACCAAATGTTCTACATATTCCCTTTGTTTGAAGTTGTAAATATAGTGTTTGCTGTTATGAATTCGTAGACAGAGGTTAGACCAAGTACTAACTACGACCCGTTTTGCTGCTGCCTGTGGGAGGATGATATCATCGAATGTTGTGGGCAGAATATGGTGTACAGAATGTCCCCAAACCAGTATGGTCAACATTGCACAGATGGTAGAGGAACCTAAAAACAGTACTGCGAGATAAGAGGACAGCGGTCGGACTGAAGACGAGGCTGATGAAGAACTTATTGAAACGCATCTTCTTCAATGGGCTTTCCCTCTCGTATAAATCAGCACCAAACAGTTCGAGCTGACTGGGTACATGCATCTTCTTTATTCTTCTTCTTCCACTGGTGCCATGTCCCGCGCTGACGCAGGATCGGCATTGTCAGGAGCGGATTTGACAAGGTTAGTGGAAAGGGGTGGCTGGATGCCCTTCCTGCCGCTACCCTGTACCCCCCGGGTCGGAATTAGTGTACCCCCGCTGTCTGCGTCGAGTGTAATTCAGGGAATAGTGCGAACGTGTTCAGATGTCTGCCAACTGTGTAACTGAGGCGGAATGTGGGACCAGCCCAGTATTCACCTAGCAGGATGTGGAAAACCACCTAAAAACCGCATCCAGGCTGGCCGGCACACCGACCGACGTCGGTAATCCGCCGGGCGGATTCGATCCGGGGCCGGTGCACCTACCCGAGTCCAGGAAGCAGCGCATTAGCGCCCTCGGCTAACCTGGCGGGTGATTGGGTGCATCCATCTTGAGGGCATATTCAGGGAATACGTGGGGATGCTGGTAAGTCCTTGGTTTTTCTTAGTTAAACTGATATGGATTAATCCCAATGTTTTGGCAACGAACCTTGTTCTTTACGTTATATGTAATAGTAATTACGTAGCAGTAACATTGCTTTTATTTGCTTTGCGAGTTTCAAGTGAACATGGCGCAAGAAAATAGACTTTGCGGTGTAGTACGAAGAATACATGCATGAATTTGTAGGTAATTTGGGGGAACACAGTATGCGAAATTTTATTCTCGTCCGTTCACCAAATTTAAGCGTTGTTGGGCTTGCCTAGCGCATGGGTAGGTGACCGTCTAGGTCTGCCGAGGGCAGTAGGCAAATAGTGTGCACAAAGCCATTGTGAGGCCAATTGAGGAACTACTTGATTGAGAAGCAGTCACGAAAAATGCAGTGACTAAAAATGCCAACGGCCGAGAGAGGGGTGTGCTGACTACATGCCCCCCATATCAACATTCAGTATCGCCTATCGGCTGAGGATGACACGGCAGTCGGTCGGTACCCTTGAGCCATCCGAGACCTATTCGGACGGAGTTAAGTTTTTCTTGCGTGAAATTTAGTACTCAGGACTGCCACTTGTTGTAGCAACTACAGCTGTAACCCAGCTGGGCATCGTTTCTAACTGAGCCTGGATGGCAGATAAGGGTACTTCCTTCCATGCTGCTTCAACTCTATGCCACACTTTATCAACCATAATGCTTGGTGAGAGGCGGTGCCCCAATCTCTGGGCAACTCTGGCTGGCAGATCTGTAGAATCTACTGGCGAGAGAAACAGTCAGACACCCTCTCTATGGAGAGGATCAAGGACAGCACCGTCAAGAAGAGCTCTAGCGCTATGTTGTTAAACATAACATATCAGGGACTTTGAACATGGAGCACAGACACTGGCTTTAACACACCGCAAATGGCTCACCTGCTGTCCAAATCACCGACTATGCGAATGACTGGGTTGCATATTCAGTGGATACCATGTGATCAGACCAAGTGCTGGGTCCATATGAAGTCGATGAAGACGGCAACATTCATTCCTGTTCAGCATCCACACAGCATGATGCTGTATGCAGAATCGACACCCTTCAGGAAGACAATATGGTGAAACTCCCATGCCTGGCTAAGCGAATGATCGTGCTGCACACCCAAAGGAACCCCATTTCCTGTCGGAGCATCCACACAGAGATACATGCATCATGATACGGTATGTAGAACCAAAACCCTTCGAGAAAATATGGTAAGACTCCATGGTATGGCTATGCATGTGATCCTGCTGCATACCCAGATGAATCCCAAGTGATCAGGCTAAGTGCTGGTGCCATACGAAGTCGACGAAGGTGGCAACATTCGTTCTTGTCGGAGCATCCACGCAGGGATACATGAATCGTGATGCTGTGTGCAGAACAGACACCCTTTCGTAAAGACAATGTGGTGAGATTCCCGTATCCAGAGTTGTGACTGGGTCCCCACTGCTGGCGCGATACTCTCTGATGTCACGTCAAGGGAAGCCGCAACATTGGCCGCCTCACTGGCAACTCCCGGCACACCATGGGGCCGTCACACTGTCCGTGCACCGAGCGGGGTGGCGCAGTAGTTAGCACACTGGACTCGCATTCCGGAGGACGGCGGCTCAAACCCACGTCTGGCCAGACTGATTTAGGTTTTCCGTGATTTCCTTCAATCGCTTCAGGCAAATGCTGGGACGGTTCAATTGAAAGGGCACAGTCGACTTCCTTCCCCATTCTTCCCGAACCCTATGAAACCGATGACCTCGCTGTTTGGTCCCATCCTCCAATTGAACCAACCAACCAATCAACTATCCATGTGGACACTTGTCTCACTGAAAACAAGCAGATTTACTGACTCAAAGCAAACATCGTATCTGTACGGTCACGTACGGCCGAATGAACAGTACGCCTGTCACTTCGAGCGCTAGTCTGGCTGTGGGGCTGTAGGGATCCTGCACGGCGTCGAGTGCGATCCTCCAGAAACCGTGGAATCCATGTAGGCGTGGCAGCAGTGAAAACCTAACAAGCAGTGTCGTGGAACGGCAGACTGCAGCTTCCATAGTCCACCACACTGCCGCTGTTGGATTCCAATGCGTGTTGGTAGGCGTTTCTCCTGCTTACACGGGGCCTAACATATTTCTCTCACAAACAACGTTCAAAAGCTGATTGGGACGTTGGGACAGGGGTACAGCCAAAGGTTTACTAATAGCACATGAATATAGCATGGGTTATTCATTTAAAAAAGCAAATACCCCTCCAAATCAACATACATCTATCTTGGAACTAGAAAATCGTTCCTCACAAAATGTCAAGGTAAGAAGCTTTTAACATCAGTGTAACAGTGCAGTTCACAGATACTGGCCAAAATTTATAACAACGCATATCTTACCAAAGAAATTCGCAACACTGTCTCCCTTACTTTAAAACAATTTCTCCAAACGTAATTACAGCAGACAGCCAACAGAAGTTTTTAAAAGAAGAAGCATAAATATTACGTAAAAATGTAAAAACATTAGGCAAAGCCTGTTCAGTCCTGTTAATAAAAAGACACAAACCCGCTCACTAGAACAATAATAAGTTTACGAAAAACGACAGACTGGCTGGAAGTTAATTTGATCCGTCAAAGACGTGGCGTCCTATTACGTCATACACTCCACATATGTTGAACATCTCTTAACGACCAATGCGGCTACTGATGACCGCTTTCATTACAACATGAATGGTTCAAACGGCTCTGAGGACTATGGGACTTAACATCTCAGGTCATCAGTCCCCTAGATCTTAGAACTACTTAAACCTAACTAACCTAGGGACAGCACACACATCCATGCTCGAGGCAGGATTCGAACCTGAGACCGTAGCGGTCGCGCGGTTCCAGACCGAAGCGCCTAGAACCGCTCGGCCACAACGGCCGGCTCATTACAACATGAATCAACTTCAGAACATACTTTTAAACATAATACAGTTCGTTTCCTGAAAGATGCACAGTTTAGACACAGGCTAACGGTATATCATACACAAGCAAGAACTAACAGTAGGTCTTCCTAGCAACAATAACTCAGAAACGTGGCAACATTGGCCTTTTAAGGTGATGCGCTATAGTTCAAACAAATCATAATATTGTTCAGCGAGACATGCAACACTTCTAATCCCGCCTCAAAAATGTCTATAGTGAAACCTCAGCCTTAATGCAAGTCTTATGTTCACTTAGAACGCTTTACATTAGCCACTGACAGAACAAATCAAAGACCACAATTTTAGTTGGTGTCACAAATAGAAGATAAAGAAATTCGGTAATACTGAACAAGACACAGAAATATTTGCAACACCAACTCAGACGAACCACCGTAATGCTTATTTGTAAGTAAGCACAAATAATTACTATTCAGCGTAACGGCAGCATTAATCTTTAGACTAAGATGCACAACCAAGAGCAAACACAGTAACCGGTCATTGATGCGTAATCACAAAGTACCGTAAAACAACCCTCAAAGCCGGGTCCCATCTTTATATCAAATATGACCCGACAAATATCATATGAGAGCGTCTCTAGCGCCGCCCTGCTTATCGAATGCGGTTATTACTTTATTGTGAAACACACGCACGGGCAGACTCAGTCGAACGCCGTGATATGTATTCTGAATGACCTGCTCCCGCCCGGGAAGCACTCTGACATCACTAAAACGCAGCCCTGTGCGAGGGTACAGATACCATTTTCCATTCCCCCCCAAGACCTAAAAGCCTGCTCTTGGAGCCGTTTTCGTCTAAGCGACTCGTAAACACATAACTGTCTCTTCAGTCGGAACTTTCTTCTCCGTTCGCTGCTTGTCCTTCACCTGCTCAGATAACGTGTAAAGCAGGTCAGCTGACATCACTATATCTTTGACACAGCAGCTGTCGATTGCAATAGTGCTAACCATCGACGCACTATTACGACAACTTATATAATGTAGTTGGAGTAAAGTTTTGCGTTACTTATTTGGTCCTCGCACTATTAATTTTATCCGCCATGCGCTGTATCCATTTTTCTGGGTGCACTCAGCCTCGTGATGCCAATTGAGGAGCTACTTGACCGAATATTAGCGGCTTCGGTCAAGAATACCATCATAACGACCGGGAGAGCGGTGTGCTGACCCCACGCCGCATCCTCCACTGCGGATGACACGGCGGTCGGATGATCCCGGTAGGCCACTCGTGGCCTGAAGACGGAGTGCTTTTTTTTACTATTAATTTTATGTCCAAAAGGCGTTTTTTCACGAAGTTCTCGAATACCAAAACATGTCAGTTTATCCAGCAGTACCTCACACTGGAAACATTTCCACTCTGCTCCTGTCCCGGTATGGTTTTTCTTCTTTTTTTCCTTCTTTTTTTCGTTCTTTCCGCACTGCCTGTAGAGAGCACCCCATACCGGGTTTCCCACTGTCGCTTCACTCCTGCCGACAGGCTGTTGCTGCTCTGGACATAAGTTTATTCTCTGTGGTTATGAATCGTGCGCAGCCCTGCCTCCTCGCAGACCTTGGCACTCCACGGCGCCTGCGGCGAGAGGCTGGCTGCTCGTCCGCCTCGACCTCCCGACCCGAGCGCCTCTCCATCACGCGGCGTGCAAACAGCCATCCCAGGCAACAAACTGGCTGCTCTATGCTCGCTCCACGTCGAATGTGATGTGCAAAACAGCGTAAATCTGCTGAGTTATCTTTACTGAGGCATCAACCATACATATTTATGCGACTAGGTTTGTGGATCATTTTATCAATAAGTCACTTCAGGAACAAAACAATCGACTGAATAACTGTTGCTCACAATGAAAGAAACAGAATTAAATTTACTATAGAGAGAGACATGCACTAGCAAGTACAGTGATGTGCAAAATTGTAGAAACTTTCGTGTGATGTGCCAATTAGCCTAACATAGATCGACAATACTTGGACCAGTATATACTCTAATGGCCATTAAAATTGCTACACCAAGAAGAAATGCAGATAATTAACGGGTATTCATTGGACAAATATATTATCCTACAACTAGCATGCGATTACATTTTCACGCAATTTGGGTGCATAGATCCTGAGAAATCAGTACCCAGAACAACCACCTCTGGCCGTAATAACGCCCTTGATACGCCTGGGCAGTGAGTCAAACAGAGCTTGGATGGCGTGTACAGGTTCAGCTACCCAAGCAGCATCAACACGACACCACAGTTCATCAGGAGTAGTGACTGGCGTATTGTGACGAGCCAGTTGCTCGGCCACCATTGACCAGACGTTTTCAATTGGTGAGGGATCTGGAGAATGTACTGGCCAGGGCAACAGTCGAACATTTTCTGTATCCAGAAAGGCCCGTAGAGGACCTGCAACATGCGGTCGTGCATTATCCTGCTGAAATGTAGGGTTTCGCAGGGATCGAATGAAGGGTAGAGCCAAGGGTCGTTACATCTGAAATGTAGCGTCCACTGTTCAAAATGCCGTCAGTGCGAACAAGAGGTGACCGAGACGTGTAACCAATAGCACCCCATACCATCACGTCAGGTGATACGCCAGTATGGCGATAACGAATACACGCTTCCAATGTGCGTTCACCGCGATGTCGCCAAACACGGATGCGACCATCATAATGCTGTAAACAGACAACCTGGATTCATCCGAAAAAATGACGTTTTGCCATTCGTGCACCCAGGTTCGTCGTTGAGTACACAATCACAAGCGCTCCTGTCTGTGATGGAGCGTCAAGGGTAACCGCAGCCATGGCCTCCGAGCTGATAGTCCATGCTGCTGCAAACGTCGTCGAAATGTTCGTGCAGATGGTTGTTGTCTTGCAAACGTCCCCCCATCTGTTGTCTCAGGGATCGAGACGTGGGTGCACGATTCGTTACAGCCATGCGGATAAGATGCCTGTCCTCTCGACTGCTAGTGATACGACGCCGTTGGAATCCAGCACGGTGTTCCGTATTACCCTCCTGAACCCACCGATTCCATATTCTGATAACAGTCATTGGATCTAGACCATCGAGAGCAGCAATGTCGCGATACGATAAACCCCAATCGCGATAGGCTGCAATCCGATCTTAATCAAAGACGGAAACGTGATGGTACGCATTGCTCCTCCTTACCCTAGGCATCACAACAACGTTTCACCAGGCAACGCCGGTCAACTGCTGTTTGTGTATGAGAAATCGGTTGGAAACGTTCCTGATGTCAGCACTTTTTAGGTGTCGTCACCGGTGCCAACCTTGTGTGAATGCTCTGAAAAGCTAATCATTTGCATATCACAGCATCTTCTTCCTGTCGGTTAAATTTCGCGTCTGTTGCACGTCATCTTCGTGACGTAGCAATTTTAATGGCCAGTATTGTAGAAATAACTTCTACAGAAGGCAGCTCAAAGATATACGTAATGAGACGAATATAAATGACACTTTCATTCAAAGACAATACTTACACTGAAGCCACCACGACTCACTTTGGTCCCCTGGACTTTGCAGACAACAGGACATGGTTCTGGAATACGTGTGTGATCACCCCAGGGGGCAGTGCATGCTCCCGCCTTTCACCATATGTGGGTACATAATGTATCTAAGAACACTGTCGACCTTAGTAACTCAGGCGTTATGGTGTGGGTGGATGTAATGTTGCATGGGCGTACTGAACTCCAAATATTTCAATACTGTGTACTCACTGGTCATAGTGTGTTCCTACCCCACGAGCGTCTTTCTGGCCCCTGACTTGATTTTTGTGAATGAAAATGCGCTATCGCATCGAGCTACACAGGTGGAGCAGCTCATGGAGCGAGAGGACATTCGGCGAATGGACTGGCTTGTCCTTTCCCCCCCGACTCAAATCTCATACAACAAGTGTACTTCGACGTCATGATCGTATCATTGAGATACACATCCGAATTACTAAGCAAAGCAGGGTCATAGAAGTTTAAAATAAGATATCTTTCCCTTTCGTGATCCGATTTTGATCAAACGTTTCTTACATGTTGTCCCAAGCTACGATCATGTTACCTGTGACAACGCCATGGAAATTCGTCTAGCAGTTTTTGAAATCAGAGTATTCAGACACAGACAGTCGAACAGACAGATGAAGTTTTTAAAACAGTCTCATTTTACTCCATACATGAACTGCGATCAGTTTTTGTCAAATATTTTCGTTGTTTAAGCATGACAGTTTTAAAATTTTATCATTAGTACAGATATAGATTACCCAATTTTTCTATACGTACATCTGTTTTATTGGAAATCCCAGCATCATGCATCATTTTCTTTTGTCGAAAACTTTTTCTAGGTCGACAATCCCTATGAACATGATACTATTTTTGTAGATTTTTTCTTCCATCGTCAAGCGCAACTTCTGAATTGCCCCTCTGCTGCTTTGGCCTTTCCTAAAGCCAATCTGATCGTCATCTAAAGATCCTCAATTTCCTTTTCCATCCTTTGGTGTGTTATTCTTCTTATCGACTTGGATGCATGAGCTGGAGAGCTGTATGTTATTGGAACGTGATCGACTGAAAATCCAAAGAAGAAGAATGTGGACGTATATGGAAATATGGTACGATCAAAAAAAGTAAAAAATAAGTAAAAAAATAATGTACAGAAAGAAGGAGTGTTAAAAAGAATAAGAGCGAAAAGAAGACTATGGAGTACCGAAATCAGAACAGACGACAGCTTAACCCTTTCGGGACAGGAGGCCCTTATACGTGGCCCGACGCACTTGCTATGAGGTGCGAGGCCCGTATACGTGGCTTGATTGTCGCGTCAGAAGCCATCAATGATTCGTGACTACACGGCAAATACGGGAGTCGTAGGCAGAGCCGATCACTACTGCGCGTCGTACCATTTTGCCAGAAAATTCCTCAAATGGTAGAGGAAAATTTTCTTCTGGTTATTCGATGATTCTTAGTAAATTTTTGCTTTTACAAAAGGGTAATTCTTCTGGCTAATTTCACTTGTGGATCGTCAACGCTTACTTGCTACATTTCATCATAGCCAAGAAAGGAGGAGAGACACCAAAGAGTCATTTGCAGTTTCGGAAGAGTCTCGTCACAGAGCTTGTGGGCGACGTCAGGGCTCAACCAACCCCATCGAGGAAGAGGCCACGCTCTGAGCATGGTGACCTACACAGGATGGACGGGCTGTACCATGCTATCGCAAGAATAGACTTCGGAAAACAGGGTGACTTTGTCGTTTGCAGTGATCGCTCCAAACCAGGAGTGCGAAATTGGTCCCCCTTCCTTTATCGAAACTTGTCCGTCCAACCCTTCTCTTCATGTGCCTGAGTGCTTCAACAGTAGCAAAGTGCCGAAAGGACGTGTAATATATGGTTGCCTATCGAAAAATCGATGTGCCAAAGTTGTAAAATTTGTTTTAAGCAAATTTTATGAATTTTTGTAGGTTATTGACATAAATCAAATTTTTCATCCCTCAAAATGGTCTTTTTATTTTTCTTCCCACGGACGTCCCATAAGAGATGAAATTGTATTTTATATGTCGTTTTAAAGCTAAAACTTTAAAGAATAAGATGCAACTAATTTTAATATGTCTAATTCAATGCATCACCTCTCAACTTAAAGAAAGTAAAAAAAATCAAATTTTTCATTTTTTTCTGTATGAACACCGCCGCCAAGTCAAAAAGTGCGCGATATGGAATAATGGAAATAGTATGCCAGTGAAGAGCGTGTTTCAAGCTTCATTTACAAAAAAAATTACTCCGATAAGTCAAAAACTGTAGATTTTATAAGCGACGAAAGAAACCTAATGAATATGGAACTCGCACAGCGCCGCCGAATTGCTCCGCTTTGGGGAAACGAGCTCAGTCCCGAAAGAGTTAATGGGAGAACAGCTGAGGCACGCAGGAATAGTTGACCTGACGCTGGAAGGAGCAGCAGCAGTAAGAAATACACTCTAAGACAAAAAAGGCGCACCACGAAGGAATTATCCGAATAGGACGGAAATCGGTAGATGCGATGTACATCTACAGACAAATAATTTACAATTTCAGGAAGATTGGATGATTTATTAGAGAGAAAGAGCTTCACAAATTAAGCAAGTAAATATTGTGCTGGTCGACCTCAGGCCCTTATCCAAACATTTATTCGTCTTGGCATTGATTGACAGAGCTGTTGGATTATCTCCTGAGGGATTTCGTGTCAAATTCTGTCCAAATGGCGCGTTAGATCGTCTAAATCCCGAGATGCTTGGGGGGCCTTGCCCATAATGCTTCAAATGTTCTCAATTGGGGAGAGATGCTGGCCAAGGTAGCGTTTGGCAAGCACGAAGACAAGTAACAAAAATTCTCGCCGTGTGCTGCCAAATGGTTCAAATGGCTCGGAGCACTGTGGGACTCAACTGCTGCGGTCATAAGTCCCCTAGAACTTAGAACTACTTAAACCCAACTAACCTAAGGACAGCACACAACACCCAGCCATCACAAGGCAGAGAAAATCCCCGACCCCGCCGGGAATCGAACCCGGGAAGCCGGGCGTGGGAAGCGAGAACGCTACCGCACAACCATGAGATGCGGGCGCCGTGTGCTGTCAGGCATTATCTTTCTGGAGTGTAAGCCTAGGATGGCTTACCACGAAGGGCAACAAAACGTGGCGTGGAATATCGCCACGTACCGCTGTGCTGAAGGGTGCCGCGAATGACAACAAATGAGGTCCCGCTATGAAAAGAGATGGTATCGCGGACCATCACTCCTGGTTGTTGACCCGTATGGCGGGCGACAGGCAGGTTGGTACCCCACCGCTATCCGGCGTGTCTCCAGACGAGCAGTCGGTCTGGAATCTCGTTCACCGGTATATAATTGTCTTAAGTGATGAGTCCCACTTCGAACTAAGCCCCGATTAGTAGCAAAGACGTGTCTGGAGATGCCCCAGACAGCGGTTGGATACCATCCTAGCTGTCGTGCTCCATGTATCCCAACAACCAGGAGTGGTGGCCTTGGGTGCTATTCCATTTCGTACCAAGACCCCTTTGGTTGTCATCCGAGGCATCCTTACAGTAGAACGGTACGTCAACGATATTCTACGCCCCGTTTTGTTGCCCTTCATGGCAAGCTATCCTGGGCGCACACTTCAGCAAGATAACACCCACCCTACTGCTTGTCTTCGTGGCTGGCGAACCCTACCTTGGCCAGCAAGGATGCCGGATCTCTGCCTAACTGAGAATATTTGGAGCATTATGGACAAGGCCCTCCGACCAGCACGCAGTTTTGACGATCTAACGGACCAATTGGACGCGATTTAGTACGATATACCTCAGGAGAACATCCCCCCGCCAGGGTAGCCGAGAGCGCTAACGCGCTACTTCCTGGACTCGGGTAGGCGCGCCGGCCCCGGATCGAATCCGCCCAGCGGATTAACGACGAGGGCCGATGTGCTGGCCAGCCTGGATGTGGTTTTTAGGTGGTTTTCCACATCTCGCTAGGTGAACACCGGGCTGGCCCCCATGTTCCGCCTCAGTTACACGGCTCGCAGACATCTGAACACTTTCGCACTATTCCATGGACTACACTCGACGCCGACAGTTGGGGTACACTCCTTCCGTCCTGGGGGGTACGGGGTGGCGGCAGGAAGGGCATCCGGCCACCCCTTAAACATTAACATGCCAAATACGATTAACGATGGCTGACCCTGCATAACTGTGGGACAAGACTCAAGCGATAGAATACCTCAGAAGGATATCCAACAACTCTATCAGTCAATTGTGTGGGCCAACGCTTTATCGACTTGTTCAGTTTGCGAACCTCTTTCTCTTGGATAAATCATCCACTTTTTGTGAAATTGTAATCATTTGTTTATCTGTACGTGTACACCATATCTGCCGATTTCCCTACCGTTCGGATAATTCCTTTGTGATGCGACGTTTTTTTTTCCTTTTTTGTTCTTTAGAGTGTGTTAGGGACAGACCGAGAAATATGAGATATTAGTTGTAGTAGCGATAGCAGTAGCACCAGATAGAAAAAAGTTAATGGACCAGGTAAAGCGAGTCGAAACATATGATACAAAAAAAAACAGCGGTCCTTCTGGAATGAATACTCTGCCGACAGTTCTCGTGTTCTCTTTTTGAACGGTTCTCATGCTGAATTTTAGCTAGCAGTGAAGTGCCAAGGGTGAGGCGGCGGTTGCTGGCGATGACGGCATGCGGGCGAGCAGGTGCGGCCCTTCCCGGCTGCTTTTCGCGGGTGAATGACATGCCGCGGCTGGAACGTGCTTTCCACCAACCTCAAATACTCCTTACGTTTACTGGGAAGTCTCTGCGGCCTCTGTCAATCGTACTGCCGGCATCTTGTTAACTGGCTATAAAGAAATAACTTTCTTTGGTCACAAACCACAGCGTGCAACCTCAAAACGTATTTGAGGAGTTCAGTTACAGACTGCGATGGAGACAGGGAATAGCTACCATGTACAAAATCAGTAATATTCAAGTCATGTAAGATTTCTAAAAATAGAATCGCACTGCACAGTGCAAACGTCTTATTACTTCCAGACTCCGAGTACACAAGTATTCGGTGGTTTATATGTACAGCTCCAGAATATGAACATATTTGCACTAGCGTGTCTTCGGCAGGTACGAGAGAGATACTGTTCCTGTATGGGAGGTAGACGAAAATATGTACCAGTAACCCGCAGTGGTTACCGAAACATCTTCTTTGTGCAATGGCAACACAGCCACAGTCAGCCATTTTGCTGATTTTTACATACATTTAGGACGATTTTGACATTAATATGCAATTTAAAAGGAATTCGTGAAGAGAGTATTACTGCTTTTAACGTCTAAAGACCAGATTGTAATATTTCTTTCCATAATGAATGAACACAAGAAAGTAGTAACACCTTTTGGTTTCCTAAACGTGTGAACTTTCAGGAATCTACAATAGGTTGCAGTTTTTCCGGGTGGTTCAGTATCGGTGTAGAACTAGTCTGTTCATTGTTTCCTTCGAGTAACAAGAAAAGTACTCTAAAATACTGCATACCAAACTGCGTGCCTTGAAAATATTCCAGTGGTAAATTCTTCCTCCAACAGCACAGTCCCACTGAATCATCCACAGAGAAGCCCTCGCATCGAAGTATTTGACTCTTGGAGTGATATTGGTCTCAGAATATATAGTGACACGAAATGGCTCTAAACAGTATGGGACTTAACATCTGAGGTCATCAATCCCCTAGAACTTAGAACTACTTAAACATAACTAACCTAAAGATATCACACACATCCACGCCCGAGGCAGAATTCGAGCCTGCGACCGTAGCAGCAGCGTGGTTCCGGACTGAATCGCCTAGAACCGCTCGGCCACAAAGGCCGGCTATAGTGACTCGAGTATATAAAATCTCGGTCAGAGAAATCAAGGTTTTTCAAGACACTGCATTAGCAAATGGGAGTACAATACATGTATTTCTTGTGCTGCTGCCACTCACGATGGTTCTATTGTGCCAACGTATTGCCTCTTACTTTCCAATTATTGCAAGAAATGTACACTTATTCTGAACAAGGAAAATACGAATCTTTCAGTCCTTCTGAAAAATGAATTTTTGGTCAAAGTAAAATACCTATCCGAACCCTTCAAAAGTTGATTCTCTCTGTACATAAACTCACATTTTAAAATGAACACAAAATGTTTCAGAGAATGTTAGAACCGTGGAAAGTAAGAATTAATGTGTGTGTAATCGATGATTGTTTTCCATTGTTGCAGCCGTATGTGATTTGCAATGAAATTGTTTTTTTTTTTTTTTTTTTTAATATAAAATCTGTTTCTGAATGTCACCTGTCACAGCTTATCAAATTGCTCTGAGATAGATAACACTGAGCAATCTCCATGAATTCCAAAACCATTTAGAGCCAAAGTTGGATCTCAGTTTCTTTGTTTTTCTTTTTTTCGAGAATCTTATAGATAAAAACGCTTGTTTCACAGTTTCACTGATTATCATTTATTATTTTTTAATATACGTCAGGTTTCGGATTATTTTTACATTGTGTACCGTCTTCCGAAAGACAGTGGTTACCCGAAATCTAAGTTGCTGCGCGCAAAAATAATAAATAGTAATCAGAGAAATAGTGGCAAAAAATTGTTTTCCTTGTAATCATTATGTTTCTTCTTGCACCATCAGTGAAGTCAAGAGATATTCTGAAGAATTGTCTTGTGGCAGCGCCGGCCTGTGTGGCTGAGCGGCTCTAGGCGCGTCAGGCTGGAACCGCGCGGCCACTACGGTCGCAGGTTCGAATCCTGCCTCGGGCATGGATATGTGTGATGTCCTTAGGTTAGTTAGGTTTAAGTAGTTCTAAGTTCTAGGGGACTGATAACCTCAGATGTTAAGTCACATAGTGCTCAGAAGCTCTTGTGGCAGCAGATTGTAAACACGCTTTGTCAACAAGCATTGCCAACACGGAACTCCATGTTTTTTGGATAACACTAAAAGATTAATAGCCATTGCTCAACGCACATAATAATTTTAACTAGTAATATTAACTGATAATATTAACTCCTAAGCAAAATCCTGTTTGTAAGAAGTTGTATTTTCTGTGATTGAGATTAAGAGTTAATAACATCTTAAAATTAATACTGAACAGGATAATTGGACTCTTATACGCAATATTGATTGTGAGATTTGAGAAATTGCGAACTGAGAAACAAGGCCATCCACTTATTATTGACGTGAGTAAAAAATCTGCGCAGTGAATTATCTGTGAATCTCAAATATGAATTTCCGTATTAGAATTTTTCAAACTAACCTAACAGCTTTGTTAGATGCACCGCTGTTTTGACTTGGGACGCCGGAAATGAAAAACATTTGGGAACCACTACTCTATGGCGGTACGCAGTACGTAAATTCACTGTAAATAGCACCGAGACAGAATGTGCAGCGGCAGAGGTGGGGATAACGTGTGTTTATGAGGAGCGAGGTTTAAATTCCGACCTGCCTTCCAGGTTTAGCTTCTCCATGATTAAAGACATTAAAGCCAGCCACACGTCTCCTTCACTCATCTCCACTCCAGTTCATCGCCTCAGCTAGTGTTCTGACTTCAATAAACTAGCTGTCAACGCCGCCTAACGTTCCTGCATTCGAGACAAATCGCATCGCACCATGTAATATTTACAGAATGATGGGAACTGAAGGGAACATAAGTTATTTTTTTTCGACAGGGATGAAGACGGTGGAGTCAGGGTGTGAGGCTTTCGATATATACTAGGTGGGATGGGTTAGGTAAGAGTGGAGGATTGGGAATTCCATAATAGAGAATGTGTTGGATTGTATATAGGAAAGAACTAATGGACTAGGTGTAGATATTGGGTTAGCATGTAGCGTTGTAGCTAGGCAGGGGAAGGTGAACTGGGGCTTTCATTGTAGGACTGCCGGTTATGGCAGGTGCGAATGACAGATATGGATATTGGTCTGGAAGGGGAGCAACAGAAGCTGGTCTGGAAAAGGACGTGCCCTGTTTGGAGGTGAATGGAATGTGGGACATGTTGACAGTGGGGCTGCAGCAGAATGGAAGATGTAATACGTTGTTTGGTCTCCAATCTGAGGCAAACGTAGGACTAAAAAAAGTGTTCCGCGTGTTTGAAGCGTTGTGGGAAGTTTATAAGCTGGTGCAGGAAACGGATTGGAGAAGGTGGTCGCATACACAACCTAGCACCCAGAAACCATGGTCAGATGTCAATGTAACTTAGTGCACGTAGGCACGATCGCCGCCTATGTAAATGATTAAATGATTCAAATGGCTCTGAGAACTGTGGGACTTAAAATCAGCGGTCATCAGTCCCCTGGAACTTTTAACTACTTAAACCTAACTAAGCTAAGGACATCATACACATCCATGCCCGAGGCAGGATTCGAACCTGCGACCGTAGCTGTCGCGCGGATCCAGACTGAAGTGCCTATAACCGCTCGGACACAGCGACCGGCTTGTAAATGATTAGAGTTGCAGGTCTCTGTGACAGTCAGAACGGCCGCCAGAATACATTCGTGTTTAGTGTTGCTACCAGGCGTGGTAGGGTACACACTGAGCTGACAAAGGACGTGGGATACTTCCTAATATCATGACGGACTTTATTTGCTCGGCGTTTTACAGCAAGTCGACGTGGCATGGACTCAACAAATCGTTGAAATCCCCTGCAGAAATATTGATCCATGCTGCCTCTATAGCCGTCTATAGCTGAGAAAGCGTTCCCGACGCATGATTTTGTGCACAAGCTGCCTCTCGATTATGTCTCAAGGTGTTCGATGGGTTTCAAATCGGGCGATCTGGGTGGCCAAATCATTCTGAGACAGTCAAGAATGTTCTTCAAATCAATCGGGAACAACTGTGGCCCGGTGACAGGGCGCATTGACATCCAAAAGATTCCCATCGTTGCTTGGGAACATGAATTCCACGAATGGAGGCAAACGGTCCCCAAGTAGCCGAATGTAACCGTTTCCACTCAGTGACCCAGCCTATTCCATGTATACACAGCCTACACCATTGTACAGCCATTACCAGTTTGCACAGTGCCTTGTTGGGAAATTGAGTCCGTGGGTTCGTGGCGTCTGCACCACACTCGAACACTACCATCAGCTCTTACCGATTGAAATCGGGACTCATCTGACCAGGCCACGGTTTCTAGTCGTCTAGAGCCCAACCGGTATGATTACGAGCGTAGAAGAGATGCTGCAGGCGATGTTGTGCTATTAGCAGAGACACTCGCGTCGGTGGTCTGCTGCCATGGCCCATTAACGCGAAATTTCGCCCCTCTGCCCTTACGGAAACGTTGGTCGTACGTCCCACATTGATTTCTGCGGCTGTCGCATGTATTGTAGCTTCTGTGTTAGGACTGACAACTCCACGCAAATGTCCCTACACTCCATCATTAAAGAGAGGCCGTCGGACACTGCGTTGTCTGTGGTGAGAGGTAATTCCTGAAATTTGGTATTCTGGGCACTCGTGACACTGTGGATCTCGGAATATTGATTTCCCTAACGAATTCCAAAATGGAATGTCTCTTGCGTGTAGCTACCATTCCGCGTTGAAAGTGTGATGATTCCCGCCGTGCGACCATAATCACATCGGAAAGCTTTTCACACGAATCAACTGAGTACAAGCGACAACTTCGCCAATGACAATTTATACGTTGTGTACGTGATACTACCGCCATCTGTATATGTGCGTATCGCTACCTCATGTCGTTTGTCACTTCAGTATATAAGGCAAGTGAACAGAATCAGATGTTGAGTGATCACTGTAAAGGACACAGGAGATTCCGCGTACTCGTGTGAGACAGCTTTACCAGCACGTCATAGAGTTTGAAAGGGGCCTCATTCTGAGTCTGTATTCCGTCGGCTGGTCAAATCAAGCAATGGAGTAAGACTTCCGGTCACGGCGGTAGTGACTGAGGGAACTCTGGCGGTACAGCGGTATGTGGCGAACAACCTGCTCATGCGACAGTTTCGTGGTGCCATTTTACGACATATGAATTCTCAGACATAGCGACTGTCTCAATGAACTGTCTGCGTGATGTTGAGGTAATCGCGTTGCCAACTAGATACCCAGATCTGTCCTTGATAGAATGTATGTGTAGGACCAGCTCAGAAGTTAACTCCGTCCCCTCCCGCGTCGGGTACCCGCGCGGTCTGAGGCCTCTTGCTACGGTTCGCGCGGCTGCCTCCGTCTGAGGTTCGAGTCCTCCCTTGGACATGGGTGTCTGTGTTGTCCTTAGCGTACGTTAGTTTAAGTTAGATTAAGTAGTGTGTAAGCTTAGGGACCAATGACCTCAGCAGTTTGGTCTGCAGTGCTGCTATCCAGGACATCAAGGACCAGTTAGGACAGTCATGGGCCAGTTTGCCTCTAGAGAGGATACAGCGGCTTTACGACACCCTTCCGAGCCGAATCAGTGTAAGCTTTGAGACGAGAGGAGGTTCAACATCATACCGATAAGTGGTATCACACTGCCAAGCTATTTTTAATTTTGACTCGTTTTTGTAATCACTGAAATAACATCGCAGACCCTCTCAACCCGTGAAGTGTCATTTCGTGTCCTCCTCCCCTTCTTGGTGCTTTTTTTTTGTCAGACATTGTCGAGAGTGTCGCAGAATACATGTTGTTGTAGGATCTGAAGGGACCGGTAAAACTTAGGATGGGGATAGAGGCCCATGAAACATTCACATAGGTGAGGATGGGACGGATGAGAGCCTTGCAAGTGTGGATGACAGGTGGTATTTTGCCTCCATAGTCGGTAACAGTTGAGGACGTAGGTTGTAAACGCTACTATGAGAATTCTGTTATGAAGAGGTTGGCACAGGACAGGAATTTGTGGAAGGACGCATCAAACTGACTACTGACTTAAAATAACAAGAAAGGAAGAAAAGTCGGTAACTGTCTATATTGCGTCACTGCGTCAACCATCCACAAACCGATATCCATGTTAGTTTTTCCGAAAATGCCTTTTAGACAATATAGATACAGTGGATGACATACTCGCTTCAGAAGACGTATCGTAAAACATTTTGGAGTGTAGTGTCTTTTTGTATGTACGCTGCCGATGTGCACAGTTGATGACAAACGTGTTTTCTTTGCAGACTTCAGTTCCATAGCCTGAGAGACGTGTGCGTCGCACAGCTGCTGCGTGCGTGGCGGCTCTGCGAACCCGTGCTGCCATGAAGAAGAGGAACAGTCCGTCTGTTCGTGCCAGGTAGGTCATTGATAGCGACTAACCGACTCGCACTATTGTGGGTCCTCATTGCAGACGAATTGATTCTCGGTCCTTTGTTACCACCTTTTCCGTGCACGGAGCGCCAGACAGCTGCGGAGAATTATTCAGAGGAATGCGATTCGAGTCCCGATAGTCAACGAACTTCCAAAACAGGATTTTGGGCGCAGTTGGAGGACTCCCGGCAACGTTCAAATTTAGTAGCTTCACGTTCCACGCCAAAGCTACTATTTAAATCTCAAAGTGTCTGTGGCAGTGTTGTAGAGAAGGTCTGATAGACATCGTTAGTAGCGATAAATTCTTAGGGCAGTACGCTTTTGAAGCTTCCCGAGGTAGGCCGTCTGGCGACATCGCAGTTTAGATTTTCCTTTCCCTGATATTTTCATATCTTTTATTGGCGAAAGAAAAGCCACAAAGCTCTCTCTTACGTCCAGCAAGGTATTTTTTTCTTATTTTGTATTACATTGACTACGACACACAACTTATAAGAGGTCTTGCACGGACTATGGAATCCAAATTGCCAAGATAAAAATAATGAAAACCGTACTGGATCCATCAGAAAAACATAGTTTATATTTGCTTGTGAAAAATAGGAAGGCAGTGACAAAATACAGGCCGCTAGATACAGACAGTAGTGAGCCTGAGAGGGCACATGGAGAAGGAGAGAAATTCTAATGTGGTGCAATGCAAGTACGCAAGTAAGGAACACAAAGAGGAAAATTGTAGGTGACTAAGAAAGGGGAAGAGAACAACGTAGCGGAGAGAAGAACAGAGAAATACTCATACACTACTGGCCATTAAAATTGCTACACCAAGAAGAAATGCAGATAATAAACGGGTATTCATTCGACAAATATATTATACTATAACTGACACGTGATTACATTTTCACTCAATTTGGGTGCATAGATCCTGAGAAATCAGTACCCAGAACAACCACCTCTGGCGTTATAACGGCCTTGATACGCCTGGGTATTGAGTCAAACAGAGCTTGGATGGCGTGTACAGGTTCAGCTGCCCATGCAGCTTCAACACGATGCCACAGTTCATCAAGAGTACTAACTGGTGTATTCTGACGAGCCAGTTGCTCGGCCACCATTGACCAGACGTTTTCAATTAGTGAGAGATCTGGAGAATGTGCTGACCAGGGCAGCAGAAGAACATTTTCTGTATCCACAAAGGCCCGTACAGGACCTGCAACATGCGGTCGTGCATTATCCTGCTGAAAATAGGGTTACGCTGGGATCGAATGAAGGGTAGAGGCACGGGTCGTAATACATCTGAAATGTAACGTCCACTCTTCAAAGTGCCGTCAATGCGAGCAAGAGGTGACCGAGACGTGTAACCAATGGCACCCCATACCATCACGCCGTGTGATACGCCAGTATGGCGATGACGAATACACGATTCCAATGTGTCTTCACCGCGATGTCGCCAAACACGGCTGTGACCATCATGATGCTGTAAACAGAACCTGGATTCATCCGAAAAAATGACGTTTTGCCATTCGTGCAGCCAGGTTCGTCGTTGAGTACACCATCGGAGACGCTCCTGTATATGATGCAGCGTCAAGGGTAACCGCAGCCATGATCTCCGAGCTGATAGTCCATGCTGCTGCAAACGTCGTCGAACTGTTCGTGCAGATGGTTGTTGTCTTGCAAACGTCCCTATCTGTTGACTCATGGATCGAGACGTGGCTGCACGATCCGTTACAGCCATGAGGATAAGATGCCTGTCATCTCAACTGCTAGTGATACGAGGCCGTTGGGATCCAGCACGGCGTTCCGTATTACACTCCTGAACCCACCGATTCCATATTCTGCTAACAGTCCTTGGATCTCGACCAACGCGAGCACCAATGTCGCGATACGATAAACCGCAATCGCGATAGGCTACAATCCGACCTTTATCAAAGTCGGAAACGGGATGGTACGCATTTCTCGTCCTTACACAAGGTATCACAACAACGTTTCACCAGGCAACGCCGGTCAACTGCTGTTTGTGTACGAGAAATCGGTTGGAAACTTTCCTCGTGAGACCACGTTGTAGGTGTCGCCACCGGCGCCAGCCTTGTGTGAATGCCCTGAAAAGCCAATCATTTGCATATCACAGCATTTTCTTCCTGTCGGTTAAATTTCGCGTCTGTAGCACGTCATCTTCGTGGTGTAGCAATTTTAATGGCCAGTAGGGTATTTCTTGAGATTGGATTCCGTTAGCAGATTTGTGCACCACGACTACACAGTTACTATCGTAAACAGGGGAAACTCTAGCATTGGTCGTATAAATTTGAGACCGTTTGTTATTGTTGCGTATCGATTTCAGTCACAGAGCGACCATCTTCAGTGCAAGACTATGTTTCACAACAACGCACGTTCTGCTGCAGAGTCCTGGCTTCATTAAGAAGTATAATGTCATCAGCACATGTATCGCAACTGCATAATTAACACGTATTCCTTCTTCATTTCCCACTTTAAGGAGCTGAACCCTTCCTCTGCGGCTACTGAGGATAGTTTTTGGGATATGGAATCTCTTTACTTGACAATTACTACAGTTATACAGCCCAAGTCTAATGACAGTTACATCATTTCGAGCTTCTTAGCAGATTAAAGCCGTTTGCTGTAGTGGTACTCGAGTTCAGAACCTTTGCATTTTTCTTCAGGTAAAAGTGCTTTGTACAAATTTTAGTTAACTTTACTCTACGTACAGGGCGTAAAGGGTGTAAGTGCAGATATTTTTATATGTCGTACCTTAATATGTACACACACCAGTGTGTTAGTTGTTTTTTCTCTGCGTTGAACAGTCTTCCCACAAATACGTCGCAAACTTTACGGGCTGATGTTTCCTGCATGGATTTAACTGCTCCACGAACTGGACTACGCTGGGCGGTATGCACTAGCCGTTTTGAGTCCATGCATCCACACTTCAACACATGACCTGCTGTCGAGGGGAAAATAATATAATGGCTTGCTCTTGCCACATGTACTTGCAGGAAACCAACCTAAAAACACACGACTTGTTGTAGTCATAATTATTATTCTGCAAATGACGTAAATTATTGTGTAATGTTGTTCAGTACACCGTCATCAACCACCAATAGAAATACCTGGATTTATACCCATTATACCCTGTACATTAAAATTAGACATGAAGAACAACAGACGTCAAGTCCCGTGGTTTACGGAACAAGACTTCTGCGTCTGCTGTATCCGTCAATTCACTTGGGGTTAGGCAGCAGCTACAGCAAAAATAGATGAAATGGCAAGGTAGATTAGTAACAGTATTCAACAACTTATTGAAAGAAGTTCTACCACACATAACTGAAGTATGAAGACTGGACGTGGCAGTAATGTCAGCTTGAACTGGTATATCTTTAAGCCTTGGTGTAGCCCTAGATTCAGTGAACGATGACTAACATCAATGTCCAGTTCGGCTCTTCTTGGCGGGGAGTGAAGATTAGTCTTGAGAAGCAACTGATGTGCTATGTTGAAGGTAGGGACTAACTAGTAACTGGGGCAATTTGTCTTTTTATGTCCACGTGAGCAGGTTTGGGGTGTATGATACGATTATTTCCCTGATGGTCTCCAGGTGTAGTTCCTGCTGGAGATCGCTGATCTTTAGCCACCGTAGGCATCGACTGTGTAGCGTTCGCAGTGGTTGAGACTGCTGTTACATGTGATTCCCCAGGAGGAGCGTAGATATAAGACTGGCAGCATGATCGTTATTCGGTAGAGGCGTAATTTGGTCGTCAAGTTCAGTTCAGTTGTTGACTGGACAGCAGTGGGTGTAACGAGTGAAACATGTGTATAGTGATTTTGCGTTTCCCCTATACATGGTGCTTGAGAAGGAGTTTCTGGTCCATTGTCACCCCCATGTAATTTATTTGATTTGTCCAAAGGAATGCGATGTTGTGCAGCGTGAGACGGTCTCTTTAGTTCCGGCCGACTGCGAGTATACACAATAGCACGAGTCTTCTCCGCATTCAGGGTAATGCACTTTGCTGTTGACCACAATTCAATAAGTGCAAGATGACGTTGGAGTCGCCGTACCGCTGCAACCACTCTGTGGCTGCCGATAAGGGTCGCTGTTTAGTCCGCGAATTGCGCAAGTTCGACATGTAATGAGAGGTATTCATGTAAGAGACGAATAGAAACGGGGAGAGAACAGAGCTTTGAGGAATGCCCTTCGGAAGTTGTTGAGCCCTGGACCGCTGACCATCTATTTCAACAAAGCATCACGTATCTTGAAGATAACTATCAACAGTCTTCTTGCAATAGTCCGGGATGGTGGGGACATCACGCATTTTGGTGAGCAGCTTATTTTTCCACACTCGATCATATGCCTTTTCTACATCGAGAAAGGTAGCCGCTGTATAGTTCGCACTGTTCGTATTGTATGCTACGAGGGCTGTTCTGAAAGTAAGGAACGATAGGTCGCGAAATGGAAACCACAGTGAAAATCAAATCAGCTTTATTTGCAACAGTTAGCTACAACTTCCAGCTACTTATCTGCATAGTCGCCGATCCGGCTTAGACGTTTGTCGTAGCGTTGTACCAACTTTCCAGTACCCTCGTTACAGAAGGCAGTGCTTTTTGCCAATTCTCTACCCTGGCCTACAGTTCGTTATCTGTGCCATTGCGCCTGAGTAATAGGTAACTCGGTGGTCTTCTGTGTAGGTTGCGTCCCGTATAATGTGGAGGACACATCAGTCTCTGTTGCAGTGTTACTTGTGGAGTCAAAACGGTCTGCATTTTAATTCTGCATTGTTTATAACTTTAAATAATTTACCGAAGTGTCATGTACCATCAAGTGATAGTGTTCCAGCTCTGAATGCATATTGTACATCATCAGTTTCAGTTATAAACCTGTCTCGACAATCAGACGCTGATAATTATTTTGCTCTGACGGCCCATATGGCTTCTAAAAGAGATATGAGACTCCGTTGTGTACCTGTATGTCAGTGCCTTTGAGTTTGGCGAGAAAAATGTCCAGTGACCGGCAAGCAGTCAAAGGCAGTGTGTTTGGTGTCAGGGAATAATTCCCAGTCTTGCCGCAAAACTTCGCCAACATTTATCATATTTATGGCGGTTTTCGAAAGTTCTTTATCATTCAGTCAAAATTGTTATGATTTTTTGTATAGATACACGAGTGCCATTTTCGAACCAACATTACACACTTCTTATCAGGCTTAAGAGGACTATTTAATTTTATATTTCTTAGCAAGAGTCGGGCAGGTTTCGGTAATAAAGTCGAGCCACATAGCTCTAACATTTATGTATAAAATCTTTACCTGGACATTTCCCCAAAACGTGTGACCGATTTGTATGAGGATATTTGATTGCTATAGGATACTCAGGAGCGTGTTGAATTAACCGTTGAGAGACTCTTACTGAGGATTGCCAGAGGCGTCCTCTCCTATGCAGCTTGTTTCTACGAAGTATATCGGGAGACTTTGCACTCTGGATCAACATAATTAAAGGTGAAGGTCGAAATATTCCATAGATCGTGTATGTGAACTTCTTGCGCCTTCTCTGAGTTTCTTGCTGTCAGGCATTCAGGAAATCATTTTACCGCCAATGCCTTTTGACATATGTTTATCTTCGTTTGAGTACTCGACTTGCAAAAAGGACATAGCCTTCGTACGCAGTACAGTTGGTACGCCTGCTGGCGGAGCCTACAGCCTCGTTTTTCCTATATCCGGTTCGGATCGCTCCAAACATGTGACTCACCAGGGACCTACCGCAACCTGTAGTGACGTAGAACGAGGGGGAGAGTGCCGTGCAAGGACGCAAAGCGCCTCGGCACGCTACGCGCACCTGTTGCAGACACGCACGGTGGTACGTCTGCTTCTGAACGTGGCATATATCCCGTTCTTTATTTCGAGACCGTAAGTGTCTCGTAACTAGGAGCTTTCTAGGAGACACCACAGCAAGTCCTGCTTCTCAGCCCACTATTCCCTATCTGAACGCTGCAATATAATAGGATCAGTAATGAACTAGTCCACCAGACAACTAGGCTACGGAAAAGTTTTCCGCCCATAATAGGAAGGTTGCTGGATCAACGGAACTAGTCACTACTTAATCCACAGAAAGCTGTTAAGAAGTTCCAGAGCAGAATAAAAGTTGTATGCCTCAAGGAAATCTTTCGACTTCGATTTGAAGAGCCCTCAGCTAATAGCGCAGGAGGGGATCCGCAAACAGCAAAAAGCATACTTTTTATTTGAATTGCCTGTGTCTACACGAGATTCGATCATCAAGATTTCGCATGTGCCTACAGTTAAGAAACATTTGAAATCCGTAACATTGTAAAGCCACAGATACACTGACAGAACTATGAACCTAACTCTTTAAAACATCACAGATAGCGAACTTTTTAATGTGCGTCATCATCAAGTTCATTCCTAACATCAGCTATTTGCCTTTGAAGCGAAGACTGACTTTCGTTGAACGCATGAGGAGCTAGGGATACGAATGACTTGTACAATTGGCCGAGAAAGATATCAACTGATACAAATCTTGGATAAAAAAAAGGAGGGCTATAGGCGATGAAAGATGGCCAGCTTTACTATGAGAGTGGAACAAACGTAGCACTACTTTGTAACTTTGCTTATGACGTTGTTTCTAACATCGTAATAATCATTCAACAGCTCGAACAATACTATCGAAGCGAGGAGAGCTTAGAAGCTGCTAATTTCATGGCGAAACGCAGACTGAGGACTTGTAGAGAGGTTTCGAATAAAAGAGTCAAATTTTTGTCGAATTCAGGCATTCCAGTCCGATAGGCTGAAGTATTTTTTACAGCCGCTAAGAAGGAACTGTTAAAATTAAAGTTTTCCATATGAAAGTGTCATTTTGGTCGCAAAAATGAAGAACCGAAACGGGAAATGTACGAGACCGCTTTGAAATACGAGATACGGAAAACCAGTGAAGAAAATTTGAAAAATAACTGAGAATTTCGCAAATATCAATCAATGACAGTTTCTGAATAAACATACACGCATATTGAAATGAGAGTCACCATAAGATTGGCATCTACTATCGCTGAATATGCTTATAGATATCCGTAGCAAAGCAGGAAATTGGAAATTTTTTGCTCATTTAACGAAGGGTATCCTGTACTGGTAGAGTTTTCACAACTGTTTGAGTTTTCCTAGTCTAAAACGTCACAAAACAGCAGCTCTCCGTATCCAGTATTTATTGTAACTGCTCATAGCGATTGGAATATTCAAGCCGCTTGTGAATACAAACTACCGAATACAAACCGGAGTCATAGATCAGCCTGCTACAGTTCTCTTCCTTACGTATTTATGGGCCGTTATTGTCATGTTGTGTCGGAGAAACTGGATGAGAACCACGCACGTTAATTGGCGTGAAGCAATAGGGTGATCGTTACCGATGTTGAAAGTAAGGCACTCGTTTCTGCACATCATAAAAAAGAAAGTTTACTGCAGTTCTGACATGGTACTAGTAACAAATTAATTGCGAAATCAGGAACCACTAAACAGAGTAGCTGTGAACTTCCTTGAACGACAAAACGGAAGTTCATTCATTACCAGAAACTGTACTTACTCAGACTGTAGAAATTCTACTGCAGACTAGCAACATAGATCTCAAGTATCGGCATCATTTTCTGCAAAGATTGATTTCATTGTCAGCAAACGAGACTGATGGAGTCTAAAGTCTTTTTTTTATCGTTGGTGACTTCTCTTGCAAGTTCTCTGTTGACGAGACTTTCTATCGAAATGTTAAGTGGAGTCCACATTGACCATACACAAAGCTAGCTGCATGTTCAATCCAGGCAGAGCGTTTCAATACGTACTGTATGAGTCTGCAGCGTGCAGTTCCCTGCGTTCACACTGGCCTGCTGGCTTGATCGCAGGCAGGGCGCAGCCTTTCTTCAAATGGTTCAAATGGCTCTGAGCACTATGCGAGGTCATCAGTCCCCTAGAACTTAGAACTACTTAAACCTAACTAACCTAAGGACATCACACACATCCATGCCCGAGGCAGGATGTACGGTCGCGCGGTTCCAGACTGTAGCGCCTAGAACCGCTCGGCAACTCCGGCCGGCAGCCTTTCTTCGCCGCGGCAATAGTAGGGGGAGGGTATTAGCGGGCCCATTGCTTGGCCGCCCTTCAAGCCCGGGGAACATCCCCAGTACTCGTTTGATAGCAGGCTGAGTGAAGCTAGGGCCGTCCTGGAGGAAATCCCTGCCTCTGTGCGGGATTGAAACTGGGACTTCCAGGGCTGGAGTCCAATGACCTACCCCAGCGGTTCGCTACCTGGGGTAACTACCCCCTGCGGGCTAGAAACCTGAAGAGTTCGATTGTGTCTGACACGAAACTGTTTATTTTTTAAAGATCATTGCTGTTATCATAGATATTGTAAGATACTAATAATAGTCTTTACACGAGACAAGCAATTACTTCAAACAAAAAAAAAATACGACATGAATGCGTGTCACGATGCAGTGGAGCTTACAGCTAGTGAAACGAATGTATGAACAACATCCTCACATACCTACCCATACACGAGTTCTGTTCGAAAAATTCCGAAACATTTGTAATTTCGCGCCAGTGGTGTCTCGGCACCCCTGCCCTGTGATCGATGTGTAACTGCCTGAAGTTTCATTGTTGTATGTCTGTTAGTTATTGTTCAGTGCTGTACTGAGTAGAACGCTGTGTCGCGCAGTTTCCAAATTTCGTGATGGTGGAGTTAGAGGATCAACGCGTCTGAATTAAATTTTACGTGAAACTCAAGAAAATATTAACTGACACAAAACGATCCAGGAAACCTACGGTGAGGAATGCTTGAGCCGTACTCAGTGTTACGAATAGTTCACATGTTTTAAAAATGGCTGCACGGAAGTTAAAGATGACTCTCGTTCAGGACGCCCATCGACGTCTACCGGCGACGCTAATGTCAGGACCGTCAACGAAACTCTGGACTGGCTGCCAGAAAGACTGCAGAAGAACGTAGCATTTAGTTGGATCATGACATGAAATCCTCACACAGCAGCTTGAAATGCATCATGTTGCTGTCAAGTTCGTCCAATGTCTAATGAATGAGGATCAGAAAAAAGACCTTCGCCTCGCATTCTGTTACTTGTACTGGGAAAATTAACACATTTTCCTCACAAGCTAAGACGAAAAAGAAAGCAATAATATGTCTTTTGTACTGATAATTATCCTGGCGTAACCGAGCGGGGTGGCGCAGTGGTTAGACACTGGACTCGCATTCGGGAGGACGACGGTTCAATCCCGCGTCCGGCCATCCTGATTTAGGTTTTCCGTGATTTCCCTAAATCGCTCCAGGCAAATGCCGGGATGGTTCCTCTGAAAGGGCACGGCCGACTTCCTTCCCATTCTTTCCCTAATCCGATGAGACCGATGACCACGCTGTTTGGTCTCCTTCCCCAAACCAACCAACCAACCAACCTGGCGTATCTTTCCTGGGTGTTAGGTACTAGTCTGAGGCAAATGAAACATTAGCAGGTAGATTTTTTCAGAAGTGCAGTTGAGCAATACATTCCCAGACATTGCGTGGCCAATCAGCTCACAAGAAGAAGCTCATATCTGAGTGAGACAGCAGCTTTTAAGGTTGCGGTAGCGACAGGGTTTAACAGGGTTAAGCTCCTCCCACCAATAATTGTTCTAGGTAATAACTGTTCCTTACACTGAGAAGCAATCTTCAGTAACATCTCAACAGAATATGAAGTTACAATGAAATGAATACCGTTAGCTGCATACAGGCTTTGATATAAGTCAATGGGAACAGTTGAAAATGTGTGCCCCGACCAGGACTCGAACCCGGGATCTCCTGCTTACATGGCAGACGCACTATCCAGCTGAGCCACCGAGGACACAGAGGACAGTGCGACTGCAGAGACTTATCTCTGGCACGCCTCCCGTGTGACCCACATTCGCAACTTATTGTCCCGCATTATATTCATAGTGCCTCCGCCCATCATACTCGTTACTCGCGGCTTTACCGCCGATTCCCGTAAGAGTTCGGGCACTGTGCATTCGCACAGAAGAAGATGGTCTAAAAGATGAAGTGCCTCATGCAAGACCGGGTAGCAGAGAGTCCCAAAGCAGGAATGCAACGTAGTGCCCTGTTAAACCGGCCAATGTACGATTTTAAGTGTGAATGGCCAACCTAGATTCTTCTCATCTCGCAAATCGAATTATCTGATGGCAACTTCCGTGACTCTCGTAACAAATCATCTTTCCCCACGTTAAAATCAACACGCACTTCCATAAAGTGTCTCTTGTAACCAGCATTTACGTATAATGCCTAGTTATGGGGTATCTCTCGGAATTTGCAATCACCGTGTCTGCTTGGGTCATGAATTTTGTGGTCATAAAACTTGTTCGTTGTGCATTATTGTCCTGGCCACCAGCCAAACTCAGTGAAACTTCTTTCGCTCATACACTGGCTGCCAGCATCGTTGTCTAGCGAAATGCTTTATCCTATCTTCGGGACTATCTGTGATGGACAGTTAAATGAAAACCGATCGCCTGCCACAGCCGGATTGTACAACGGCTTCAGTCAATAGTAATCACCACACACGTTAAGACATTTATCTCGCTGGGAGACGAGAGGACCAGTTTCTGTTTCGTAGACCGCCGTCGGCCGCTGATGGATCCACAACCGCACCCACCCTTGCTCTTCCTTGTCCGACTAAAACCAGCGTTCATGGATGCCTTTCTTCAGGTCGCCACAGACGGGAAAATCACTCGGTGAAAGATGCTGAGGCATAATCTTCGTCTGATGAGCAGTGTGGAGGTGTGCGTTGTACGGCAACATGATGGTTCCGTCCGACAGCATTTTTCGATGTTTTGGCCCCATGGAGTGTCGAAGTTTCTGCAAAGTGTCTCTATAGCGCTGGTTCCAAGCTCGCGGAACTCGACGATCCTGTTGCACGATAGCGGCCGTCCGAACACTGTCATTGGGACATGGCTACACTTCAGCGATTTGAAAGGGAAAGACTGCAGCATCTGCCGTAAACCGGGATCTTTAATTGTGTGATTTTCGCGTCTTGGCGACCTGAAGAAAGACACGCGTGAACAAGTGCAAGAGTGGGTGTGGTTGTCGATCCGTCAGTGCCTGGCTACGTTCTGCGAAACATGACTTTACGTTGCATAGAACCTGCTGTGTAATATAAGTCAGAAAGTGACATATTTATGAGGAGTGTCCAGTCTCGCTGTTGTTTAATATCAAATTTTATTTCTTTCACTTCACTATCAATCTGTTTCGGCTAATCATATGGCATCGTAGCTGCAAAACCGCCAAATTATTGTCATAACAAATTAATTAGTACCTTAATACAGCATATATAGAACGACAGCGAAAATACAGTTGCCGCGATGTTATGTATCAGTGCATCTAGACAATATATACACATACGAGGTGTTCAAAAAGTCTCTCCGAAGTGCCGTATGATTTTTAGCCGCGCGTGCCGTATGCCACATTGAATATACCGAAATCAAAATCAGCGAAATACAAGTTATTAATTTATTGAATATTCATTTTTACTTTAAAATTTTCACATTAAATGTTGAAAGTGTCCCCCCTGTTGTTGAATACCCTGTTGCTGAATACACAATTCAATTCGTTTAATCATGTTTCCAAACAAAAGCTATAACATTTCTTCTGTAACAGAAGCAGTGAAAGTCGATATTGCAGTTTTCAATTCATCGATGTTTTTTGGGCGGTTTTTATAGACAGTTGCTTTCGCTGCACCACAGAAGAAAAAGTGAGGTGGTGTTAGGTCAGGCGATCGTGGAGTCCAAAGTCCCTGTGAAATTATGCGATCACAAGAAACATCAGCAAGCAGTGACATTGAAACGCAAGCTGTATGCGCGGTTGCACCATCTTGATGAAAATAACCGTTCAGTATTTCACTTAACACATGTTCTCCTATGAACGGGTACAGAATATCGCTGCAGTATCGTTGTGCGTTTATTGTTTCCTTGAAAAATATGGGACCCACAATCCGACGTGTAGAAATCGCAATCCAAACTGCTATTTTCACAGAATGAAGTGGTTTCTCATGAATATACAATGGATTTGCAGTACTACATGTACGAGAATTTTGTGAGTTCATGTAACCGGATAAATGAAACCACGCCTCATCAGTGAGAAACGTTTCATTAAGAATGTCCCTTCCATTTTGTTGAACGAAATTTCTGAACCGTTGACAATAATGCAGTCTCTTGCCATGATCAGTATTTTTCAGTTCTTGCAATACTGTCACTTCGTATGGGAAAAGTTCTAATTTATTCCTTACAGCTGTGTGGACCGTCCCGACACTAACATCAATTTCCTGGGCGAGTTTTCTTACTGACTTGTTCGGACTCATGGAAATTTTATCGGAAATATCGAGTAGTTTATCCTCAGACAAAACGCTAGGACGACCACTTCTCGGTGCATCTGTCACTGAACACGTACTTCGAAATTTGTTAATCAAATCTCGCACAGAACCGCGATGTGGTAGTGTTTGTTTCCGGGAAAACTGAATTAAATGTTTGACGAATTGAAACTGTGTATTTACCGCCAGCTTTGAACACTTGTTCGACTAAAAATACGCGTTCTTCAATAGTTAGCATTTCAACAGCGACAAACACGAAACAAACGAACAAAGGAACTAAACTTAAACGTTCACGTCAACACGCAACGACACACACCAACGATGCTACTAACGTTGGCTGAGATAAACGAAACAGTGGAATGTTGGGAGAGTCCACTTGAAGGGAAGTATCCCAGGCAAGCGAACAGTCATACGGCACTGCGGAGAGACTTTATGAACATCCCGTATTAATGATATGACGATTAAACAAAAATGAGTTAATACAGAATAATATTAACGTCAGTTAATATCCAAAGGTCCGTCACTAAACAAATGGGCCTACACTAAAGTTTATAAATTGACAACTGATAAGATAACGCAAGAACACGTGTTTTATACGCTACCATAACGTAGCTCGGTAAGAGCGTGTTGCTCTGCTGCCCCTGTCAGCACGTTCTCCAGACATCTCATCCACCGAAAGCAGCAGGTCATGGGTTGTTGAGAGACCAGTACATCACTACTCTCCAGCCACTGTGAGAGACACTTTGGGACAGAGTTGCAACAGAGTCGAAAGACGTACCCGTGTCTATCATCCGAGCTCGTTTCGACTCGATGTCGAGCCAGGTTTGAGCTATTATTGCTGCCATAGGTGTCAGCACAATGAGCACGCTCTTACAAAACCCCAAATTACTTACAAATTTGATCATATGTTCTGTCTCCTATACTGTATGTGCACAGTAAGTAAAATTCCGTATTTTCTGTGCTTCCTGCTATTTCTATTTTAAAGGCCAGGAGTGTAGTTCCGCTCTGTCCAGTAGTGAAAAGTGTTCCTGTTGGGTGCAGCGGCTGCACCGGTTCCTGGCAGGGCACGCGCTTTCCTTCCGCCTACCCGTCGGAGTCTTCTTGTTCCATTTTGCCGGGGATTGCTGTGCACGCCTCTGTGCTAGCACGTGCCAACCGCAACTGCACTGCCGCGCCCTCTGTGTCTAAGAGCTCCAACAAGGAAGGGGCGCCTCCTGTGTTTTCTCTTTCATCCACATTTGCCTCAACCAAGAGATGTAAACGACGATCTTACGTTCTTTATTAGTTAACCATCTCGGTGATTTTGAAGCTCGTAGTTTTAGCTTTTACCCGCGTTTGGAAAATCAGTAAACGTTGATGTGTGTGGGTCCACATTTCGAATCTATTACAGCAGCGATTCTGCTTGATATGGATTCCACAAGTACGTGACTCATTTCTGAAGTTATGTAGCAAAAAATGTCTACGCACGGGTTACTGTTGCGAAATACAGGAAGACGTGTACAGGAGCGAGCGACGATTGGGGCAGCGTCTGGTAGTTAACCCTGAACGTGATAAGCCTAGTTTACACGACGACATTGGGTTGCGCCACTCGTTGCGTGGAATCCGTTGCACGCAAATGGTTTCATACACTCCTGGAAATGGAAAAAAGAACTCATTGACACCGGTGTGTCAGACTCACCATACTTGCTCCGGACACTGCGAGAGGGCTGTACAAGCAATGATCACACGCACGGCACAGCGGACACACCAGGAACCGCAGTGTTGGCCGTCGAATAGCGCTAGCTGCGCAGCATTTGTGCACCGCCGCCGTCAGTGTCAGCCAGTTTGCCGTGGCATACGGAGCTCCATCGCAGTCTTTAACACTGGTAGCATGCCGCGACAGCGTGGACGTGAACCGTATGTGCAGTTGACGGACTTTGAGCGAGGGCGTATAGTGGGCATGCGGGAGGCCGGGTGGACGTACCGCCGAATTGCTCAACACGTGGGGCGTGAGGTCTCCACAGTACATCGATGTTGTCGCCAGTGGTCGGCGGAAGGTGCACGTGCCCGTCGACCTGGAACCGGACCGCAGCGACGCACGGATGCACGCCAAGACCGTAGGATCCTACGCAGTGCCGTAGGGGACCGCACCGCCACTTCCCAGCAAATTAGGAACACTGTTGCTCCTGGGGTATCGGCGAGGACCATTCGCAACCGTCTCCATGAAGCTGGGCTACGGTCCCGCACACCGTTAGGCAGTCTTCCGCTCACGCCCCAACATCGTGCAGCCCGCCTCCAGTGGTGTCGCGACAGGCGTGAATGGAGGTACGAATGGAGACGTGTCGTCTTCAGCGATGAGAGTCGCTTCTGCCTTGGTGCCAATGATGGTCGTATGCGTGTTTGGCGCCGTGCAGGTGAGCGCCACAATCAGGACTGCATACGACCGAGGCACACAGGGCCAACACCCGGCATCATGGTGTGGGGAGCGATCTCCTACACTGGCTGTACACCACTGGTGATCGTCGAGGGGACACTGAATAGTGCACGGTACATCCAAACCGTCATAGAACCCATTGTTCTACCATTCCTAGACCGGCAAGGGAACTTGCTGTTCCAACAGGACAATGCACGTCCGCATGTATCCCGTGCCACCCAACGTGCTCTAGAAGGTGTAAGTCAACTACCCTGGCCAGCAAGATCTCCGGATCTGTCCCCCATTGAGCATGTTTGGGACTGGATGAAGCGTCGTCTCACGCGGTCTACACGTCCAGCACGAACGCTGGTCCAACTGAGGCGCCAGGTGGAAATGGCATGGCAAGCCGTTCCACAGGACTACATCCAGCATCTCTACGATCGTCTCCATGGGAGAATAGCAGCCTGCATTGCTGCGAAAGGTGGATATACACTGTACTAGTGCCGACATTGTGCATGCTTTGTTGCCTGTGTCTATGTGCCTGTGGTTCTGTCAGTGTGATCATGTGATGTATCTGACCCCAGGAATGTGTCAATAAAGTTTCCCCTTCCTGGGACAATGAATTCACGGTGTTCTTATTTCAATTTCCAGGAGTGTATTTGACTGCAGACACGGCGAAACCAGTATACACTTTAGTATTGTCGTTTTGTGGGTTCCTGAGTCGTGTCAGAAATGAAAGTTTTGGCAGTTGCACGTCGCACGACTTGTGATGGAGTTGAAGCTTATTGCGTGGAATCGCTGCATAAGAAAAAAAAAGAAACGTGTTTCCAATCGTGACTGGATGAAGAACAGACGTCAGCTCTGTTGCTCAGCATCCTAGCTGAAATAATTTGTAATGGAAGACCCAAGAAGTTCTTTTAATAGAGTGTCACCAGAACTGTTTACGTTTCTTCTAAATAGAGTTCATTATGCGATAAGGAATAAAGATACTGTAAACGCATGAAGCACTGTCGCCAGAACTGAAATTACATATCACATTGCGTGCTTTACAGTTGAGGACATTCGGCATGCTATATGATGCGGTTTTAGTTGGTGATGACTCTTTTTCATTAACACCAATAATTATTTATATGAACAGTAGCAATTATTAACATTAACAGCAGTAATTATTCGAAGCAGGCTGCATTAAGAAGAGAATGGTTTGCAAACTACTTTCTTGAAGATAGATCTGTACAGTGGCAATATTTCAAAATTCGAACATATGTGAATGGGGAGCACTGCTGCGACGTTTTAAATAGTTGAATATTGAATAAAGAATGTAGCTTCATGATTTGTGTAGCCTTCCCTCCTGTCAACAATATTCCTAAAAAAGAAAAAGAGTCGGCCAATGATGGGATTTTGGTCTTGTAGACTAGAGCATTTCCACAGCTAGAATTATATTTGCTTGTATTTTTCTTAATTCAGTTGTATAAGTGCTCCTAATTCAATAAATTTTTCGCTGCAGCTCAGATATTGTCAAACTATCTGTGTCCTGATCGCACGTGAAGATCTTAGGAGCAGCAATATGTTGCTTACTTTTGTAATCAGCATCACTGAAATCCCACAAACACTTACGCAAAGCATAGATATCCAAAAAGCGAACATTATTCTCCGTCCTTCACTGCATATTTCAGTTTGTCTACACTCTACGAACACATATAACCTCAAAACTCATGCAGCTGGTGCCGGCAAAGTTGGAACACGCCGAAAGTGTTTAGTTTCACTGACGAGGTGCGCAAACGTCCGGCGCGCATTCGCAGTGGCCGGTAGCGCAGTTGCTTGTCGTGTAAACTAGACTATAAAGTAACATAGGGGTCTCCAAGGGGGAATCTGAACTTTGCTGGTTATCCGTTACAGAATTCTCTCCTGTTTCTAGCAAAGATTGTCTACGACGCTTCTAAACTGCAGGTTAACAATGCCTGGAGCGACGGGAAATACTGCAACTTTAACAATGGGTACCTCTCTTCAGATGTTTCTGGTATGCACGCTGTTCACGAAAAATTATACTGATTACTTGATGCGATGACAGTTCCAACGCTATTCTGCAGTCTGGATGGATGCAAAACTTTACAGAAAGCGCTGAAATAGTGTCAGCCAAAGGCTTTGCAACGCTGGTAACACCGGTTCCCGTCAGACCACCGTAGTTAAACGCTGTCGAGGTTGGCCAGCACTGTATCGTTCGTCTAGTGAGCGCTGTTGGCAAGCGGGGCGCACTCAGCCCTTGTGAGACCAATTGAGGAGCTACATGACTGAGAAGTAGCGGCACTGACTATGACCGGAGAGCGGTGTGCTGACCACATGCCCCTCCGGATCTGCGTCCGGTGACGCCTAAGGGCAAAGGATGACACGGTGGTTGGTCGCTATCGCTGGGTCTTCAAGACCTGTTCGAATGGTGTATGTTTATTTTTGTTTGATGAAATAGTGTCACCAATCTTTTCTCTATATGCTTTCGCTTGCTGCAAAACAGAATTTCAGAATTAGTTTGTTATTATGGTGCAGACAAAAAGAGACCCTTGAAGGCTTGCAAATTCTACATTCAGAGCTATTTCAGTAGATGCTGAAGAACACAGCTGTCTGCCTATAAGTACAAATGCTTCATCTGAAACAGAAAACTCCTTTTTATGCGGTAGAAGAAAATGGAAATATTTTAAAATTCCAAGGTCGAAAAGAAATCGGAAACGTCTTGATTGTATAGAGTATACCACAGCGCCAAATGCAGTCCTACAGTTACGAATTCAGCATCCCATTTGGCATCAGTGCACATATTTTGACAACGTGCAGAGACGTGGATGCCTTAGTTCAGTCCTCGGCTGCTAAAAATCGATTCTACCGGCCGGTTTCAGGGTGGTTTTAGAAGATTTATCACATTCGTCTAATCGGTTACATGCTCTAGGTTTCACTTTGGGTCACCAAAGCAAAAAGTGTAGTTCTCAAAACACATTTTTGTTCAATTTCAGTTTTGGCAGTCAATATAAAAAAAAAAACAGAAAGCATCAAAGTGGTGAAATAAATCATTAATGTGACCAGCTACGCGTCTTGTAAACAAAGAAAGTGTTGTACGTTACATCAAATCCAATTACGCTTTTTTTCAGAGTTTCAGCCTGTTCCCCCACTTCGAGGACTGACTTGTTTATGGCGATATGAACACTTTCAAACTTTATTTCATAACCCGTTGGATATGCTGGATTTTATCATACGAGGATGAAGTTTTCGATCGTTGAATCAAAAAGATGGCATCCACATTCATATTAATAACATAAAAGATGTGCTTTGCATATACGACTAAACATGCTTACCGTTTGTGGTGTCACCGCCAGACACCACACTTGCTAGGTGGTAGCCTTTAAATCGGCCGCGGTCCGTTAGTATACGTCGGACCCGCGTGTCGCCACTATCAGTGATTGCAGACCGAGCGCCGCCACACGGCGGGTCTAGTCTAGAGAGACTCCCTAGCACTCGCCCCAGTTGTACAGCCGACTTTGCTAGCGATGGTTCACTGACTACATACGCTCTCATTTGCAGAGACGATAGTTTAGCATAGCCTTCAGCTACGTCATTTGCTACGACCTAGCAAGGCGCCATATTCAATTACTATGTCTTCTGAACAGATAATATTGTCACTCATGAACCGTCAAGAGCGACGTTCATCATTAATGGATTAAAGTTAAGTATCAAACTAATTACGTCCGATTTCTGAATTCTCATTCCTTGTCATGTTCCAGACCTCACGTCAGTACTAGTTCTTCTCTCCTCATGCCAGCCTGCGTGAGGGTAAAACGTGTGCGTTTCGGCCTCCTCTAGTAACACGGTGTTGGCTCTTCAGCCAACACAACACCGTTAACGTATCAAATTAATCTATCTCCAAAATACTAATTTGATAACTACCAGTAGTTTCAGAAGCGATGAGTTCTGCGTACTTCTTGTCAAATTAGTTCCTGGGCTACAACACGTTTTGTAAAACATCGAATCAGTTACATAAGGAAATGGTAATTTTACAATTTTGCCCTCTTTGAAAAAATTGGAGAAGCCCATCAAGTGTAATGTATTGCGGACGAGTAGGTGAAGGATTCCATACTCGTGCAACTACATTATTGTTGACTAATCACGGAAAACGGTAAGTGTCGTAAAATACCTAGGAGTAACCACCTGGAGCGACCTAAAATGGAATGACACATAAAAGAAATAGTAGGAAAACCAGATACTATGCATAAATTTATCGGAAGAATCTAAAGGAAATGTGATTCATACACTTGAGGAGAGGCTTGCAAAATGTTTAATCAGTTTTGAACCCTTATGGAATTGAATTAACAGAAGAGAAAATTCAAAGAAGGGCGGCAGGTCTCGAAATGCGATCGTTTATTGCGAGAGCGTTACGGAGATGTTGAAGAAACTCCAGTGCTAGATCATATGAGACAGGTGTTGTGACTAACAGAGAGGTCTACTGTCGAAATCCTGACAGTGTACTTTCCAGGAAGAGTCGGGGACTACATTACCTTCTCCAGCAAACGTCTCGCAAAGTCACCACACCGAGAAAATCAGAGCAATTACAGTTGAGACGGAAGCATATCGACAGTCGTTCATCCCACGCACCGTTCATGGATGATACAGAGAAGGGAGAAGATGGTAGTGGTATCAGGAATACCCTGCACAAACACCGTAATGTGGCTTGTGGAGTATAGCTGTCGTCGTAGATGGATGAATGCCGTGCATTCGAGTTTCTGAAAGTTAAATGTAGATTTCGATCCCCAACATAATTGCAATAACTACCCCAGGGTTATACAAGTATATGCAAGTATGTAAAAAATATACCCTTGTAAAATTATATATTTATTTTGAAATCAAAATCTTTTTCAAACACCTACATTGCTTAAAAGTAGCATGATACTTTTTATTAACTAGCAAAAGGGACATTTTCGATATTTAAATGTATAAAAAAGTTGCTTTATCCCAAGGAAGAACGTTTCAGCGTTTGGGGGGAATGGTTGTGGCCATAGCTGCCCAAGTAGAGGACGAACGCCACATGTTGAAGGCTCCATACGTATACAACAGTGCCTCAGGTTATGGCAAATGTTTCCTACTCGTGACAGCTGTTTCCTCTAGTCTATCACCATGTGTAGTGGTGCTACTACTTCACACAGTTCCAACCGAGTAGAAGAGGTGAATAACTGCATTGCATTATGAGGAGGCTACCGTCGATATGTGGTTGGTTGTTTGCTGTGACTATGTAAAGGAGACATTAGAGAGCAGTATCCTATATCAGTCGCAGTAGCAGCATCCAGTAGCAGAAGATGTAGAAATAGCGGTAGCAGCAGCAACATCCAGTAGTAGTGTTGACATCCAGTACGAGTAGCAATACCAACATCCCATAGCAGCAGTAACATCCAGTAGCACTAGCAGTAGCGATAGCAACATAGAGTAGCAACATCCAGTAACGGCAGCAGCAACATCTAGTGACAGCAAAAGAAGAAGCGTCCAGTAGCAGTATCAGTGGCAACAATCAATAGCAGCTGTAGTAGCGACATCCAGTAGCAACATCCAACAGCGGCACTTAGCAACAGTACAAGCAGTAGCGGTAGCAGCAGCTGCAGCAGGAGACGTGGCGCCCGCAGCTGGCGGCAGCTCAGCTCAAGACGCCCACTCACCGTGGGCCAAGGACGGCCAGCACACCGTGCGAGGCGGGGCTGGACAGCTCTGTCCGCTGCGCCTCTGTCTCCGTGGTCGCGGCACCGCTCTGTGACGGGCCGTGACTCAAGACACACCCCAACACATCCAGTCGCGACTCTCAACGAGCGCGCATCCGCAACATTCTCTCTGTACAGGTACTTGGGAAATGTTTACCCGAAGGCATCTACTGCAATATGCAGTGTGTGCGAACTGTTCATTTATTATTTCGTGAGCATATTTTCGTTTACTTTTATGTGATCTGCATGTGTCCTTACTGCATGTCTATCAAGCCCACAAGCCACCTGTAGCTGCCTCTGTTCTCATTTTGCCATTCAAGTTGGCGTGTTAGCTGGTTAGGAAACTTTCTTGACTGCAGTTATAAGAGTCGAGGGGCATGAAAGGGAAGCAGCGGCTGGGAAGGGAGTGAGACAGGGTTATAGCCTCCCCCGATGTTATTCAATCTGTATATTGAGCAAGCAGTGAAGAAAACAAAAGAAAAATTCGGAGTAGGTATTAAAATCCATGGAGAAGAAATAAAAACTTTGAGGTTCGCCGATGTCATTGTAATTCTGCCAGAGATAGCAAAGGACTTGGAAGAGCAGTTGTACGGAATGTGCAGCGTCTTGAAAGGAGGATATAAGATGAACATCAACAAAAGCAAAACGAGGATAATGGAATGTAGTCGAATTAAGTCGGGTGATGCTGAGGGAATTAGATTAGGAAATGAGACACTTAAAGTAGTAAAGGAGTTTTGCTATTTGGGGAGCAAAATAACTGATGATGGTCGAAGTAGAGAAGATATAAAATGTAGAGTGGCAATGGCAAGGAAAGCGTTTCTGAAGAAGAGAAATTTGTTAACATCGAGTATAGTTTTAAGTGTCAGGAAGTCGTTTCTGAAAGTATATGTATGTAGGGTAGCCATGTATAGAAGTGAAACATGGACGATAAATAGTTTGGACAAGAAGAGAATAGAAGCTTTCGAAATGTGGTGCTACAGAAGAATGCTGAAGATTAGATGGGTAGATTACATAACTAATGAGGAAGTATTGAATAGGATTGGGGAGAAGAGAAGTTTGTTGCACAACTTGACTAAAAGAAGGGATCGGTTGGTAGGACATGTGTTGAGGCATCAAGGAATCACAAATTTAGCATTGGAGGGCAGCGTGGAGGGTAAAAATCGTAGAGGGAGACCAAGAGATGAATACACTAAGCAGATTCAGAAGGATGTACGATCCACTAAGTACTGGGAGATTAAGCAGCTTGCACAGGATAGGGTAGCATGGAGAGCTGCATCAACCCAGTCTCAGTACTGAAGACCACAACAACAACAATATGTATGCTGGCTGTTCGGAAAGCCGGCCGGTGTGGCCAAGCGGTTCTAGGCGCTCCAGTCTGGAACCGCGTGACCGCTACGGTCGCAGGTTCGAATCCTGCTTCGGGCATGGATGTGTGTGATGTCCTTAGGTTTGTTAGATTTAAGTAGTTCTAAGTTCTAGAAGACTCATGACCACAGCTGTTAAGTCCCATAGTGCTGAAGCCATTTGAACCATTTTTGAAAGATGGTACAACGCTACGACAGATGACTAAATCGAGGCAGAACTATGCAGAGAAGTAGGTGGAAGGCGCAGCTAAATGCTTGCAAATAAAACAGTTTCATTTTAACCGTGATTTACATTTCGCGATCGACCATTCCTTACTTTCCGAATAGCCCTCGTCATCTTCTGTGCGCACTGTTTAAGTCTCTTCAAGGCTTCGAATTCTCCTGCGGTTTCACGCATGTACCGAACTGGAAATGTGATGTTTTGCATCCGCTGTACTGTGTGTAGGCGAGAATGTGGTGCATTTTCCCAGGCCCTGGATGCATAGTCCATGACAGATGTGATGCATGTTCTGTAGAATGGTTACAGTGCGCCAAGTCGTTGCATTTCTACCTTCCATACCTCGCGAACATGTTCCTGCCGTGTGATTTTCGCAGCGAGTAAGCCTTTGAGGTAACTGGCTTCCTTAGTCGGCTATGCTCTACCGCTTCTCCAAAGAGCTGTACGTGGATCACGCGAGTTGGTCAGTGACGTCACTCATCCCTTGATTGTGCCCGTGTCGCATAAAAGTAGGCGACGGTGGCGACATCGGCTAATATCGGAAGTTGTGACAAATTCTCGCTCCGCTCACGAAAGTTACTGCGGCTGTGATTTTGTGTTTATATTAATCGTATTTTATTTTTACCTTTGGTTTCCTGACACGTTGGAAAGATTGCTGTCCAAATATCTGAACACAAAAAGTTATTTACGTTTCAGAACACCTGGACGGGGAAAAAATTAACATTGTGTATAAATAAGAACGTCAACTGATGAAGAAATTTTTAATGAGCACTCTTTCGACAGTGAAAAAGTCAGCTCTGTAAAAGAAGAAAAATAGTCCGGAAAGTTTCTGGCACTTACAAAGAAAACGAAATTCAAAGGATAAATTAAACTGGTGCAATACTGGGTGTCCACCGTAGGAGTCGTGTGGTGTTGTGACAGATATCTGCAACTTTCTATTTGCATTGCGTCGCTGACGTCAGTCCAGACAAATACCGTTCGTAACGTCTTTCATACGACTCCCACTTTCAGCGGAAAAAGTCGATTTATTTTCCGTTAGAAACAAAATTATTTTTAAGCAAAATTTTACGTGTCCATTCGCTAGAGCGGTCCCATATTAGTCTATTGTGCTCTTCGTTTCATGCGTATGTATTAACAGGGACAGTAAAACACGGGCAATAGACAGTACATCGGCTGCAGTCCTTTGCTGACTTGCCCACGTCTGTTACGACAGTATACAGGTCAGTTAGACTGTGACTCTCGTAGGTGACTATCTGCTCCCAACAGCGCACGTGGCTTATTTCGGCTTGTAATGGAGTGAATTTCACACACTTGGATCGTCAAAACGGTCGTGTTTGGTGATGTTCCTTGGTGCATTTCGCGTTCTCAACTCTCAGCATATGAGGGTACTTCCAGCACTGTTGAACATGATCGTTTTGTTGGTCCAGGTGTTGCCATAGGTCTGCGGATCTGCAAATCTTTGAAAGCGATGCAGTCACCGGTCAACATTCGGCAGTGCACCAAGCATTTTTGTGGATGAAAATTCGCAACCGCATTTAACTGACTAGGTGAAGGAGCTCTTGAAGTGAGAGGACATTAGGCTAATGGACTGGCCTGCCTGTTCTCCGACTTACGAGGGTGTATTGAAGTGTTCATTATTTTATTTTATTATTAATTCTGTCTTCTGCTAGTATCTTCATTTCTTCCCATCCTATTCCTTGCTGATGGCCTTCTGCTTCAACTGACCCTCTCCATGTCATTTTCGGCGTCATCCTTTCAGGATCCAGCCAAGTGCTTCTCTTGCAATATTATAAGAGTATGTCCTAAACATCTCCACTTCTTGCTTCTGATTTGCAGCTCAATTGGCTTCTGGTTTGTCCTTTCCCAAAGAGTTTCGTTAGAGATGACATTTGGCCACCGTATTCCCAGGATGTTCCCCAGGGATCTGTTGTTGAATTTTTGCAGCTTGAGGATTAACTGTTTTGTCACTTTCCATGTTTCACATCCATAAAGGAGCACAGATTTTACATTACTTTCAAATATCCGTAATTTGGTCCTCAGTGATATTTCCTTCGATCTCCAGATAGAGAGTAGAGTTGTAAAAGCTCCTCTTGCTTTGTTGATGCGGCTGTTAATGTCCTCTGTTGCACCGCCATCTCGTGTAATCATGCTTCCAAGGTAGCAAAACTTATCCACCTTTCCAATTATCTGGCTCCGAAGCTTAAGCTCTGCAGTGCTGTTATCATTTGCCCGCATGTCTTTAGTTTTTTGGGCGCTAATTTTCAAGCCAACTTCCTTCGCTGCTGATTTCAGATCTTCTAGCTTCTCTTTAATGTCTTTGAGGCTGTGGGATAGAAGGCAAAGGTCATCTGCAAAATCTAGGTCTTCTGGATGTGTCCCATTGCTCAATTTTATTCCTCTCACTTTATCTATTGCTTGCGCCATTACAAGTACTATGTTAAAAAGTATCGGTGAGAGCATGCAGCCTTGCTGTTTTCACTGCTATTGGATCTGAAAGCAGACATTGACATTGAATCTGGCATGCGTAGTTTTCATACATGCACTTGACGAGAGCTATTATTTTCTTGGGGATTCCAAAAGTTCGCAATGAACTCCAAATTTTTGTTCTAGTTATACTGTCAAATGCCTTTTCAAAGTCTACAAACAGCATGTAAAGTGGTCACTGGTTGTTGTTGTTGTGGTCTTCAGTCCAGAGACTGGTTTGATGCACCTCTCCATGCTACTCTACCCTGTGCAAGTTTCTTCATCTCCCAGTACCTACTGCAACCTACATCCTTCTCTATCAGTTTAGTGTATTCATCTCTTGGTCTCCCTCTACGATTTTTACCCTCCACGCTGCCCTCCAATGCCAAATTTGTGATCCCTTGATGCCTCTGAACATGTCCTACTAACCGGTCCCTTCTTCTTGTCAAGTTGTGCCACAAACTCCTCTTCTCCCCAATTCTATTCAATACCTCCTCATTAGTTATGTGATCTACCCACCTAATCTTCAACATTCTTCTGTAGCACCACATTTCAAAAGCTTCTATTCTCTTCTTGTCCAAACTATTTATCGTCCATGTTTCACTTCCATACATGGCTACACTCCATACAAATACTTTCAGAAACAACCTCCTGACACTTAAATCTATACTCGATGTTAACAAATTTATCATCTTCAGAAACGCTTTTCTCGCCATTCCCAGTCCACATTTTATATCCTCTCTACTTCGACCATCATCAGTTATTTTGCTCCCCAAATAGCAAAACTCCTTTACTACTTTAAGTGTCTCATTTCCTAATCTAATTCCCGCAGCATCACCCAACTTAATTCGACTACATTCCATTATCCTCGTTTTGCTTTTGTTGATGTTCATCTTATATCCTCGTTTCAAGACGCTGCCCATTCCGTTCAGCTGCTCTTCCAAGTCCTTTGCTGTCTCTGACAGAATTACAATGTCATCAGCGAAACTCAAAGTTTATATTTCTTCTCCATGGATTTTAATACCTACTCCGAATTTTACTTTTGTTTCCTTTATTGCTTGCTCAATATACAGATTGAATAACATCGGGGATAGGCTACAACCCTGTCTCACTCCCTTCCCAACCACTGCTTCCCTTTCATGCCCCTCGACTCTTATAACTGCCATCTGGTTTCTGTACAAATTGTAAATAGCCTTTCGCTCCCTGTTTTTATCCCTGCCACCTTTAGAATTTGAAAGAGAGTATTGCAGTCAACATTGTCAAAAGCTTTCTCCAAGTTTACAAATGCTAGAAACATAGGTTTGCCTTTCCTTAATCTTTCTTCTAAGATAAGTCGTAAGGTCAGTATTGCCTCACGTGTTCCAGTATTTCTACGGAATCCAAACTGATCTTCCCCGATGTTGGCTTCTACCAGTTTTTCCATTCGTCTGTAAAGAATTCGTGTTAGTATTTTGCAGCTGTGACTTATTAAACTGATAGTTCGGTAATTTTCATATCTGTCAACACCTGCTTTCTTTGGGATTGAAATTATTGTATTCTTCTTGACGTCTGAGGGTATTTCGCCTGTCTCATACATCTTGCTCTCCAGATGGTAGAGTTTTGTCAGAACTGGCTCTCCCAAGGCCGTCAGTAGTTCTAATGGAATGTTGTCTACTTCCGGGGCCTCGTTTCGACTCAGGTCTTTCAGTGCTCTGTCGAACCCTTCACGCAGTATCGTATCTCCCATTTCATCTTCATCTACATCCTCTTCCATTTCCATAATATTGTCCTCTAGTACATCGCCCTTGTATAGACCCGTGACACATCGTGACTGGTACTGATGCGAATGTTCTATTATTCTGAAGATGTTTATTTGGTCAATACAAGAGCGACCTTACCTGAATCATGCTTGTTCCCATTTTCTTGTCTACATGTGCTTTTATCCCATTTTGGATACGTGAAAACTCTTGGTGCTTTTTAAATAAAAAGAACGTTATTAACGTTCTACATCTTTATTCTTCATTTCTACATATTTTCAGCCCTCTGCCGGTAGAGGGCTCCAAATTGTAGCGGGTAACATAGCGGTGTGTAGTGTAACTATGTCGGTGCGTCAGATACAGTTTGCTGTAATCAAGTTTCGAACTCGAAGTGTTCGTCCTCTTCTTCAGCATGACAACGCCAGACCACACAAGAACGCTGTGGCATTTGCAACAATCCGACGCCTTGCCTTCACTCTCATCGATGATTTTCCATACGGTTCCCACTTGAACTGCTCCGATTTTCATCTGTCTCCAAAGCTTAGAAACCACCTTCGAGGACTTCTCTTTGATAGTGATGAAGTGGTGCGAGCAGAACTGATGTTGTAGCTCCGTCAGCGAATTTAAAACTTCTACGGTGACGATATAAGCAAATTGGTCTCTCGTTGGGATAAATGTGTTGGTCGCCAGGGCTACTATGTTGAGAAATAAATACGTAGTCATGAAAAATAAAGATGAAGAATGTTAATAAAGTTTGTTTCATTTTTAAAAAAAAGATTAAGAGTTTCCACATAAAAAAATCGGATTCATTACTTTTCAGCGAGCCCTCGAAACTCCCGTCTACTGCGTCTGCGATGCATTGGGGAGACGTTTTGCAGGAAGTCCACATGCACCAATGACCATCAAGGAGCTGGTGGAGGAATAGAACGTCCTACCACAACATCTTGTGACCAGCATGGGTGCATGCCACAGAGTGTGTGCTGCCACCCTATTAAGAACTGTCTGTGTCCGGGTTTTTGTTTTATCCAAAGGGGCACCTGTTGTTCTCGATCCGTTTGACCTTTGACCACGGCATAATCCTTAACACTACTACAATGTTCATTAAACAAGCGCCTCCACTTAGTTTTTACCCGTTTTCTATGCTACTGGGATATTTTCTCCTTCAGGTCCACTGTTACAGGTCGCATAGCGGGTACTGATATCACGTTGCATTCTTAGACGAGTCCCTACGTAATCAGGAATAGAGCTATCGCAGTAGACCATTGTGCTGCGGAATGTGTCCTAGGGCGTAACGGAGTGCCCAAAGCGGCTGTGTAGGGTAGGTTGACTTCTGGATATCATCAACTGTCTCCAGTAACAGTAACAGCGAGCTCTTCCACTGGTTTACACTACTAGCAACTCAGTGTACAGATATCATCGGAGATAGGATAGATCACTATCTGAGTCCCTTCTCAACTGCTGATTCCATTTATGTCCATCGAGTCTTATAATTGCAGACTGGTTCCAATACAAGTTGTAGATGATATTTCGCTTCATGCATTTTATCCCTGCTACCTTTAGAGTTTTTATGAGAATGTTCCAGTCAATATTGTCAAAGGCATTCTCTAAATGTACACTTATTATTAACGAAGATTTCATCTTGTTCAACCTGTTTTATAAGAACGTTTGTGGGGTAAGTATTGCCTCGCATGTCCCTACATTTATTCGAAACTCGAACTGATCCTCTCTGAGAGCGGTTTCTACTAAGTTTTTTTATTCTTCTGTCACTAATTCGAGTCAGTATTTTGCAACCATGAATTATTAAACGGATAGTTCGGTAATCATTGGGGGAAGTGGCAACAAAACGACTATTCACGTTGGTGTGTAGAATATATGAGTCTGGCGATATACCATCTGACTTTCGGAAAAGCATCATCCACACAATTCCTAAGACGGCAAGAGCTGACAAGTGCGAGAATTATCCCACAATCAGCATAACAGCTCATGCATCGAAGCTGCTTACAATAATATTATACAGAAGAATGGAAAAGAAAATTGAGAATGCGCTAGGTGACGATCAGTTTCGCTTTAGGAAAAGTAAAGGGACGAGAGAGGCAATTCTGACGTTACGGCTAATAATGGAAGAAAGGCTAAAGAAAAATCAAGACACTTTCATAGGATTTGTCGACCTGGAAAAAGCGTTCGACAATATAAAATGGTGCAAGCTGTTAGAGATTCTGAAAAAAGTAGGGGTAAGCTATAGGGAGAGACGGGTCATATACAATATGTACAACAACCAAGAGGGAATAATAAGAGTGGACGATCAAGAACGAAGTGCTCGTATTAAGAAGGGTGTAAGACAAGGCTGTAGCCTCTCGCCCCTACTCTTCAATCTGTACATCGAGGAAGCAATGATGGAAATAAAAGAAAGGTTCAGGAGTGGAATTAAAGTACAAGGTGAAGGGATATCAATGATACGATTCGCTGATGACATTGCTATCCTGAGTGAAAGTGAAGAAGAATTAAATGATCTGCTGAACGGAATGAACAGTCTAATGAGTACATAGTATGGTTTGAGAGTAAATCGGAGAAAGACGAAGGTAATGAGAAGTAGTAGAAATGAGAACAGCGAGAAACTTAACATCAGGATTGATGGCCACGAAGTCAGTGAAGTTAAGGAATTCTGCTACCTAGGCAGTAAAATAACCAATGACGGACGGAGCAAGGGGGACATCAAAAGCAGACTCGCTATGGCAAAAAAGGCATTTCTGGCCAAGAGAAGTCTACTAATATCAAATACTGGCCTTAATTTGAGGAAGAAATTTCTGAGGATGTACGTCTGGAGTACAGCATTGTATGGTAGTGAAACATGGACTGTGGGAAAACCGGAACAGAAGAGAATCGAAGCATTTGAGATGTGGTACTATAGACGATTGTTGAAAATTAGGTGGACTGATAAGGTAAGGAATGAGGAGGTTCTACGCAGAATCGGAGAGGAAAGGAATATGTGGAAAACACTGATAAGGAGAAGGGACAGGATGATAGGACATCTGCTAAGACATGAGGGAATGACTTCCATGGTACTAGAGGGAGCTGTAGAGGGCAAAAACTGTAGAGGAAGACAGAGATTGTAATACGTCAAGCAAATAATAATAATTGAGGACGTAGGTAGCAAGTGCTACTCTGAGATGAAGAGGTTAGCACAGGAAAGGAATTCGTGGCGGGCCGCATCAAACCAGTCAGTAGACTGATGACCAAAAAAAAATTTGGTAATACATATACCTGTAAGATTGGTTACGTGCTTCTTGAAGTCTGAGGTACTTCGCCTGTGCGATACATCTTGTGTACGATGAGGACTAGTTTTGTCACGGCTGGATCTCCCATAGGATCTCAAGAATCCTGAGGGAATGTCGTCCCCTCCATGGGGCTTGTTCTCCTCTTCGCCTTTCTCAAATAGTCATACCTAAAGCAGACGCGTTGGGAACGATCAGTTCATTATGTGAACTTTACACAACTGATTACTGGGATCCTCGTGAAGGTCTTTTACAAATTTCTCATCAGCTGGCACCTCGTACGCCGTAGCCGCTGTGAAGCTGACGATGTTGGCTCCCAGAGGTCGGGACGGCGCAACGTAATTAATGCCGCAGACAATGGGGAGAGGAGGTGCCGATGTGTGTCAGTGGGAATCGTTATGCCACCTGCTAAGCCAAGCAAGAGGCAGTGCAGTATCTAATTAACGTTACCTAACAACAGCAATTACTCCTTTTGTCGTCCCTTAACGCTTGACGTTGCTTTCATTTAATTTTAGTGGAAGTAAACATGGAATAAGTGGCAGTAGTTTTACACCAGTATGGAAAACTGAACGACGAAAGTAACTTTTGCATGATGTTTCACTGTCGAGCGACTTATCTTAATCAAACATGGAGCGTACATAGAAAGAACTGCCAAGAGTGCAGTACAGAAGGTAAATGAAGAGGACATCCAATGCTACGAACGGAAATGACACTTCTATACGAAAACAGTAGTACTAATACAACCTTCTGAACACTAACTAAAAACCATCGAACATGATTCTTAGCCGGCCGCTGTGGCCGAGCGGTTCTAGGCGCTTCAGTCCGGAACCGCGCTGCTGCTACGGTCGCAGGTCCGAATCCTGCCTCGGGCATGGATGTGCGTGATGTCCTTAGGTTAGTTAGGTTTAGGTAGTTCTAAGTCTGGGGGGACTGATGACCTCAGATGTTAAGTCCCATAGTGCTTAGAGCCATTCGAACCATTTGATTCTCAATAAGGTGTGCAATCACCATGGGCGGCAGTGCGTGCTACTGGCCACAACATTGGTAAGGATTTCTGGATAAGCCGTTCCACTGCTCTACAGCTCTATTGACGATTGGTGGATGATCTTTGGTGCATGTGGACATGCTGAAATACGTCTAAATGCCGCGTCCCTTACGCGTTGAGTGGGATTTAAGTCTGGGGAACGGACAAGCCGGTCCATTAGCCGATAATCCTCTCGTTTCAAGAGATCCTCGACCTCCGATGTTCGATCGGATCGCTCATTGTCGTTCACAGAAATAAAGTTGGGGCCGAATAGACACCTGAATAGACGTACAGGGGAATGGAGTACAGTGTCACACTATTTCGCTGACTAATGAAGATGTGGAAATCTGGACACCCATGCACCATTGTGCCTTCCCGCATCAAAACATGTGGACAGCCAAAACAACCGTGTTCGATAATGTTGCTGGGGGCATTACGTGTTCCCACCTCTCGCCTTCTGAGGGTACGCGTAGCATTGTCGAACAGGATCGTTTTGGGGGTCCAGATGTCACTGTGTGGGGAGGCAAAACGTTGCATGGGCGTACTGATCTCCAAAACTTTGGACACGGTACAATCACCGATCAACGTTGTTGTGGCACTGTACTCCTTTCCCAGGTGTGTCCTCTCAGGGGTGTATTGGGCCCCGACTTCATTTTTTTGGATAAGGAGACGCGACTGCATCGAACGGCATAGTTGGAGGAGCTCTCGGACTCGAAGATATTCGGCGAATGGCGTATTCTACCGGTCCCGCCGACTTAAATCCCATCGAGCACGTGTGGTATGCGTTGGCTAGGCATACTGCAGCACGTCCACTTGAACCAGCGACTATCCAGCAACTGTTGGAGAAATGGAACGCTCTACCATTTGATCTCCTTCCCAACCTCGTGGCCAGCGTGGAAGCACGCTGCAGAGTATACATTGCCGTCCGTGGTGACCATACACCCTATTAAAGACGATGTACCAGCTTTTATAATGTCCATCATGAAATAAAAGTGTCATTTATGTTCGTCTCACTGCGCATTTCTTTTAGCTACTTTCTATACTATTCTATAATATACTACACTATACTGTAGTAGTTTCTATGTATGGTCGCCGGCCGAAGTGGCCGAGCGGCTCTAGGTGCTACAGTCTGGAACCACGCGACCGCTACGGTATGGCCGGGCGGGGTGGCCGCGCGGTCTAGGGCGCCTTGTCACGGATCCCGCGACACGACAAGTCAGAGGTTCGAGTCCTCCCTCGGGCTTGGGTGTGTGTGTTGTCCTTAGTATCAGCACGGATTCAGGAAAGACTATCAGTGTGAAATAGAGCCCGCATTATTTATAGACTACACGTTGCACGATTTGTGTCTTATAAATGCTATGGGAGTTTGTAATTTTAAGGACGTCCTTGGAAGAAAGACGAAGTAGTTCTCGTTAAAAAGTACTGGGTATATTTGCAGATCCAACACTCGAAGAAGATTGTTCGATCATTATGCTACTACCATTGTTTATAAGGCGCATAAGGCCGCATACTGCGGCATACAGTTCAGTCATTTTTTCCTCGCTAAGTACGAGACTGAGATAGGACAAAAAATTGATAATGGTGTTACAGATTGCCCTCCACCATGGTGAATATTCAACCACATAACATGGACGATCACTCGAATGAGAAAGTCAAGTAAGCATGGGCTCTAAAATGCGTACCTTAAGAGATATGAGTACTTGATCAGTACAAGAGGCGTGTTGCACAGCAGCGAAGTGTAACATGTGTTCATAGCTGTTAAAATACACATTTTACAGGCCATATTTACTAGACTTTTTTGGTTCGAATGTTCTTTCCTTTTACAACTACACTGAAGAGTCAAAAACTGGCACACCTGCCTGATATGGTATAGGGCCCCCGCGAGTACACAGAAGTGCCGCGACACAACGTGGCATGGACTCGATTAATGTCTGAAATACTGTTGGAGGGAACTGACGCCATGAATTCTGCATGACTGTCCATAGATCAGTACGAGTAAGAGAGGGTGGAGATCTCTTCTGAACAGCGTGTTGCAAGGCATCCCAGATATGCTCAATAGTGTTCATGTCTAGTGAGTCTGGTGGCCAGCGGAAGTGTTTAAACTCAGAAGAGTGTTCCTGGGACCACTGTGTAAGAATTCTGGACGTGTGGGGTGTCGCATTGTCCTGTTAGAATTGCTCAACTCCGTCGGAATGCACAATGGACATGAATGGATGCAGGTGATCAGACAGGATGCTTATGTAAGTGTCACCTGTCAGAGTCGTATCTAGAGGTATCAGGGGTCTCATATCAGTCCAACTGCAGACTCCCCGCACCACTATAAAGGCTCCACCAGATTGAACAGCCCCATCATGACATTCAGGGTCCAGTGATTCGAGACTTTGTCTCCTTACCCGTACACTTCCATCCGCTCGATACAATTTGAAACGAAACCTGACCGACCAGGCAACATGTTTCCAGTAAAAAACAGTCCAATGCCGGTGTTGAAGGGTCCAGGCGAGGCGTAAAGTTTTGTGTAGTGCAGTCATCAAGGGTATACAAGCGGACCTTCGGCTCCGGAAGCCCATATCGATTATGCTTTGTTCAATGGTTCGCACGCTGACACTTGTTGGCCCAGCATTGAAATCTGCAGCAATTTGCGGAAGGGTTGCATTTCTGTCACGTCGAACGATTCTCTTCAGTTGTTGGTCCCGTTCGTGCACGATCTTTTTCCGGCCACAGCGATGTCGGAGATTTGATTTTTTTCAATTCCTGACATTCACGGTACACGCGTGAATGGTCGTACGGAAAAATCCCACTTCATCGCTACCTCGGAGATGCTGTGTCCCATCGCTCGTGCGCCGGCTACAACACGTTTGATACTAAAATGTAGACTTTCACGGCCGGAAATATCATGTCCATTATAATTATCCGGGCTGTTATGCCTTGGTCGGTTGATGAATCCTGTGTCAATTCCCAACGTTTCGTCTCCGACTGCGGGAGACATCTTCAAGGGGGCCCGCTACTGTAGCGAGCCAGTGGGTGTGTTGGACCTTCCATCGAGCTACGGACCGCCTTGAAGATGTCTCCCGCAGTCGAAGACGAAACGTTGGGAATTGACACAGGATTCATCAACCGACCACGGCATAACAGCACGGATAATTATAATGGACATAACACTACGTTTCTTTGGCGCTTCAGTGTATACCTGCATATGTATCTATACTCCGCAACCCATCGTAGGGTGCGTGGCGGAGGGTAATTTGGGTACCAGTGTCACTTCCCCCTTTTCCTGGTCCAATCGCTTGTGGTTCGCGGGAAGTCTGATTTCTGTGTGGTATCGAATATCTCTAATTTTATCTTCATGGCCTTATCGCGAAATGTAGATGGGAGAGAGCAATATATTGGTTGAGTCTTCTGAGAACGCACGCGCTCATAACAGTAGGCCACACCGCGACGCAGACACGCCTCTCTTGCAGTGTCTGCTACTGGACTTGGCTGAGCGTCTCCGTGACGCTTTGGCGCTTACTAAGCGAACCTGAAACGAGACAAGCTGTTGTGCTTTGGATCTTCTCTATTTCCTCTACCAGTACTGTCTAGTATGGATCCTATACTGTTGAGCAATGTTCACGTATAAGTCGAACGAGTGTTTTGTATGGTACTTCCTTTGCTGATCGACTCCACTTCCTGAGGATTCTTCCAATCAGTCTCTGCTGGCATCTGCCTTACTCGCGATTAATTCTATGATACGCATACTCCTAGACATATTATGGAAGTAATTCTTCCAATTATTGTTCCGTGCATTCGCAGTACGTTACATCTGTTTATGTGAGGGTCAATTGCCACTCCCTGCAGCTAGCGTCAATCCTCTGCAAGTCCTCCTGTATTTCGCAACAGTTTTCTAGCGTGGCGACTCTCCTGTGTACAAGACGTTACCTACTAGGTCATTTATATATATTGTGAAAAGTAATGGTCCTTCAGCTCTCCCCTGGGACGTGGCCGATGTTGCTTTTACTTCTGAAGACCTTTCTCCGTTCACAATGATACGCTGTGTTCTGTTTGCAATAAACACTTCACTCCAATCACACAGTTGGTCTGAAAATCGTTATTTTCGTATTTTGTTCACTACATGGCAGTGGGGAGTTGCATCAACCGTCTTTCGGAAGTCAAGGAGCACGGCATTTACCTGGGCGCCTGTTTCTTCTGCTTTCTGGGTCTCATGAACGAACAGAGCGAGCTGTGTTTCACACTATCGCTGTTTCCGGAACCTCTCTTGGTTGCTATCGTGGAGATTTTCGGCCCCAAGTATTGGGACACGGTGCATCTTGCGACGCTTCCTATTGCTGCCTACTGGCACTTCCATGATCAGTGAAAGTGTAATCGCCTTTTCAAATGGTTCAAATGGCTCTGAGCACTATGCGACCTAACATCTAAGGTGATCAGTCCCCTAGAACTACTTAAACCTAACTAACCTAAGGACATCACACACATCCATGCCAGAGGCAGGATTCGAACCTGCGACCGTACCGGTCGCACGGTTCCAGACTGAAGCGCCTAGAACCTCTCGGCCACAACGTCCGGCTAATCCCCTTTTGCTTCACCTCGTTGAGATACGTGAAAGCGAAACGACACAAAACTATCATCTTAATGTAGTCAATTTTTTCGATTAATAAGTTTAGACTAAAATTATTACCATCGGCAAGCTGTGCTGTTCAGCGGTTGCCGCCAATGATGCTCATTAATAGTTACTAGGCGGCCGACTCACGTTTCAGAATGAATTGATATCTTTGATTTGCTTGGCACATGAACACCGAATTATTTCCTTCAAAGAATACAGGGTTCATTTGACATACCATAGTTTTTCATGCGTTGAAAATTATTCCCTTGAATATTAATATGGAACAAACTATTATTATTACTATTATTATTGTCCAGATATAATCCAATACACGGTTCACTACTCGTGATAGCCGGTTCGAAATCGTAGGACACTAGTTTATCTTTAACTCGGTTTTTATTAACATCGTTTTTTGGTGTAATTCACTACTATGAATGGCCGTACTTAAGCCTGATAATAAATGTCCAAACAGGGCCTATAATCGACCGTCAAGCTGCGACGCATTGTTTGAATAGCAGCTTCGGCAACGACTGAAGTACTGGAATTGATTATCGATAGATGATGTTCGCTGGATGTTAGCGTTATATCAGTTCTTTCTGTATTCGTATTTCTGACAAGAAATTAAACGAACCGAAATTTACTTTTAATTAGTCCGGCTTGCAATGAAATTAACGATTTGACGCACTGTCGCATGAACTTAGGGAGACGCTAATACTCGAGACTCAAACGCTAAGAGCTCGGACACTAAAATCTCGAACACAAAGACTCCCAGATGCTAGAAATGTCAAACGCCAAAACTTCCTGACGACAAACACACGCAAACGCTGAATACGTTAAGAATACGTGCGTTGTTTTCATATAGTAGTAATGAAACAAAAGCAACGTTCCTGAAAAGCTCTTTGAATAAAGGCTGTTGCTACTTTGCACATAATACTCTGTTCCATTGGCTCTTGTTATTCTTTTATTTAATTTTCTCTGCTTTAAAACGGAAATTCGTGATTTTATGTAAAATATACACTACTGGCCATTAAAACTGTTACACCGAGAAGAAATGCAGATGATAAACGGGTATTCATTGGACAAATATATTTTACTAGAACTGACATGTGATTACATTTTCACGCAATGTGGGTGCATAGATCTGAGAATTCAGTATCCAGAACAACCACCTCTGGTCGTAATAACGGCCTTGATACAGAGCTTGGATGCCCATGCAGCTTCAACACGGTACCACAGTTCATCAAGAGTACTGACTGGCGTATTGTGACGAGCCAGTTACTCGGCCACCATTGACCAGACGTTTTCAATCGGTGAGAGATCTGGAGAATGTGCTGGCCAGGGCAGCAGTCGAACATTTTCTGTATCCACAAAGGCCCGTACAGGATCTGCAACATGCCGTCGTGCATTATCCTGCTCAAATGTAGGTTTTCGCAGCGATCTAATGAAGGGTAGAGCCACGGGTCGTAACACATCTGACATGTAACGTCCGCTGTTCAAAGTGCCATCAATGCGCACAAGAGGCGACCGAGACGTGTAACCAATGGCATCCCATACCATTACGCCGGGTGATACGCCAGTATGGCGATGACGAATACACGCTTCCAATGTGCGTTCACCGCGATGTCGCCAAACACGGATGCGACCATCAAGATGCTGTAAACAGAACCTGGATCAGCCGATAAAACGATATTTTGCCATTCGTGCACCCAGGTTCGTTGTTGAGTACACCATCGCAGGCGCTACTGTCTGTGATGCAGCGTCAAGGGTAACCGCAGCCATGGTGTCCGAGGTGATAGTCCATTCTGCTGCAAACGTCGTCGAACTGTTCGTGCAGACGGTTGTTGTCTTGCAAAAGTCCCCATCTGTTGACTCAGGGATCGAGACGTGGCTGCACGATCCGTTACAGCCATGCGGATAAGATGCCTGTCATATCGACTATTAGTGATACGGGGCCGTTGGGATCCAGCACGGCGTTCCGTATTACCCTCCTGAACACACCGCTTCCATATTCTGTTAACAGTCATTGGACCTCGACCAACGCGAGCAGCAATTTCGCGATATGATAAACCACAACCGCGATAGGCTACAATCCGACCTTTATCAAAGTCGGAAACGTGATGGTACGCATTTCTCCTCCTTACACGAGGCATCACAACAACCTTTCACCAGGCAACGCCGGTCAACTGCTGTTTGTGTATGAGAAATCGGTTGGAAACGTTCCTCAGGTTAGCACGTTGTAGGTGTCGCCACCGGCGCCAACCTTGTGTGAATGCTCTGAAAAGCTAATCATTTGCATATCGCAGCATCTTCTTCCTGCCGGTAAAATTTCGCGTCTGTAGCACGTCATCTTCGTGGTGTAGCAATTTTAATGGCCAGTAGTGTAGGAACTGTTGATGGCCAGTTCGAATAAATTTTAGTTTCAAAATACGCCAGATAGGCAACAAAGGGTGCAATATGTAGGCACAGATAAGTCGCGGAGCGAAAGATCCTGCGTCACACGTTGGTAAGAGCACGTAGACGACGGTGGCAGCCGACTTGGAGAGGAGAGGAGAGGTAAAGTTGCAGGCCTCTACAAGAGACTCCGACTGCCGTGTGCAGCCCACTGTTGGCCTCCATCCGTTGCATGGCCTAGCGAGCCGCTAACGCAGTGCCGGGGGTACAGGCGCACAGTAGGGCTGGCTGCGCCGCGTCCCGTTACGGCGCTGCTGATTGCTGGCGGCTGGCGCAGTACCGTTGAGGGCCGAGGACGGAGTAGCGGGCCGCGATCGCGCCTCGGCTCAGCTGGCGGCCTGCTGCGCCCCTTGGCCATCCCGCGTGACGCCGCGCCGCGGCGGAAGTCGAGAGGCAGCCACACACGCACACTCCACCCACTCCGTCACTGACACCGGTCACGCTGGTGAGGGCGTCCCGTCACGCGCGACTTTTCCCGCCGCTCTTGGGGGGAACTTTCTTCTCGCTGTGTATGTTCACGAGTAACATTTGCACCATCTGGGCTCCTAAGCGCGAATAATGTGACCAGGAAATATCCGAGACAGGGCGGCACCATAGTCTGGCGGTTTCCGGTGATTAAGGGTGGCAGTGTGGTAGTGGTGGGCAAGACTTACACTTCCCCTTTGGCTATCGGAGTTACTTGGCGTTGCTTCGCCGATCTTTTCATGATAGTCGGCTGCGATGTCCTGCACAACTTTGGAGGAATTTTTTATACTTTTAAAATAACTTCGTACACTCGAGAATATTTTGAACTCAATCTCACTGTATTTTCATCACATATAACAGTTTGCATACAACTAAAACACTTCTTGAAAGCTCGACAGCTTCCGGTCCCTCGGAAACTATCACATTTATTTTCCTACAAATACAGTCTACAAATCTCTCCAAGTTTAACAAGATAACTATCCGCACCTTACGAAAGTAAGTGAATGAATGAATAAGTAATTGTCTCTTCTATTCTTTCAACAACATTCCAATGTTCACAGAAAAAAAAATGGGACTTAACTTCTGAGGTCATCAGTCCCCTACAACTTAGTACTACTTAAACCTAACTAACCTAAAGACTTCACGCACATTCATGCCCGAGGCAGGATTCGAACATGCGACCGTAGTGGTCGCGCGGTGCCAGACTGTAGCGCCTAGAACCGCTCGGCCACCCCGGCCGGCCAATGTTCACACTATAATGTTTGACGCAGCACGGAGTACGGCGCTTTTATTCCTTGAGCAGGACGTGTAACTTCTTAGGCGGGCACGGCGACTACCTGCCCGCGCCGATCATCCGTCCGATACACGTCCGTCCTGCACACACATAATTCTGGTGCAGTAGACACAGTTCTAGTTTACCATACTCATCTCTAAAATAACGTGTGTTCGAGACGGCGGAAATGTGAGGGTCTCTAGAATTTACCCCGAAATTCTCGAGGCACTACAATAGGTGTCGATAGCGGTGGTGATGATCGTCGCGATGCACCACTGATGAGCCAAAACACCATGAACAACTACGTACTAGCGTCTTATCCAAAAGAACGGGCATCGCACCCTACTGGCCATTAAAATTCCTACACGAAGAAGAAATTCAGATGATAAACGGGTATTGACATGTGATGACATTTTCACGCAATTTGGGTGCATAGATCCTGAGAAATCAGTACCCAGAACAATCACCTCTGGCCGTAATAACGGCCTTGATACGCCTGGGCATTGAGTCAAACAGAGCTTGGATGGCGTGTACAGGTACAGCTGCCCATGCAGCTTCAACACGATACCACAGTTCATGAAGAGTAGTGACTGGCGTATTGTGACGAGCCAGTTGCTTGGCAACCATTGATCTGGAGAATATGCTGGCCAGGGCAGCAGTCGAACATTTCCTGTATCCAGAAAGGTCCGTACAGGACCTGCAACATGCCGTCGTGCATTATCCTGCTGAAATGCAGGTGTTCTCAAGGATCGAATCAAGGGTAGCGCCACGGGTCGTAACACATGTGAAATGTAACGTCCACTGTTCAAAGTGCCGTCAAAGCGAACAAGAGGTGACCGAGACGAGTAACCAATGGCACCCCATACCATCACTCCGGGTGATATGCCAGTATGGCGATGACGAATACACGCTTCCAATGTGCATTCACCGCGATGTCGCCAAACACGCGTGCGACCATCATGATGCTGTAAACAGAACCTGGATTCATCCGAAAAAATGACGTTTTGCCATTCGTGCACCCAGGTTCGTCGTTGAGTAAACCATCACAGGCGCTCCTGTCTGTGATGCAGCGTCAAGGGTAATCGCAGCCACGGTCTCCGAGCTGATAGTCCATGCTGCTGCAAACATCGTCGAACTGTTCGTGCAGATGGTTGTTGTCTTGCAAACGTCCCCATCTGTTGAATCAGGAATCGAGACGTGGCTGCGCGATCCGTTACAGTCATGCGGATAAGATGCCTGTCATCTCGACTACTAGTGATACGAGGCCGTTGGGATCCAGCACGGCGTTCCGTATTACCCTCCTGAACCCACCGATTCCATATTCTGCTAACAGTCATTGGATCTCTACCAACACGAGCAGCAATGTCGCGATACGATAAACCGCAATCGCTGTTTGTGTATGAGAAATCGGTTGGAAACTTTCCTCATGTCAGCACGTTGTAGGTGTCGCCACCGGCGCCACCCTTGTGTGAATGCTCTGAAAAGCTAATCATTTGCATATCACAGCATCTTCTTGCTGTCGGTTAAATTTCGCGTCTGTAGCACGTCATCTTCGTGGTGCAGCAATTTTAATGGCCAGTAGTGTATAAATGTATGCGCCTTGACGGCAAATAATGATACCTTCAGAGCGGACGCACACTTAATTCAACCTCTTGCGGGAATCAAGTGAGGTTGCGGGTGATGAGGGTAACGGACACGGCACTATGTATGTAGTATGCGACATTTGGGAGTTTGGAGTGGACTGGAAGCGTGCCCAGAGAACCGTAGCGGTTCAGGCGACCGCTCGCTATAAGTGGGGAATCGGGGTTCGATTTCCGGTCCAGTACAAATTTTCACTTTTTGCCATCGAATTTATTGCAATGCCTGATTGCAGCCGATATCGTAAATTCTCCTTCGTCATGTACATTCGGCGGCAGAATGACGAATAGTGTCTGTGCATTCAGACATGTGCGAAAGAAAGGGCCTCACACCAATAAAGATTATTTCCTCCTTTATGCTGCGTGAGTATGGTAGGAATGGGCTGGCAATGCACTCACCGAATTATTAGGTCCCGATGTTAGTTAACTCCCATCAGTAGCTAAATGCACAATCTCAACGTTTTGCAGCCATCCAGTTGCTAGCAATACGCACTTTGACAATCTTATTGCTGTTCACACATACTTTCCGTGCTTTTTCTTTAATGCACTAAGCACGATTCCAATTATTGGCAGTATGCGCGAATTATTCTCAGAGTTACGCTTTTGTCATGTTTACCCACCTGTGCCAATCACAAATGCAGGGTGGTCCATTGATGGTGACCGGGAAAAATATCTCACGAAATAAACGTCAAACGAAAAAACTACAAAGAAAGAAACTTGTCTAGCTTGAAAGGGAAACCAGATGGCGCTATGGTTGGCCCGCTAGATGGTGCTGCCATAGGCCAAACGGATATCAACTGCGTTTTTTAAATAGGAACCCCCCATTTTGTATTACATATTCGTGTAGTACATAAAGAAATATGAATGTTTAAGTTGGACCACTTTTCTCGCTTTGTGATAGATGGCGCTGAATAGTCACAAACATATGGCTCATAGTTTTAGACGAACAGTTCGTAACAGGTAGGTTTTTTAAATTAAAATACAGAACGTAGGTACGTTTGAACGTTTTATTTCGGTTGTTCCAATGTGATACATGTATCTTTGTGAACTTATCATTCCTGAGAACGCATGCTGTTACAGCGTGATTACCTGTAAATACCACATTAATGCAATAAATGCTCAAAATGATGTCCGTCAACCTCAATGCATTTGGCAATGCGTGTAACGACAGTCCTCTCAACAGCGAGTAGTTCGCCTTCCGTAATGTTCGCACATGCATTGACAATACGCTGACGCATGTTGTCAGTGAATCACGATAGCAAATATCCTTCAATTTTCCCCACAAAAAGAAATCCGGGGACGTCAGATCCGGTGAACGTGCGGGCCATGGTATGGTGCTTCGACGACAAACCACCTGTCATGAAATATGCTATTCAGTACCGCTTCAATCGCACGCGAGCTACGTGTCGGATATCCATCATATTGGAAATACATCGCCTTTCTGTCATGCAGTGAAACATCTTGTAGTAACATCGATAGAACATTACGTAGGAAATCAGCATACATTGCCATCGATAAAATGGGGGCCAAATATCCTTTCTCCCATAATGCTGCAGATTACATTAACCCGCCAGGGTCGCTGATGTTGCACTTGTCGCAGCCGTCGTGGATTTTCCGTTGCCCAATAGCGCATATTATGCCGGTTTACGTTACCGCTGTTGGTGAATGACGCTTCGTCTCTAAATAGAACGCGTGCAAAACATCTGTCATCGTCCCGTAATTTTTCTTGTGCCCAGTGGCAGAACTGTACACGACGTTCAAACTCGTCGCCATGCCATTCGTGGTGCATAGAAACATGGTACGGGTGCAATCGATGTTGATTAGCATTCTCAACACCGACGTTTTTGAGATTCCCAATTCTCGCGCAATTTGTCTGCTGCTGATGTGCGGATTAGCCGCGACAGCAGCTAAAACACCTACTTGGGCATCATCATTCGTTGCAGGTCGTGGTTGACGTTTCAGATGTGGCTGAACACTTCCTGTTTCCTTAAATAACGTAACTATCCGGCGAACGGTCCGGACACTAGGATGATGTCGTCCAGGATACCGACCAGCATACATAGGACACGCCCGTTGGGCGTTTTGATCACAATAGGCATACATCAACACGATGTCGACCTTTTCCGCAATTGGTAAACGGTCCATTTTAACACGGGTAATGTATCACGAAGCAAATACCGTCCGCTCTGGAGGAATGTTACGTGATACCGCGTACCTATACGTTTGTGACTATTACAGCGCCATCTATCACAAAGCGAAAAAAGTGGTCCAACTAAAACATTCCTATTTCTTTACGTACTACACGAATATGTAGTAAGTTGTAATTACGTCTTAAAATGAGAAAGAAACGAATGGACGAGTTGATTGCGCGTGACAGCGGGTCAGTGGAGGACAGGAAGGTGCAGAGAGCGTGCGGTGAGTGGTGGAGAGTGGGTGCGCCGTGCAGGTAGAGAGTGTCGCGTGCCTGGCATACCGGCGGCTCAGCCCGCAAGGCCGCATCCAGGCCGCGCGTCACGCCGCATGCCGGCCAGCTCCGCTCAGCTCAGCTCAGCTCAGCTCAGCTCGGTACGGGCGGCGGAGATGGTGGGCTCGCCTTCCGCTCACCGGAAGCTGCCGACCGTGACACTGACCCACAGACCCGCCGCGCAGCGGTTGTCAGACCGGCGAGAGGCTGCTTAACACACTCTCTGACGGCTGTACAGCACTATAGGTGCTGATGAACACAGGAGGTAGAGGACATCAAAACAAAAATGGTTTCTGAAGTCAAGCTGTAATCTTGGGGAACATTTTGCTTTTGGAGGTGACTTAAGCAGTTGTTTCGCTGTCGCTGACGGGGAATGTGTACTGGCATTCAATACTGTTCTATGTACGGATGGTTGGCTCTGAGGTCTGCTTGGAAACAGGGTACTTTTCCCAGTCGAAAAATGATTCAAATGGCTCTGAGCACTATGGGACTTAACATCTGAGGTCATCAGTTCCCTAGACTTAGAACTACTTGAACCTAACTAACCTAAGGACATCACACACATCCACGCCCGAGGCAGGATTCGAACCTTCTACGGTAGCGGTCGCGCGGTTCCAGACTGAAGCGTCTATAACCGCTCGGTCACAGCGCCCGGCATTTTCCTAGTCGCTTTGGTAAGTTGAGGTCGTACTAGTATTTTTTCTACGTTAGATGTGTTGCATAACTATCGGCGTTACCACATAACGATCGCTTTCTTTACATATGCGATCAGTTGTCTTAGTAGACACCCCTAAAAGCAGGAAGCAATGAACCGTCTATAATTTAAGTAAGGACGTGTAAAAGGGCAGGTGACCTACGAAACATTTTTGTTCTACATAGTTATCCTCCTATCTGTTACTTCAGAGTAAACAATATAATACAGCCAAATTGACATTTTAATGATTAACTCAGATTTTATTCGAATATCGTTGATTTTTAACGTGAAAAAGAGGGATGTTGGGTTGGAGTAAAAATAAAGAAACAATACAGATTAATCACATAGCGCTAGAAAACGCAATTTCCTCGACAAAAAGGTAAAATAAAAACAATGCAGAACGAAAATATATCAAACATCGCTTCAATACTTCTTCGAACTTATATAAAACATGTTTCTGTTGTTCATAAACAACTTTCATATTTATCAATGATAACAGGAAACTCTTGCCTTAGATCGGGATGAAGAATGACATAATGAAAAACGGTAATGTACTAGAATGTAGCAATAATTGGTAACTGCTAGGCGTTTTACATTAGCAAAAGGCCTATTTCGGCGTTATCCCCATCTTCAGACTATCTGCAACAAAGTACGCTTTATTGAAAGTTGTAACATTATAACTAGCAAGAATTTTGTTTTACTGTGTGCCAGTTGTCCGTACTGCATCGTGACGTTATCGCTGCCGTATGATTTGCCTGGACATGGAGATGATGACGAAATTGGTCTTTGTCTAATGTAAAACGTCTAGCAGTTAGCAATTACAGCAGCATTCCGGTACATTACCGTTTTTTGTTATGTCGTTCCAAGACATCTACCATGCTGCGTGCTCAAAAGAAAATAAAATGATGTAAAATGATGAAAAATGTTTTGTATATATAACATGAACTTTATAACAACAATATATATATATATATATATATATATATATATATATATATATATGTGTGTGTGTGTGTGTGTGTGTGTGTGTGTGTGTGTAACGTTTGTGCATTTAAACTGGATTGCATAGAAAGTAATTGATTTGGTTACACAAAAGCGCAGGAGATAAGCAGTCAACTACCTTTTACTACTTATAAAATGCAATTAATATTCTGTAATGACATAAGGATATAAAATAAACAATGGACGACCAGTGACTGATGTGCAGTTGTAATTAAGTGCAAAAAACAGTTAAACAAACAAAAAATGAAGAGAAGTTGTCGGCTCGCAGTTTCTCTCTCACACATTCGTTTTTTTCGCTATCAGTGCTACCAATACTACCGGTAAGGCTACCATTTAATACGTCATTTACGTAGTATCGAAGCCTTGTTTTGGTAGAGCGCAACTCCAGCACCTATTGATTCGCAACCATCACCGCCTTCTGACTACAACGGTAACTTCTCCTTGCGAAGACACCGATAGAGTCGCAATCATTTCCGGCCTGTGACCACAACAGTAAACATGGAGTGGTTTACGTATGCTGAAATGGCTGGCATTTTTATGTCGAATAGGTCTTTTGTGAATCTTATGTTACATCGTTCCAGAGCACGACTTAAATAATGTCTGGCCCATTAACTGTCAAAACCAATCCCAATACGACGATTCTGGCTGTATGGATAAGTTCTGCAGGTCAATAAATTAAAAAAGTGGCTGAGATGTATCTGGTATACGGATCTGTCAGTGGAAATGGGCGAGCTGCAGTGAGAGAGTATCGACAGTGTTTTCCCAGCCGACGGGTTCCACAACACCAAACATTCGGACGTCTTAATCGGCTACTACGTGTAACAGGCACTTTCCGTGCAAGAATGCATGATACAGGTTGGAATCGAAGAGTGCGAACACCCGAAATGGAATACCAGATTCAGCGACATGTTGAAGACACTCCATCTACAAACGCACAACGTATTACACACATTGTAAGCGTCAGCCATAGCCTTGTGTGGAATGTGTTACATGATCAGCAGCTTCATCCTTTCCATCTTCAGCGCGTACCAGCACCAGCACCTGAAGATTTTCCCCAACGCGTACAGTTTGCATTATAGTTTTCACAACAGACTGCCCTGCACCACATATTTCCAGCCGAGGTCTTGTACACCGATGACGCTTTGTTTACTCGTGAAAGCTGTTTCAATACTCGCAGTTGGCATGTTTGGGCACACGTGAATCCATGAGGTACTCGACCTCGTGCTCATCAACAGCGATTTGGTATTAATGAGTGGGCCGTCATTCTCGGTGATAGGTTGATTGGGCCACACATTCATTCATTCATTCATTCCATCTCAACGGACGGAGATATCGCGGAACATGTGTTGCCTGAACTGCTGAGTTTCGGAACACATTGCGTACTCACGCCTTCACAGCCTTAGCAAAGGGCGAAGGACGCCATACTGATTTTAAGTGCCGGACTTTTTCTCGGGTCAAATCTTCGTCCAGCCATTACGATGCTTTCCGTACTTCCTCAGTATCTTGTATTTGATCAGTGTTACCAAAAGGCTAAAAAAAGTCTGTTTAATGGCTTTCATGGGCAACAAAAATTTGATTTCAATCATTAGCTTTCTCTTGTGAATGCGAAATTAATTTGTTGATTCCCACCTACATAGGAAGAAATGACCATCGTAATGAAATCAGAGCTCGCACGGAAGTATTCCAGTGTTCGTTTTTCCCACGTGTTGTTCGAGAGTCGGACGGTGGGCAAGTAGCTTGAAGATGGTTAGATGAGCAGTCTGCCAGACAGAGTAGTCGTATAGGTGTATATTTTCAGTATTTCAATTAAATATCGACCGAAATTAAAGTTTTAGAACGCTGTCATAATCTGCTCAGCAAGAGATATAATCTAATGTTAAAAATTTAACACAATTACTGAAATATGAAAGTTAGAAATTATGTCTTGTGATTGTGTAACTCACGGCACACAAATTTCCCAAAGTATATTAATCCATTATTTGAGAATGAGTGCACTTATCGACTTCCAACAAAGCTTACACATAATTTCAAATATTTTCGTAACTTTTTCTAGTCGACACCCTTCCCTCCACTCCCCCCGCACAAAGAAATGAAAGGAAAAAAAGTTCATGAGTTACTATATTTTCGCTGTCCATGCGGTAAAACTTCAGCATTCCGACCTGGCGTTTTAATTTAATATTTCTTTACTACCGCCTCTATTCACAACAGATTCTGCAGGCAGTATCCACGCATACCACTGAATGTACCTGCAAAATTATAGCTTTATATTGACACATAGTTCTGGAGATATGACACGGTAAACACTGAGTTTCAGTTTTAATTTTTTCATTAGTCTTTGGACGGATAATCGTAAGTAATGAAACCAACATAATTACGTTCTGCGTTTCAACCATAAAGATTTTACATACTGAGCGTCAAATATTTAACACACTAACTCATTTGTAAATAATGTCTGAAGCTCTTTTATTCATTGAGAATTCGATTTGAAGAGTCGGTGGAGGGGAGGAAGGGGTGGGCTACTGGTTTATAAGAGATAGTGGATTTCTTTTCCACAATAACATTTGCTGCTGCCAGTCATCATTTTCTGAACGACGCGTTTCGCGAAAGAGTTCCTATTATCATATGCAGTTTTCGTCTGCTATGACATTTTCTGATTTGATGCTTGCGATGTGTCAGCTGCCGAATTATTACGGCGCCTCTACTGCAATACAAATATAAGCTGTTTTGTAGTTACTCATTTATCTTCCTTATTGATAATGACGAATTTGGAACTAACTTTTACTTACGGATGTTTTCTTGTTCTCTTATCTAGAATGTTACACATGTTACACTATGTCCAGTCATATTAATGTGACCAGCTCTCAAAAGCTTGAACAATCACCTTTTGCTGGTCGGTCCGCTGCAAGCTGTGCAGGAAGAGAGTCGATGTGGTTCTGGGAGGTACCGACAGGGATATGCCCACGTTGACTAATGTGCCGTGGCTGCTCTGGGTTTCTCGGTTGGGGATCCACAGCGCGAACAGTCCGATCGAGGTGGTCCCGTAGACTCTAGATTTGGTTTTAAACTGGGAAGTTTAGTGGCTGGCAGAATACGGTAAAATCATCCTGGTGCTCTTCTTGCCACGCACCGCACTCTGCGTTGTCCTCCTGGTAGAAGCTATCGTGCCGAGGAAAAACAAACTGCATGTAGGAGTGGGCATGGTCACCAAGAATAGGTGCACACTTGTGTTGATCCATTGCGTCTTGCAGAATGGCTAGATCACCCAGAGAATGACACCGAAATATTCCCCAGATCATAAGTCTCCCTCTTGCGACTTTTCAGACGTTTCACGACGTACGCGTCAACATCCATCTGTCCGATGCAGTTGGTAGACCCTTGGCTCGCCTGGGCGATCAGTTACTCAACAGTTGCACGTCGATTCGTCCGTACACATCTTCCCTGCCGTAGTTCACCCCTGTCATCTATGGCTCGTCGTACACTACAGCTGCCTCGAGACCGATTTTGGACTGCACAATTTCGTTATGCAGAGTATTCTTTTAAGGACGTCGGTAAGCGAATAGTTTACGTACTTAGCCGTTTCGGAAATGCTTACAATTTTATCCCAAAAGCTTATGATAACGCCATTTTGAAAGATAGGTAAACCGCACCGTTTCCGCATAACAACGACAGCACTGTTTTTCCCCTTCCCCCCTGACACGCTTCATATACCGTCTACTACTATTGATATCACCTGCCCTCTGTCAGTGGCCACGTATAACACAGGCAGGCCGGCCGTTGTGGCCGTGCGGTTCAAGGCGTTTCAGTCTGGAACCGCGTGACCGCTTCGGTCGCAGGTCCGAATCCTGCCTCGGGCATGGATGTGTGTGATGTCCTTAGGTTAGTTAGGTTTAATTAGTTCTAAGTTCTAGGCGACTGATGACCTCAGAAGTTAAGTCGCATAGTGCTCAGAGCCATTTGAACCATTTTGAACACAGGCAGTGGTCGCATTCATGTGGCTGGGCCGTGTACATCACTTGCACAGCAGATAGTTTACACCCATCGTTAAAAACGGAAATATATAATAAGCCACAGGCAGTCTCAAAGACATTCTAGTTACAGTCAACAGAGATCTGTAACTACATGTACTGCTCTTAGAAAGTATAGTGTGCGTTAGTTCAGACGGTATTTTTCGTATATAAGCTAAACATTTGTTTATTTATACACAAAAATTACCACCTGCGGTCTGCGGATGATGATATTATACACAGAAACGCTGAAACGCTAAGAGACTTCAGTGACGATTCGTACATAAAGATCAAAATACCTGTAGAATCGACGCTCGCTGCATGAACTTATTGTTAACCCTAAGCTTAAATGTAGTGTACTGCGGATAAATGGGTAGATTTGTTCGATTACACAACTGGCGATAAATTTTGGCAAAAGTGAGCTCACAATTCTCAGATATATAGTAGTATCTGTCTGCAGCGTAATAAAGCCGAACGACTACGTAAGAACAGTTGCCGAAGAAGCTGATGCTAGGCTGCCATACACAAGAACAATCCTAAGGAAATGGAATTTGATCACGAAGGAAATGGTTTATAAGTCATTCGTTCGTCATTTTTAATTTTTGTATTGTTCGTCAGCTTGCTATAGCTACCACATAAAATTAATAGAGAACATCTACAGATGAAAGGCGGACCCACGAACTAAGGGCAAGCGCGGCACAGAAATGGTTCTCGAACTCCAGAGGTAAACGTTAAAGAAGACAGGTTGTGCATCAGGGAAAGACTGAGTAATAAATTTCGCCGTGTGTGCTTTCCGAGAAGAGTAAGGCAACAAAACACTTCGTCTTATATACACCTCGCCTTGCATCCTCAATCGAGAAACCTAGCGCAGCTGGCGAGACACTTGAGCCGGCATGGGTCCACATCCCTGTCGCTACCTTCCAGAATTTCACGTCTTGCAGCAGCCCCCGCAGAAAAATGTGGTCACAGAGGCTGCTTTTAATGTGACTGGACAGTGTAGCTGTTGTTCTACTTATTGTCATTCGTAATTTCATTTGCACAACATGAGGAAATAAACATTCATTTACATAATGATGTTTTTTATATAATGCAATGTTATTGCCAATTGTCAAACGTGTGTTGGTGGTATCTTTGATATGTGATGTAAATTGGTTTTTGTTGTAGTGTGATTAGGTGTCTACATCCACACTATATTATGCGTGTTTTCTTCCATAAAACTACGAGGATGTCCTGAAAATCAGCTAAGAAATTAAAGTAAAATCCCCAAAAAAATCTACAAAAATTCTATGAAGATAGGAAAGGAACGTACATGCTCGCTGAAGATAGATATGTGGATCGATATCGGTCCGGCAAAAAGAAAAGAAAATAAATATGCACGCTTGTCTATATGTCGTTCATCATATTCCCTCCATCTTTCAGCTTTCCCATCTTTCCTTAGTATTGGCTTGCCATCTCAGTTCTTAATATTCATACTCACATTATTTTTTCCAAACGACTCTTTAATTTCCTTATAGGCGCCATTTATGTTTCCCATAGGTTTGCATATCCCCTGTAACCATTTCCGTTTTGACGTACAGCGCTTACTATGAATATCATTATTTGAACTCTACAGGGCGTTTCCGTAAGAGCGTGCAAAAATGTAACAGGACATAGAGAATGCTCCCGTGAACAATTTGAGATAGGGAACCTGGGGTGGAAGACGTCAGCTTAAGGAGATATGGAAGTAAACTTGTCTACCTCTTTGTCTCGCATTACTGTTTTCCAGCTTATTTACAACTAACATGCGTACAAATGTACACGTACTGTGCTGTTTATTTAGACGTACATTGTTTGTTTCCTGCAAGGAAACAAGGAGGACGAGCCTGATTATCAGGAGGCCTTGATGCAGGTTTCATTTTGTAAGATGGTTCAAATGGCTCTGAGCACTATGGGACTTAACATCTGAGGTCATCAGCCCCCTAGAACTTGAACTACTTAAACCTAACTAACCTAAGGACATCACACACAACCATGCCCGAGGCGGGATTCGAACCTGCGACCGTAGCAGCAGCGTGGTTCTGGACTGAAGCGCCTAGAACCGCTCAGCCACCACGACCGGCCATTATGTAAGATACAGTATAAATGGTACGTTCATTGTGTCAATGATGCTATCTGCAGTTAACTAATGTAAATAAAAAAGTACACAGTTATGTGACTTTATTCCTATTATCTCCTTAAGCTTGCTTCTCCGACCCAGGTTCCCTACCTCACATTGTTCAGTGGAGCATCCTCTACGTCCAGCCAAATTTTTGCAGACGGGGTGTTTGTGTTGTCCTCATCATTTCACCACCATCATCCGTGGCAGTTGCTAGATTGGACTGAGTTAAAAATTGGACTGTGTAAAAATTGAAACTTTGTACGGGCATTGATGACCGCGCAGTCGAGCACCTCAAAAACCAAACATTATCATCATCAAATTTTTGTACGCTGTTACAGATAATATCCCCTTTTGCCAGACTCATTTGTTGCGTTGACATGTGGAACGGTAAAGGCAGGAAATGATATTGCATATACGTTTACATTCTGCATGCCATCTTACCATGTGTGTATCCGTAATTCAGTGGCTGGTGGGCGCGCAATTTCATTCTCAAGCACCCTACTAGGTTTGTACACTACTGGCCATTAAAATTGCAGATGATAAACGGATAATCATTGGACAAATATATTATACTATAACTGACATGTGATTATATTTTCACGCAATTAGGGTGCATAGATCCTGAGAAATCCGTACCCAGAACTACCACCTCTGGCCGTAATAACGGCCGTGATACGCCTGGGCATTGAGTCAAACAGAGCTTGGATGGCGTGTACAGGTACAGCTGCCCATGCAGCTTCAACAAGATACCACATTTCATCAAGAGTAGTGACTGGCGTATTGTGACGAGCCAGTTGCTCGGCCACCCTTGACCAGACATTTTCAATTGGTGAGAGATCTGGAGAAAGTGCTGGCCAGGGCAGCAGTCGAATATTTCCTGCATCCTGAAAGGCCCATACAGGACCTGTAACATGCTGTCGTGCATTATCCTGTTGAAATGTAGTGTTTCGCAGGGATCGGATGAAGGGTAGAGCCACGGGTCGTAACACATCTGAAATGTAACGTCCACTGTTCAAAGTGCCGTCAATGCGAACAAGAGGTGACCGAGACGTGTAAGCAACCAGAGGTAGTTGCTCTGGGTACTGATTTCTCGGGATCTATGCACCCAAATTGCGTACCACCACGCCGGGTGATACGCCAGTATGGCGATGACGAATACACGCTTCCAATGTGCGTTCACCGCGATGTCGCCAAACACGGATGCGACCATCATGATGCTGTAAACAGAATCTGGATTCATCCGAAAAAATGACGATTTGTCATTCGTGCACCCAGGTTCGTCGTTGAGTACACCATCACAGGCGCTCCTGTCTGTGGTGCAGCGCCAAGGGTAACAGCAGCCACGGTCTCCGAGCTGATAGTCCATGCTGCTGCAAACGTCGTCGAACTGTTCGTGCAGATGGTTGTTGTCTTGCAAACGTCCCCATCTGTTGACTCAGGGATCGAGACGTGGCTGCACGATCCGTTACAGCCATGCGGATAAGATGCCTGTCATCTCGACTACTAGTGATACGAGGCCGTTGGGATCCAGCACTGCGTTCCGTATTGCCCTCCTGAACCCATCGATTCCATATTATGTTAACAGTCATTGTATCGGAGCAGCAATGTCGCGATACGGTAAACCGCAATCGCAATAGGATACAATCCAACCTTTATCAAAGTCGGAAACGTGATGGTACGCATTTCTCCTCCTTACACAAGGCATCACAAAAACGTTTCACCAGGCAACGCCGGTCATCTGCTGTTTGTGTATGAGAAATCGGTTGGAAACTTTCCTCCTGTCAGGAAGTTGTAGGTGTCGCCACCGGCGCCAACCTTGTGTGAATGCTCTGAAAAGCTAATCATTTGCACATCACAGCATCTTCTTCCTGTCGGTTAAATTTCGCGTCTGCAGCACGTCATCTTCGTGGTGTAGCAATTTTAATGGCCAGTAGTGTATTTGTCAGGGTACGTCAGAATATTGCTCGCCGATGTCTTACTTGCACTGTGGTTGATGGCCGTCAGTTTCAGCACATTTTGTAAGGTGTAGTACAAATGATTCGTTCATTGTGTCAATGATGGTATTTGCAGTTAACTAATGTAAATAAAAAAGTACACAGTAATGTGTCTTTATTTCTATTATCGCCTTAAGCTTGCTTCTCCGACCCAGGTTCCCTACCTCAAATTGTTCAGTGGAGCATCCTCTATGTCCCGTCATATTTTTACAGACGGGGTGTTTGTGTTGTCCTCATTATTTCATAATCTTCATCATCATTCGTTACAGTTGCTAGATTGGACTGAATTAAAAATTGGGCTGTGTAAATATTGGGACTTTGTACGGGCGCTGATGACCGCGCAGTTGAGCGCCCCACAAATCAATCATCATCATCATCATCAAATTTTTGCACGCTCTTACTGATAATGTTCCCTTTTGCCAGACTCATTTGTTGCGTTGACATGTGGAACGGTAAAGGCAGGAAATGGTATCCGCATATATGTTTACACTCTGCATGCCATCTTACCATGTGCGTATCCTTAATTCAGTAGCTGGTGGGCGTGCAATTTTATTCTCAAACGAATCGCTAGGCTTGTACTAATTTCACGTTATACTGGCGCAGTATACTGCTTGAAGTCAGTAGTAATACTGCAGCACCGTGCCAGTATAGCATGTTCGATTGCGGTTAACTTTCTTCGCCACAAATTACGCAAGCGCAGTGCCGCCCCAGGCGCGCCGGAGAAAGCTGTGTGGCGCGCGCCTTCCGGATCTGGTGTGACTCGGGCCGCGGTACACGTGGACCGCCCAAGGCGTGGTGAGGTGAGGTGAGGTGGCGTAGCGCGCTGATCACACCGCGCGAAGCGTTGCGTGCGGGCTGCGCGGCTGGCCGAGGTTCTGTGCCCGCTCCGTCCCTCAGCCTGAGGCAGAGGTCAAGGCCACACGGCACTGTCCAGTCCGGCAGGCCTCGTCATTTGTCTGCGACAATGGCACTCGAGCTCCGTGGCTGTGCATTAAACTAAGCTACTATGAAAAGGTTCTTCGGAACCCGCCACCAGTCACAAATTTCTGTTGATTTACTTAAAACTATAGGAATAAACATAAAAAATAAATAAAAATTTGTTCGTTCAAAACTGTAAATCTCTGAAAGTTCAACGATTGCTTTGAAATTTTGAAACAAAGTTCTATTCGAATACAAGAGTGTTTCTATACCGGGTGAATCAGTAAAAACTTGGACAGCCGATATTTCGGCAATATAAGGCGCCATTGATATGCGGGTTTCACAGACTGGAATGGCAGCCAGGGGTCCGCCTATGCACCCCGCACACAGAGTGTTATGAACAACGTAAGAAAAGGTAGATTGATACTTACCGCAAAGATAACACGCTAAGTTGCCGACAGACACAATAAAAAGACACTTACGCATATGCTTCCCCAGCTTTCGTCGGAAAAAGAGAAACACACACACACACACCATTCTTTCACACAAGCAAGCACACCTAACGCATACATGACCGCCAATTCTGGCATCTCAAGCCACAGCGTGCCAGAGTTGGCGGTTATGTGTGCGTTAGGTGTGGTTGCTTGTGTGAATGAATGGTATGTTTTTATCTTTTTCAGACAAAGGCTGTGGCCGAAAGTTTCAATGTCAGTGTCTTTTAATTGTGCCTGTCTGCAACTTCGTGTATTACCTTTACGGTAAGTACCAATCTGCCTTTTGGTACATTTCTTATATCTCAGGTGCTGCAGTCATGGACTGTGCGCCTGGTCCCGGCGGAGGTTCGAGTCCTCCCTCGGGCATGGATGTGTGTTTTTGTCCTTGGGATAATTTCGGTTACGTATTGTGTAAGCTTAGGGACTGATGATCTTAGCAGTTAAGTCCCATAAGATTTCACAAACATTTGAACATTTTTTGCAAAAATAATAAACACGGCTCAAAGCAATATAATTATAGAGGGGAGAAGGGCAGATGTACAAACGAATGGAAGAAAATGGAAATAAAAAGCGAAAAGGAGGAAATGGACAAGGAGCAGGAGAAGATGGAAAGAGAGGTAGGAGAAGATGGACAAAGAAATTGGGGAGGAGGTCATGGATAGAGAGGGGGAGAGAGAAGGGGTGGAGAAGATGCAGAAAAATGAGGAAGATGGAGAGATTGGATAGGAAGTGATGATGGCGAAAGAGAGAGGGGTTAGGAAATGGACAGAGACAGGGGAGAGAAGGAGATTATGGCGTATATCCAATTCCTGTACTACTTAGAAACGTGTTCTTTCTCGTTTCTTTCTTTTCCATGTAAGCAAACAGCCGACAGTAACGCATGGCCGAGAACAGCTAGTTATTTAATAAAGCAACAAGTTTCCAGGTATGAACCTCATCTTCAGACTAAAATGGGAAAACAAAACACACTTAACTAGGGACTCTGCACTTCGTTTGTTAGTTTGCAGCCCATTTGCTTAAAAAATAGCACCACTTCACCGACACGTAATGACTGTCTTCTTCTAGTGTGTTGAGTTACGTCCGTCGTTATGGCTCCTTGGATCTTGTTAACAGCCGTTTGTAAACTTGCAAAGGATAGTTACTACCTGTCATCACAATCAGCATCACTGTGAGGCAGAAATAAGATAGATGGCTTCTGTCTCGGGCTTTCCTGCCGACGTTTGTTTCGACGATTTTTCTCACATTTCGGTAATACGAGAGTTTGTGAAGAAAGGGAAATATTTTAACTTATAATACGAATCTAGTTGATAGGAAGTTTTCTTTGAAAATATCTGCCTATACGTCGTGTATGAAGGTAAAACGGGGACGATAAATAGTCCACATAGGACGAGAGTAGAAACTTTTGACGCGATGAGAAGTGTAAATGCTGAGTATAGATGGGTAGATCGGATAACAAACGAAGCGGTACTAATCTAATTGCGGAAAATATAAATTTATGGTACAATGTGACTACAGAAATGACAGGTTGATAGATAGGACCTATGCTGAGGCATCAAGTAAAACTTCACTTGGTGACGGATCGAATTTTCTCTCTCTCTGTCTCTCTCTCGTTGTGTGTGTGTGTGTGTGTGTGTGTGTGTGTGTGTGTGTGTGTAGGGGAGGGGTACACATTGTAGACGGAGACCAGGAGCCACCTGCTCTAGACGGATTCAAGTGATTCACTCTTTATATATGCACGAAGAGACCTACACAGCATAGACTAGCGTGGGTAGCTGCATCAAACCAATATTCTGGCTGACCACTTCCTCCCGAGACATGTTTCAGATGTTCACCCTTCTGCAGTTGACGAAATGTATATTGTTTCATAAAAACTGTCTGGACAGCCACAATGAATGTGGCATTGAACAAGACATGACATGAGAAGCAGACCCGACAGCATAAAAGAAGGTGGGAATTATTGTGTTCTCAATAGGGAAGCGGTAACAGCAGAATCGATAGGATAGGAGAGCTAAGTCACTTCGAACTGGACTAGACGCTGTACATCACCTGAGTAAGAAATCCTTCAGGGACACATCAAACCTTCTAAGGTCGCTGAAGTCAACTGTTCGTGGCGTGACTGAGAAGTGGAAACGCGGGAGGAACAACACAGCTAAAAACCAAGACGAGGCGGAGCTCATGTTCTGACATACGGGGACCGTCCATGACTGCGCAGGGTGGATATAAAAAATGGCATGAAATCAGCAGAAGGATCGTGAGTTCCAAAGTACTATCAGCAGCCCAGTTAGCACAATGACTGCGTAGGAAGTTAAAAAGAATGGGTCTACGAAGATTGAGCAGCTCCTAATAAGCCACGCTTTTCTGGCGTCGGTGCTAAGCGACGCTTGAGAAGGTGTGAATAGCAACGCCGCTGGGCAGTGAGCGACTGGAAACGAGTGACTGGGGGTAACAAATCGCGCTATACCTGTGGAAATCCGACGGAAAGGTTTGATTTTGGCGAAAGATTGGAGAACGTTACCTGCCATCATTGTACGTAGTAACTGGTGATATGGTATGGGAGTGTTTTTCGTGTCTGGGGTATCGTTACCTTACTGCGCGTAAGAAAGCGGTACATGTGGAAGGATATTATACATTTTACAGCGTTGGGTGCTGCGTATAGTAGAGGAGCATTTCCGAGATGATGACTCATTGTATCAGCATGAGAGCGCACCCTGACACAAAGTAGGATCGGTGAGGCAAGGGATTGTAGATGACAATAATCCTGAAATGGACTGACTTGGCTAAAGTCCCGACCTGAACCCAATTGGACACCCGTGGGATGAGTTGAACGCCGAAAACGCTCCAGACCCCAGCGGCTCTTGAGGAAGAATGGGCAGCGACACCTCACTGAAAGTGTCCCCACGGAGTTCAGGTCATCATAAAGGTTAAGGTTGGAGGCACCACGCAGTAATGTCCACTAATAGTTAACCTGGCCATTTTTCCACAGACATCCAAACACCTCATTGAAAGTCTCCCCAGCAGAGCAAAAGCAGTCATAAAGGCGAAGGGTGGACACATCCCATATTAATGTCCACTAACGGGTGTCCGGATACTTTGAATCAGATAGTGCTATTTCATACTTATCGTCATTACATTTATGCCAAGTGAATTTTGAACATTGCCGTTACTCAATGCAAAATAACAATTACGAAGGAGCCTTATAGTTCGCAGCATGATCAATTCCTAAGACTCACTGATGAGTTAATTACATGACGTTCATGCTGGTGATTCCACGTTCGCTGCCTATATTGTTCACATGTGGCTACAAGAATTAAATAAGGAGACGTACATAGTCGGTATGCGAGAGGTATATATATATATATGTGTGTGTGTGTGTGTGTGTGTGTGTGTGTGCATTTAGAACACAGACACGGGATGTACTGGTTGCTAATTGTTAGGCGATATTGACAGTCATGTGATCAATATGGAGCATCGAATCCAGGAGAGACCAAGACGGTGAGCCGCCCTCGAACACCTGTCTCACCTAGTGTCAAAGTGACCGCGTGGTTTGCCGGCGGGGAGGTGGTTGCACTCGCTGCAAGCCTTCTGGTTCCATTTGCCACATCAAGATGGTTCCGCACAACGCCGGCCGAAGCGCGAGCGACTGCCCTGCGCTCGGACGTTGAACTCGCGGCTCGCACCCACCATTCAGCTCTACTTCATGCCGTAAATGCCCGAGCCACACGTACTTAAGAAAACTGTGCGTGCCAGGCGGAAATCAATTGTCGGCGAGAGGTAGCTGACACTACTGAAAGTAATTTGTCTCAACTTCCCAAGTATAACCTATACACTTAACATCTTCCACTGAAGAGAACAGTAGGAAATTTTTTTGCATAAAAACCGTTGCAATTATATATGTTCGTTATTGTGACAGAGAAACAATCGAGTCACACAAAGTGACTGTATCGAAGGGATCTAACCGAGTTCGTTGGTGTGGTAACTGAACACAAAGATTATTTCGAATCAAAAAACCATGACTTAGGATAATTCGAACTTGCATCTCCAAGACTGGTCGACGTCTTAGTCCGTTTGCGTATCCAAAACTATAAACAGAACAATACTGTCCATATAAACACAACATGTGCTTTTCGTTACCATGAACTTCTCATTTTCTTCAACTAGACATCAACAAAAGGAGCGGATTCGCGTGAATTTGTTACAGTGTACTCATATCTGACAGTTGTCTAGTTCTGAATCGACACGAAAAAGCCTTAGAGGGTGGCGTAAAGAGCGTCAATGAAACTTCCCCTTTCCTTCGGGCGTTGATTCCCACACATTTCGCGATCAAAGACCAGAGTTCTCAGTGCGATGGGCAACAGGAGGAAGCAGTTGACAAGCTTTGATGCTGCGGACACTCCCGGATGTTTCAATTCCTCTCTAAGCACATTGCAGGGCTGCATCCTCGCTAAATGTGATCGCACTCGTATGGAGTGCAGTGCGACCGTAGTTTTTGCGCTCGTGTGCAGGTTGCAACCAGTAGGGAGCGTTCAAAATCGTCCGACGAAAAAATGGTTCAAATGGCTCTGAGCACTATGGGACTTAACTGCTGTGGTCATTAGTCCCCTAGAACTTAGAACTACTTAAACCTAACTAACCTAAGGACGCCACACACATCCATGCCCGAGGCAGGATTCCAACCTGCGACCATAGCGGTCGCGCGGTTCCAGACTGTAGCGCCTAGAACCGCTTGGCCACTCCGGCCGGCTCGTCCGACGAAATTTGAACGTGATCTGAAGGAGTAAAGGATACTTATGCTTTCTCAGACCTCCTATTTCCCACCCTCCTGTAGCAGTATCACGGACGGATGCGATATTGACACACGCGTGAATACCAAGACAAGACTCCCTCTAAGACCCCCCAGTTAGGCAATACCTTCGGTGGCACTCACCCACATTTGAGATTTTGAAAATGTGTCTTTACAGGGAAAACCTGCAAAGTAGTCCTAGACGCCTGCAGGCAGGCAACTGGCATGGGAGGGGTGACAAGCGGTTGCCTAACTGCAATGGCCTGATGATTCCTTAGTGGTTCAGACCTGTTCTCGAAAGCAAAAATTGTGGCCGTGCTACATTGCAAAGGGGTGTGAAAACGTTCAATGGAGTGCAGCCCCACGATGTTCTTAGAGAAGAATTGGCTGCAGCATCAAATGTTGTCAAGAACGTCATCCTCTAGCTCATCGCACTGACAACTCTCGTTATCGACCGTGAAATGTGCGGGAATCAACGCCCCAAGGCAAGGGGTACTTTCGCTGATGCACTTTACGCCACTCCCTAACGCTTTTTCCTGTCGATTCTGAGCGGCAGCGTGCCTACAATCTTTTCCCAGGCCACGCATAATAAAATCGATTGATTCCAACGCTGCGTGTCACCGTTTGACCTCCATCGCAGAGGCGTAAAAAGAAGGGGTGAAATGTGGGTAATGGGCGAGTAATGTTCTCCCCCAGGTGTGAATTGTCCACGATGGGCGCTGGGCAGAATTATGGTGAAGTTTGGTGTCAAGGTGACAGTATTAGCCCATCTTAGACTTTAGACGAACTTCCGAGCTGTAGTCTTTTTTACGCACGTATTGACCACTTTGCTGTTTGAAGCATCTCAGAGCCCGAGGGTGACGTCACAAGGTGCCCTGCTTTTGCACCATTACGTAAGAAGATTGTAGGCACCTTTGAACCAGATTTCGAACTCCTGAGTCGCAGTGGGAAACAATTAGGGGGTTGTGAAGAAGTGATCTTCCAAAGCTGTTGCGCAATGTGGATAAGCCGTAGTGTTATTAATGCTGTGTCATACAATGAAGGCTTTCACGACCGGATGGTACTGTTGTTGATAATTCTTCCGGGTTATATGGCCGTGGTCCATGGAATTCTTCTATTCCTAACGTTTCGTCCAGGACCAGCCATACCTCTGAAGATGTCCAACGTAGTATTGGACGAAACGTTAGGAATAGAAGAATTCCATGGACCACGGCCATATAACCCGGAAGAATTATCAACAACATTAATGCTGTGTGCAAAATTATCAGTAATTTACTTGGTTTAGTCGACCAGAACTGTAGCCGCGGCGTCTTTTATTTCCGTACAGGGAAGCAAGTCCCCGTCATGTCCGGATGCCGGACCTGGTACCGCCATGACAGACAGCCTTGTAGCTTTCCTTTCGGCGGGCGTCGTGACCGCAGTGAATGGGCTGACCGCGGCTTTCACTTTCTGTAGCGGGAGAGCTGCGACACGCCGGCAAGCCTGCTGAGCTTCCCACATAGGACTGCCCGCTGCGAATCGTAATCAGGAGCTACATTTATTCACAGCACGAATAGTACACGTGCACACATCGGGAACAAGTGCGTTTTCAAAAACATCAGGCTGAAGATTGGTTTCAACACCAGTATTTTCTGCTTCTATTCACAGATCAACACTGGTTTAGAAAGCGTCGCTCGTGCGAAACTCAGCTGGTCCTATTCTCGTACGATACCCAGTGAACCATGGATGAACGGCAAACAAGCGTATTGCACACTTCTAGAGTTCCGGAAAGCGTATCAGACTGTTAATGAAGACGTAAGCGTACGGAAAAGTTTCACAGATGTGTGAGGCTCGAAGACTTCCTAAGTGATAGAGCCCAGTACGTTGTCCTCTACAGGGAGCGTTCATCAGAGGCACGGCTATCGTCAGGAGTGCCACAGGGAAGTGTAATAGTCCACTCTTGTTCCCTACACAGGGTTAGTCAGGAGGAAAGGTACATCCTGTGAGGAGTGATAGTATTGGCGATTTATAACAAAAGACTTCAGACGAACACATATATCTTTGCCGGCCGCTGTGGCCGGGCGGTTGTAGCCGCTTCAGTCTGGAACCGCGCGACCGCTACAGTCGCAGGTTCGAATCCTGCCTCGGGCATGGATGTGTGTGATGTCCTTAGGTTAGTTAGGTTCAAGTAGTTCTAAGTTCTAGGGGACTGATGACCTCAGTTGTTAAGTCCCATAGTGCTCAGAGCCATTTGAACCATATACACTTTCTTAGTCATGTTGTTGTTGTTGTGGTCTTCAGTCCTGAGACTGGTTTGATGCAGCTCTCCATGCTACTCTATCCTGTGCAAGCTTTTTCATCTCCCAGTACCTACTGCAACCTACATCCTTCTGAATCTGCTTAGTGTATTCATCTCTTGGTCTCCCTCTACGATTGTTACCCTCCACGCTGCCCTCCAATACTAAAGTGGTGATCCCTTGATGCCTCAGAACATGTCCTACCAACCGGTCCCTTCTTCTAGTCAAGTTGTGCCACAAACTCCTCTTCTCCCCAATCCTATTCAATACTTCCTCATTAGTTATGTGATCTACCCATCTAATCTACAGCATTCTTCTGTAGCACCACATTTCAAAAGCTTCTATTCTCTTGTTGTCCTAACTATTTATCGTCCATGTTTCACTTCCATACATGGCTACACTCCATACAAATACTTTCAGAAACGACTTCCTGACACTTAAATCTATACTCGATGTTAACAAATTTCTCTTCTTCAGAAACGCTTTGCTTGCCATTGCCAGTCTACATTTTATATCCTCTCTACTTCGACCATCGTCAGTTATTTTGCTCCCCAAATAGCAAAACTCCTTTACTACTTTAAGTGTCTCATTTCCTAATCTAATTACCTCAGCATCACCCGACTTAATGAGACTACATTCCATTATCCTTGTTTTGCTTTTGTTGATGTTCATCTTATATCCTCCTTTCAAGACACTGTCCATTCCTTTCAACTGCTCTTCCAAGTCCTTTGCTGTCTCTGACGGAATTACAATATCATCGGCGAACCTCAAAGTTTTTATTTCTTCTCCATGAATTTTAATACCTACTCCGAATTTTTCTTTTGTTTCCTTTACTGCTTGCTCAATATACAGATTGAACAACATCGGGGAGAGGCTACAGCCCTGTCTTACTCCCTTCCCAACCACTGCTTCCCTTTCATGTCCCTCGACTCTTATAACTGCCATCTGGTTTCTGTATAAATTGTAAATAGCCTTTCGCTCCCTGTATTTTACCCCTGCCACCTTTAGAATTTGAAAGAGAGTATTCCAGTCAACATTGTCAAAAGCTTTCTCTAAGTCTACAAATGCTAGAAACGTAGGTTTGCCTTTCCTTAATCTTCCTTCTAAGATAAGTCGTAAGGTCAGTATTGCCTCACGTGTTCCAGTGTTTCTACGGAATCCAAACTGATCTTCCCCAAGGTTGGCTTCGACTAGTTTTTCCATTCGTCTGTAAAGAATTCGTGTTAGTATTTTGCAGCTGTGACTTATTAAACTGATAGTTCGGTAATTTTCACATCTGTCAACACCTGTTTTCTTTGGGATTGGAATTATTATATTCTTCTTGAAGTCTGAGGGTATTTCGCCTGTCTCGTACATCTTGCTCACCAGATGGTAGAGTTTTGTCATGACTGGCTCTCCCAAGGCCATCAGTAGTTCTGATGGAATGTTGTCTACTCCGGGGGCCTTGTTTCGACTCAGGTCTTTCAGTGCTCTGTCAAACTCTTCACGCAGTATCATATCTATATTCGGTCGAACATCACTGGCGTCAGTCGCATATTCTTTTCCTCTAGCACTAACACGCGGATACAACCAAAGCGACATTAAACGACGTAGTGTTGTTTTTACTGACCATTTCAACGCGCGCTTCACTCGGGCAGCGTAGGACGACGAGTGCTGCAAGTGTACACGTTGTTTAGCTCACGCCGCACTACTACAGCGGTTGCACCTGTGTACTACAGTGTTGTTACCTGTACATTCAAAATAGCACCCGTCGGTGAAGTGAAAGTGCCAAAGGTGTCCACACATGCGGAGTGTGGTGACAAGATGTTTGTCTACGGGTTTTGCGTGGGAATTCCAGAGCCGCTGTTTGCGAATACGAATGACGACTTCTCAGAGTTCCGGATAGCAGATTGGGTGAGCGCGGAATGCTTCCCAGCGTACACGTTGCACCTGCACATCCCGTCCAACGACATCATAATGAAGTTACCTAAACTAAAAACTAAACTCCTCCCGAACAGGCCATGAAGACCCAATGGTACTAACCGGCCGCCGTGTCATGCTCAGCCCACAGTCGTCACTGGATGCGGATATGGAGGTGCATGTGGTCAGCACACCGCTCTCCCGGCCGTATGTCAGTTTCCAAGACCGGAGCCGCTACTTCGCAATCAAGTAGCTCCTCAGTTTGCCTCACAAGGTCTGAGTGCACCCCGCTTGCCAACAGCGCTCGGCAGACCGGATGGTCACCCATCCAAGTGTTAGTCCAGCCCGACAGCGCTTAACTTCGGTGATCTGACGGGAACCGGTGTTACCACTGCGGCAAGGCCGTCATAATGAAATTACCAACATTCTTAAAATGGTAGAACGTAGACCAGCTACCAGCTCTGGGAGAACTGCAGCACAGCTTGGTATTAGATAAACACGAGTGATGCGCACAGTACGTGAGCAGCGTCTGCATGCGTATCATCAGCAATGTGTGCAACAACTGCATGTAGGAGATGATGCTAAACGAAAGGAATTCTTTCACTGGATCATTGCCAATGAATGCTGTATTCCACGTATTCTGTGCGCTGATGAATCAACATATGTCCGCAGCGGCATCAATGGCACGCGTTATTCTCACGCGTGGGCAGATGAAAATCTGCACAATAATGTCGAAATAAATTTTCAACAACGTTTCTCGGTGAACGTGTGGTGCGATTTTATTGATGACCAACTCATCGGTCCGGATGTTTTAAATTACTTTCTTAATGAAGTACGATATCTTGATTTTCTTCAAAATGTTTTACCGGAATACCTCGAGGACATTTCATTGGCAACACGTTGTTTGTACTTTCAGCACGACGGATTTCCCACACATTCCGTACGGCCAGTGACGCAATACATACTGCGCCTCGGATCGGTCGCCGAGGAGTCATTTCTTGTGAGCGAAGTCGACAAGCGCAGAGTGGACACAAAGGAGGAATTTCTCGCTCGTATTTGAAATTCGTGTGCTTAAGTAAAGGATCGTGCGAATGAGCTCAGATCAGCAACACAGTAGCTGTCTGCAGGAGCTGAAAAATGCGTAGCAACCGACGGTGGACGTTTTGAACATCTTATGTGAGGAAATGTGCGCGGTTAAACAAAAAATGAGATCACAATGTTTCATTTACTACCATCTGCATTTGTCCTTTTCTACGCTGTTTTCATAAATTTTCTCTGTCCTGTTAAGAACAGGACACATGTGCATTTGATGTTCTAGTTTATGGGAAAGTGTCGTCGTAAAGTGACTATGCGAGGATACAAAATGACTTAAGACAAACTTTTATTTGGTATAATGGATGACAACTTGCTCTACATGTAGAAAAATGTAAGTTAATGTAGACTAGTAGCAAACACAATGCCCTCAGTTTTCGGATACAGCATTATTAGTGTGCAGCTTGAGACAGTGCTGTCGATAGAATGTCTAGGTCTAACGTTGCAAAGCGATATGAAATGGAACGAACTCGGTAGTAGGGAAAGTGAATCGTCGACTTCGGTTTGTTGGGAGATTTCTAGAAAAGCCTGGTTTATCAAGAAAAGAGACCACGTATAGAATACCTGTGCGACCTATTCTTGAATCGATATCCACACACGACCGCAGCCATGCATTCAGATAACGCAACAAAATCAAGTTACAATTCCACGCCTTCTTTTCATTTACGTTAACTGTTGCTCACGCGTTGTTCCCTTCTTAAATGTTCTTAACTCATACCTAGCTGACGGAAACTTGCTTGTCAATAGCCAGAAATTCGACGACAACCTGATACGTTCTCTCGCCTAGTAAATGAAAAGTGATTGTTACTGCTCTCTGAATCACGCACGGAGTGAGATAGTGCTATGTTTAAGACATGTGACTTCTATGTGGAAGGGGTGAGCTTCGAATGACCCTTGGTCCGTCTTGAGCCAGGTTCAGAGCGGCTTCCTTTCCCATGATTAACTGGACAAAGTCACAGCCGACAACATTCGCCATCTTCTATCATTCCAGCCTTGCACTCTGACCCTAGTGACATCGATCCTGATGGTATCTTAAGCTCTAATCCACTGTTCTTGAATGACCTGTTCAAGAAAATGCAGTCTGGAAATGAATAAGATAAGTAGTGGACGATTCGAATATACGTTAGGTGACAATCGCTCAGCTACTATCTCGCGGTGTTGGTTGTACAAGAATACTGGGCCATATCACGTCCTTGTATCTCAAGTACTGATCATGAAAAAAAAAAAGGATTATAGTAACACAGGAACAGAAAGAAACTGGTTCCCACGAATCTTTAGGAATGACGTTATTCTGTGTTATGAACTCCACCTTCATATCATGAGCATTTAACGAACATTTTGAAGAAATATTCTCTGTGTAAGAACCGACGTGTATGCGGTGTGTCACGGACGTTTTGGAAGTGGTGAAAACTATACAATGCGGCCCTAGAACTGACTGTCAGACAAGAAAACCGACTATATGAGTGCAAATAAGGTAATACGTGTACTGGGAGAAACTAATTCCAGGCGGCATTGCAAAGGGAACTCATGAAATTCTGTCATAGCCGAAATCTATCTGCAGTTCTTGCCGACGATAGTTTTAGTTTCTGTGCGATAACGTCCGCATTTAGGCAAGAATTGGACGTTTGAATGGATAACGACAACCATCAGACATTATTGATTTGCCTTTGTAATCTTCAGAGAGGAAAATGTACAGCTAAGTTCCATTTTTACGAATAATACCGCGTACATCGTCTATCAATGATGGGAGGCATTCGTTAGATATACACAGAAGACTGACGACCACCAGTGTGATAATAAATGCAATAACTTGTCATCCCATAAGGTGTAAGTACGGTTCCCTCAAACCATTAAGTTACCACTGAATGAGGATAAAATTCCGAAAGAACTTCAGGTAACAGATAGCGCAAACGAATACGCAGTAGTCGCATTATCAGGATGGACAAGAAAATCAAGTACAGAGAAGGTACGCGACTGGGGATATATATGAAAAATAGGAGCTTTGCGGCGTTAACATTCAATGACCCTCGTCCCGAAAGCAGTGCCTATAACCTTCAAAAAGTTGGCATCGGCATAGTCTTTCAAATCAGAGATAACTTGGGTAATGGGTCATGTCATAAAATTGAAAAAGAAAACGCCACAAATACAGTGGCTCAAGAAATTACAAAATAAACTGGAAAAATTCAAATAAATTTTATATAGGTCAAATCAGGAGGTAGTTCACAACAAACTTGGTGGAAGTCTTACGGTGGTAGCGGCTGCGCATTAGCGACGCACTTGAAAGATCTAGACGGCATCATTCAAGAAAGTTCATTATGATCACAGACCTATGTAAGTAATTTATTTCCTTTACTAATAAATTTCATCCCCTCTGGCTTCTTTCTTGGAGCGGGATTGTCATAGACATTCACTAGTGTTGTGGAACTCAGCGTGCAATATCCATGTATACCATCATTATGTACTCGCTATCTTCTCAGCATCTCCACCGCACATTGTTCTGCGTTGCGGACGTTTGCTGAATAGCAGAATAGGCGTGCCGAAATTGCAAGCCACGGGGACGGAACACTCGCGTCCTTGAGCACAACTTTCTTTGCATCACTCCTTACTCTGCCTTCTGAGAGTATTCTAGTAAAGACATGAGTAAGGTCACCTCAGTTTCTATACATTTTAATGACTAACATGTAGAACCTACTTCACTGGACTTGACTCTGCGAGCATTATAAGTGAACTGTTTTGGGTTGTTGAAAAAGCAACACTGGCCTGCAAAAGTAAGGAGTTCTGCAGAGAAATCTTCTTAGATGTATCGCTTGCCTTTGACGGCGTCTGGCAAAAGGCGTTTCTATGTAAGCTCTTCGTGTTCTGCTTTTCCCCTTCACACGTTAAGTTATTGAAATCCTACGTGATCGTCCGTGACGCAACTTCAACCCAGCAAACAATAAGGGCCATCTTACCACAAAGGCCAATGCTTGGTCGGGTACTGCACTCTGTGCGCAAGTCGGACCTACATACCGAAGATGCCATGTATATTGAGAATCATCTACATCGATCATATGGCAGTCATCACCAGAAGCAAATGGCCGCAGCACCTCAATGTCCACTACAAGATGCATGTCGGGCCATTCATATTTAGGTTTTTATGATTTCGCTTAATCGCTACAGGCAAATTCCAGAGTGATTCCCCTGAAAAGGAACTGCCGATTTCCGGAAATAGAGTAAGTTCCGATTCTACTCGCCTGCTTTGACCAATGACGTCATATTTCAAATAAAAGCGATCGCTTACCTGAGATACTAAGACAACCAAAGGTAACATTAATAACAAGCCTAATATAAGACAGACCTTTATGTAGAAAAACGTAGGTATAAAACACGCATGGTATTTCAGTCAGCTAATGACATGAAATTCAGGAACAACCGCAGGAGTGAGGAGGGTTTGGGTGGGAACGAACTAAAAAACGTTGGTAAAGCCGAGATCATTCCAAAGCAACGGCATAACCGAAAAACAGGACTCTTAATTCGTCTAGAATAAGCGGAACAGAAATATACAGAAAATACATAATTGGACTCGAATAATCCACTTCACCTATACAGATCAAACAAAGACGGAGATACCAGACCCCCTCCCCAAAACAACAACACACACACGAAATAACACCAGAAATCTCAATGGAGTGAACTGCAAGGAAATATATATGGAAAGAAAACTGGAATCGCACTACAAACGACTCACTCTGATTCAACTACGTCATTAGTAAAAACCACATCACAGAAAAACACATCGATCACAAGAGTGTGCCACCAGTAACAACAACACAACCCCTAAAGCCGGCCATTGTGGCCGAGCGGTTCTAGGCGCTTCAGTCTGGAACCGCGCGACCGCTACGTCGCAGGTTCGAATCCTGCCTCGGGCATGGATGTGTGTGATGTCCTTACGTTAGTTAGGTTTAAGTAGTTCTAAGTTCTAGGGGACTGATGACCTCAGATGTTAATTCCCATAGTGCTCAGAGCCATTTGAACCATTTTTGAACAACGCCTAAAAGAACAATGCACGCAATGCCTCAACGAAGACACTTCCGAAACAAGCAGCCAATTATGGGTAACAACCAGAATTGCCAATAACATTACTGCTGATTTCACTCACGGCCTTTTCAGCAACCTCATCCTCAGACAACTTGACACATAAAAAAAAGCCAAATAACTGCAGGGAACAACATGACATTGATAATTACTCGGCTGGTCCCGGCGGAGGTTCGAGTCCTCCATCGGGCATGGGTGTGCGTGTTTGCCCTTATGATAATTTAGGTTAAGTAGTGTGTAAGCTTAGGGACTCATAACCTCAGCAGTTAAGTCCCATAAGATTTCACACACATTTGAACATTTTGATAATTACTAATACATTCACTCGCAGTAATTTCACATGTGCTCGTAAGTTGATGCCTATCCTTACCCTCGGAAATCATGCAAAATACAAAAAAAAAAAAAAAAAAAAAAGCCGAACATTTCTAATAAGAAACAAAATAAAAGCGCTACTAGTTTTCCTATCACCAATTTAAGCTATGCTCTAAAGTTCCACCCGAACCGCACCCACGTACATCACGACATATTTCAGATAAATAGCGTAGTTTCGAAACATCATAAATTACACTAGAAAGTAATACAACCACAGATAAAATTTAATAAAGGCAACTTACATCCTCCGCAACGTAAACTAAAGATGTCATACTGGTTGTCATGGGCCAAAGCAGACGGCTGGAATCGGATCGTGCACGTGACCCTGATTTTCTTTCCCATTCGTAATCCGAGCCTGTACTCCGTTTCTACAGTCGATGAGATGTTATACTCTAATCTCCCTTCGTTTCAAAGCACCTGTCAAGCGCTGGAGAAAATGTCATGAAGAGTGAGGCCTCGGTAGCGAGCAGGCGCCAGAGATCAGCCTTCCAGAAAGTCCAACATTTCAGTGGAACAAGTCAGTGAAATATCTTGGAACAATGCTTGACAAATCACTTACTTGACAACGACAGGTCCAAGTCCAGGGTAATCACACAATTTTGTTTTGCAGACACAACGAAATTCTAAGATGGTTTTCACGAAGTGCCTAGTATATATCTCAGAAGTTAGTTCATAAGTCTTGACAACTGTTCGCAATTAATTGGTGTTGACATCATTTGTCGGTATAGAGGATCGCACTTTGAAAATGCTCATAAAACTTACCACTGTCGCTGTCGCACCTCCTCATCGCTGCGGGCGCCACGATTTCAAATTTCCGGACTTAGGATTGCATCGCAACTGTAGCCGTCGACGCCCTAGGAGAGTCCGCTGCCTAGCAACGTTGCCGTGAATCCCAACAACGGAGTACTGAACGCTTCCCGTAGAGACTGTCACTTCGATACAGCCAACAGATCATCACGCTAGTAGAGGTGCACGTGAGAGAAGTCTGATATTAAGGAAGAAAGATTCAATCCTTGCTTATTACCTTTTAGCATTCATTTAATGCAGAATGTGAAGTTTGCTGTTAAGAAAAGCAGAAAGACGACTCTACAGGAATACTGGAAATTAACAAACACATTACACAGAATGCCAGCCTAGTACTAAATGATCAGAGTCAGTTTTCGTTTTCCCTTTTGTTACATCAAGTTTTATTTACGAGTCGTAAGTTCAAACTGCAAATTCATCTTATCTCTCATCGGGTTTTAAATACAACTGATAAAAACTTGGTTTACCCCGTTTTTAATTGCTGTAATTATTTATACGTGAGAAAGAATAAGCATTTTCCTACGTCAACACGCTCTAATTTTTGTATCTTCTACACAAATAATACCCGTGTAAGTCGCATAGAATGTTTATCTGCCTCTGCGACGTTCACTTGTCACCTGTCCTGCAAAGCCGAAAGCCGGTTCGTGACCTAATAATCATAATTTTGCAGAACGTTAGGAAGTGCTCTCCTTTTTAGTAAACTGCCAAAGTACTTCAAGTCGGAGTTCTGTAGAATACTCAAGTGGATTTAAGAATATTTTGGAGCATTCGAGAGGACGTTTGAGCGCGAAATACTAACATTTTTACGATTTTCTTCGAGTGTTCATTTTCACGATATTCTCGAGTGATTTGGAATGTTCTCAGAAAACCAGTGAAAGTCAAGAGTAAGTGAAGCGGGTCTCGTTCAGTTAGTAAGTCTTGCAGTTCAGCCTCGCGGGGTAGCCGCGAGGTCTGGGGCGCCTTGTCACGGTCCGCGCGACTCTCCTTCCCCCCCCCTCCCCCCCCCCCCCCCCCGTAGGAGGTTTGAGTCCTCCCTCGGGCATGGGTGTGTGTGTTGTCCATAGCGTAAGTTAGATTAAGTAGTGTGTAAACTTAGGGACCGATGACCCAAGCAGTTTAGTCCCATACGAACTTACCACAAATTAAAAAATTAGTTCTTGCAGTTCAAGTTCTAGCAATGCAAGCTATGGCCTGTTTTATCAACATTTGGCCACTTCCTACACTAAAAGTGAGACGGTTGAACAATGCCGCTGGGACTTTGCTATTCGCGCTGCGCTTGCGTACAGGGCATTTTCTAGGCACCCCTCCGGCGGCGGACGGTTCGTAGCGTATGAGTGAGCTAGCTGCCTCTGGTTTTTCGCACTCACAGCGATACGAACGTGTGTTCGCCAACGCCCCGCCGGCCAGGCTAGATCCGAGTCGTCCTTGACACACTGCAGACCAGAGCAGCTCGCTTGCTGCTCCAGGGAAAGCAGCGAGCCGTTGCGTCACGCCGCCACGGTTCCATCTCCAGGGCCAGCCGGCGCGGCCAACCGCTTGGTGTGAGGAACGAATTCAGCGTCCGCAATGAATTACCGCGGTCACCACGCTCTGGATGAGCGCAGTGCGCTCTCGTTTACCCCTGTTGGCCACAGAATATCCGAGTTACACAAATACACTGCTCTATAAAGCTTAAGGACCTCATTGTTGTTGTTGTTGTGGTCTTCAGTCCTGAGACTGGTTTGATGCAGCTCTCCATGCTACTCTATCCTGTGCAAGCTTTTTCATCTCCCAGTACCTACTGCAACCTACATCCTTCTGAATCTGCTTAGTGTATTCATCTCTTGGTCTCCCTCTACGATTTTTACCCCCCACGCTGCCCTCCAACACTAAATTGGTGATCCCTTGATGCCTCAGAACATGTCCTACCAACCGATCCCTTCTTCTGGTCAAGTTGTGCCACAAACTTCTCTTCTCCCCAATCCTATTCAATACTTCCTCATTAGTTATGTGATCTACCCATCTAATCTTCAGCATTCTTCTGTAGCACCACATAAAGGAAGTAACGGAACACACTAACTATCGGTGGAAATGAATGAAAGTGCGGGATCACGTTGCCAGTGGTGTCCCAGTCGTTCACAGAAACTAGGAAGTCAGATGGCACGAGCTCATCATGATTATAGCGTCAAATGGGGTTGACCCCATAACACAAGGCAGTTGAAGCGATTAGAGATGGGCAAAGTCGTTCATCCTTGGGAACTAGTTCACTGGTTATCGTTCTTTTTTGGGAACCGTTCATTTTTACTCGTTCACTGTCCATCGTGCTTGGTATATGGTTCTTATGAAAAAATTAAAATTAGTAGCAAAGGTGACTAAAGATGGAAGGCGCCAAGAGGGGGCACTTGCCTCCCCCCTGGAATACAGAGCTTTTATTCATAACAGAATTCTCACCACACTTGTGATTCTGCAAAACATCTCGTTTAGCCAACTGTAGCGTAATGTGGCTGATCGCAGTGAAATAATATAAGATGGCGCACGAGAAACCGGCCCCTTGTACGGACTGCTCGCCAATTATGCACGATTTGTTGACCGCTACGAGCGGAATAAATAAACGTATGATAATTAGGCAGTGAAGAAACAACAAATAAGCTAATGCAAACAACTTCGAAACAATAGATGACGATTGGTAAGCGACAATAAGCAGTCTAGTACTCGGGGTCGATTTTTCGTGCGCCGCCCTGTACCACTGAAATAAAATTGTAGGAGTTATCATGTTCTCTTTACAAAATGTGATACCAGACACTCGATTACGAAGCACAGGCTTCATTCGGTTGTAAGTCGGTCTGCCTTAAATAACAATGAACATGTTCTTTTACCTTGGATCAAAAAAGGACGGAAAATGGCCACTCGTGTGTGCCGTGCCGACGTCCTTTGCCTGTCTAATAACAAGGAATCTTGCCTTTTTACAAATATTTCTTCTGCTGTTTATCGTAATAGTGAAGTAAGCTGATACGCCGTTCTGTTGCCTGAAAAGATGTATGTATTACATACCACTTAATTTTTATGTAATTTACGTAATTCTAAAATACATTTTAATTACCAGTCGTGAACCCTGAATAGAATACGAAAAGAACCAAAATTTTAAAGTTCAAAAAAGATTTGAATGAGATGTAGAACGGGCATGCGAGGCGAACGAAACGAACCACTCGATACCAAACTAACTATGAGCAGTCGGCAGTGGAACTGCGACGAGTGGCCACGCGAAGAAGGACGAGTCTGGCCGAAGGAGGCCGAGACAGACGGGAAAGGGACCGAGGCTGGAACGTGACCGGCCGACGTGCCGTTGCGGGAACGAGACAGACCGTTTCCCGCTCCCGGGAACTATAAGCAGGAAGCCGCGACCGAAGCGAACTATGAAGGACCGTTCCATAGAATTTGTTCCTTGCTAGTTCCGTTCATGTTGGTGAACCGTTCCTTTGTACACGTTAGTTTGTGAACGACCAATCTCTAAAAGCAACGAACAGTTACAGTGCACTGTTGTGCTCTTCTTCATTACAAGGCCCAGAGATACCTGGATTACTTCACACGGGGAAGAATCATTGGGAAACTGCAAGAAGAACGAAACTTGAGGTGTGTAGCCCACGATGATGACGATGATGGTTTTGGTTTGTCTAGCACTCAATGGCGTCGTTGTCAGAGCCCATACAAATTCCCAATCTTTTCACTGTCCAGTCTCGCCATCTTCCCGAATGATAATGAAATCTTGAGGAGAACACAAACACCCAGTCCCTGGGAGGAGAAAATCGACGACCCAGCCGGGAATCGAACCCGGGACCCCGGGACCCATAGGCGTAGCCTACGACTTTGGTATTGCTCACAGCAACGTTTCACGAGTATGGGGAGCATTCAGAACCAAAAGCATGTTTCCCGAAAAAGATAAGGTGGTCGACCACAATCAACTACAGCAGGAAACGACCGCTATATTGTGCGAAAGAGAAGAAAAGTACGACGTCAAACAACGCGTGCAACAGAACATTTAACAGGACGCGTGTCGCGTGCTCTTCTCCGATAAGAGCAGATTCTGTCTAAGTGGTTACTCTACATGTACCCTCATATGGCTAGAGCAAGCAGTACGTAATGCTTCCAGAAATATTGTCGAACATGGTAGTTTTAATGATTCACGTGTTACACTGTAGGGAGGCCTAACTGATGCGTGGGACTACTCACCTTCAAATCTTTGAACACGGTGCAGTCACCGGTCAACATTATTGTGACACAGTACTCCTTCCCGATCTGCGACGTTTCAGAGGTTCATTCGGCTTTGACTTTATTTTTAAGGTTAACACCCCCCCTCCCCCCCCCCCCACCCCGCCCCCACCCCCGAACTGTATCCCATCGAGGACGTAAATCGCGCTGTTGGAGAAACTGAACGGCGTAGCACAAGAATGCTTACCAACCTTGTAGCCAGTGTGTTAGCAGGCTGCAGAGCATGCGTTGCCCTTTAGTGATCATACCAAAACAGCATAATCGCAGGCAGACTAGTCTGAAGTATATAGAGAATGGCTGAGGACCTCCCATTTGAGTCTCTGCAAGAACTCCATGACTGTTTACTATACGGTGATTTGCAGCAGAGCAGAATTACCGCACATGCAGGAGCCCTAGTTATTTCGATCTGGTTACTTTGCGTATGGTGGTCAAGGCTTCTGAGTGTCGCTACGAATTCACCATAGTCTCATCTATAGGAAGTCAAGAACAAACGAGCGCGTTTCTGGCAGTTGTATGGGCGGCTTTGGAGGTTTGGTGTGGAACGACCCTCCATGTTTCCACTCAGTCCAAGCGTTTTGGACAAGTGATTGCAAATATTATTATCTGAAAATAAGAAATATGAGCGTATAATAAGTTAATTTTTAAATAGAGTTTCTTTTTCTTGAAACTCCATCTAAATGGCGAACATGGTCATGAAAAAATCGAAAAATTGCAAAAAAAGATTTTCTTAAATAAGTAAATCATTGTAGCTCCGATAGAAAAACGTTAGATGATAAATTTGTTTGGCTCACAAAGATTTGTCGACTGCCTTTTATAACTATCGACTTCTTTCTTGGGTTTAGAAACACATGGAGAAAACCCTTAAAAATAGGTTTCTCTAAAACACGTTAACACTCACGTTCCCATAGTTGCTGTTTAATTTAGGTATAGACTGCGGTAAATCAAAAAAATACTTGTTTAAAAAGTTAAAAAAATACTAATTGTTTTTTGAGACACGTAGACTATTTTTGAGAAGAAAAAGGCGCTCTCGATAACTGGCTAGATCTTCTCAGCGAATGGCCTTTTACGAACGTATTAATAGTAAAGATCAAAAAATTATTTCGAGAAACTTACACATTCGTTAGGCGTATTTTTTAAACAAACTCTCTCAATTTCTATTTTATGAAAATAATTTTTAAAGAAAAAATTGCTGACATATTTTCACGAAATAAAAAAAAAAGAGGTCTACAGCCGTTCCTGCCGAGCATACTTCTTTTTTAATGAAAAATGTGTTTGATCGGTGTTAATACTGAATACTTATATTTCCAAGGGAAAATACTGGGATGTGTTTCACTGATTTTCTTAGTATTAGTAACTGAGTAATAAAGTGAAGCGTGCAAACGCGAAGAGCAAACGGCGGAGTGAGGGGACCCGGCGCGCCACTCGCTCTGAAAACCGATTCTGAACGGCTCACGCATGAATAAACTTTGATATCTCGGTTTCTGCACCAAGAACAAAAATCCGTTTATACTTATTCTGGGGTATGTTATAGTCATTTTCGTTTTAGAAGCAAAATAGCCCCGGATATATTTAGTTTTTATTTAACTTACATTTTGTATACGTCATTGTCATTTTAATAGTTTTACATTATTACAACAGTGTTTTTCACGTAATACCTTAAATTTTTAGATTAATTGATGATACTTACGTTATACTTGTTGCTGATTTCTTTAAACCTTACGTCATTACTGAAGTACTTATTTATTTCCGGCCTGAGTGGCCGAGCGGTTCTAGGCGCTACAATCTGGAACCGCGCGACTGCTACGGTCGCAGGTTCGAATCCTGCTTTGGGCATGGATGTGTGTGATGTCCTTACGTTAGTTAGGTTTAAGTAGTTCTAAGTCCTAGGGGACTGATGACCTCAGATGTTATGTCCTATAGTGCTCAGAACCATTTGAACTTAATTATTTTTCCTACAAAATTAAATAAATGCAACATATTAGGGTAAATTTAAAGAACTATATTTTTTACGCAAATAATATATAACACAGCTGTCTATGAAATATGTATAGAATCATTACAATGGAAATTATATTCAAACAACTCGTGTCCTCCACTGATAAAATTATTTATCGATTGAAATGTGTGTTGATTAGCTGCAGTAAATACAATGCTGGCAAAACTTCAAAGCCGATTATCTCCATAAATTTATGAAAAACATTAAGAACAGCCTATTTCTCAGCACTTTTTAACCGTGTCCCATTCGCGAGTTTCATTAAGGAACAGAAAGCAGCCTCAGCGTTTTCATACTGCACATTAACAGCGCGACAATCACAGCACACGCTGCAGAGGCTGTGACTGTACACGATTTTTGAAATAAAAACTACGTAGCGAAAGCGTGATTAAGCAAAACATTGATGGCTGTTAATACATTAGGAATTACTTCCACGAGCGTAACAACACCAGGGTACGGCTTCTGATCAATCATCGCGTTTGTGTTTATTTACATCAGGATTCTTATGATGAACGGATTATCGTCACGCACCAGAGATACATTAATTTTACAGAATATCTGTTAAGAGAATATCACACTGCTACTCAACCACGATGGTATTCCGCTTGACTGTTACCGGAAACACTCGGCATCGTTACAGCAAACAAGTATAGTGGAGACTAAGGAAAACAAATCGCACAGTCAGTGCTTTCAGATCAATTATGCATTCAACTCCGATTAACCGCAGACTTACTGCAAGCCGACAGAAGCACCCTCACACCCAGGTGCAATAATATTGTGGTCGACTAACACAAACTGATGCGATTCAGTCCAGTTTTCAAAGATAATATACCAACATTGCCTCTTAGAACGTTTGTAAAGTTATGCCGTCTTATGGAAGCGAATTTTATAGAAAAGAAAAGACACCTTTAATATTCTGTCAGTCAATTACAACAGTCGTTGTGTCTAAAAAAACTATGGAAACGAAATTTTAAACGAATGTAACAAGCATTTAATATTGAGATAAATCATTGCAACTGTTTTTTGTCCTTCCAACTACCGTATTTTATTAGATGCTGTGATATGGATTCTGTTATGAACGTGCACATGTTGGTGTCGTAAACCTAACATTATAATTCCGCCCACGCAGTCATTGTTGTCTGTGACTTCCATACTGAATTCCTACGTGCTCTGTTTGTGTCTGGAGGTGTTGTGAACGTCGCGTGTCATTTGTTAGCAGGATGTCACCGCGCGTGCCGCTGGCTGCATTGATGGCATTACTGGTGCTGCCATCTACGGAGGGACAGCTGAACCGCGCCCCGCAGTTCGTGCCAGGGGGCGACATGGCGCGCTTCGCGCTACGTGAAGACACGTTGGTCGACGCGCCGGTGTACCAGCTGCGGGGAAGCGACCCAGAGGGCACCGCCGTCCACTACAGCATCAGCGGCACGCACTTCACCGTAGACCGCGAGAGCGGCGTCGTCACACTCGCCAAACCGCTGGACCGCGAGAAGCAGGACCTCATTGAAGTCATCATCAGTATTACAGGTGCGTTCCTGTATGTGCAAACTGCCCTCATTTATTGGCTGATCGGTCAGTAAGAACTCTGTTGTTTAAGGACGGCATCAACCAATAAAATCTGTATCCGTAAGTACAGTAGTGTAGCAGGCGCTGCAAGAGGCGTTGTGCGTGATAGAAGGGTTTGCTAATGATATTCCGATGGAGTAAGTCCCAACAGTACTTTCTCCTACGTATATCTCGCGAAATGGCAACGACTGAAAAATCAGACAAAATATAGCTCCTGCGGAGGCTTATCGATATCAATCTTCCTACACTCCATTCGTAAATGCAATATGGAAGGAGAGGGGCGTGGAGGGGAGGACAAGGATAACACTGGTACCAGAATAACCCTCCAGTAAACTTGTGGTGATGAGTCGCGCCCGCACACTGTGAGAGTTTCTACCGTTTGTCTTCGTGCTTGCTAAACGTTACCTTGGCCAGCAGTGCTTCCGGATTTCTCCCCAGTGGAGAGCGTTTGAAGTATTATGGGCAGGACCCTCCAACCAGCTCCGAATTTTGACGATCTAACACGCCAGTTGGATAGAATTTGGCACGATATCTGTCAGGAGGACATCTAACAACTATATCAATCAATGCCAATTCGAATAACTGCATTCATAATGCCAGAGGTGTCCCAGCAATTTATTGAATTGCTCAGTTTGTGAAGGTCTTTCTCTTGAATAAATCATCCAATTTTTCTGAAATTGTCAACATTTGTTCGCTTGTAAACGTGCATCACGCCTTTTTTTGTCTTCGAATGTAATTAACGTGATTTTAGCGTAGCAGTGCAAGCAGACAATTAGTTCCTACGCAGCTAATGTTCTACTTAAGCAGTGTCATGGTCCATAAGTCTAATCTCACTGATGTCTATTAATTGTCCACATTTATCTAGTTCACACAGTTTGTTGAATAACGGAATTTCATCTAAAGACCTGCACAGTTGTTCCTGCTAACTTACGACACATAAAACGTCTTCACAACTGCAAAATGTCTTCGCAAAAAGTGAATAAGTTCCAACTGCGTACCAAGTCATCACAAGCATACCAATGACTCCTAGCCGTTCACTTCTTACCCCGTCCAAGGACACCGACAAAAGACCACACTACTCTTCCTCCTCAACTTGATCATGTCATCACTTCTTAGCTCTTAGCTTGTACACCACCATTCGAAATTATTTACAATTTTTGGACATAGTATCAAACAAGTAATATATAACTTTACAGTACAGTTTGCATTCCAATATTACGTAGCTGAAATTATACCTTTTAGATACGTAGAGTTGGGAATGCAGGAACCTAGTCAAGTTCACGATTTACAGTCTGTTAAGTGGTCGTCATTACACACAGATGGTTAAAAAAAATCGCCTTAGTTCTTTCACAGCCCAAAAGAGGGAACATTTGTATTTCACACAGTTTCCATAAAACATTACTTTAATTTGAATTCTTGACTGAGGTACACAAGAAGAGACATGAGTGTAGCATCCGCGTCGCGTTTCGAGGCTGTGTTTCTCTACAGTCTCCTGAAAGGTCCGAAAATGAGTCATCCTGGGGCGTCTAAACCCATGGGGAAATCAAATTCATTTATAAAAAAGTGGGTAACACGCTATAAATTGGTTGAAAATGTAAATGACTTTGAAGCACGTGGCCCAGTCGGTAAAGTGACTTCAAAAGTGAGAAAAATGATATTAATCTTTTTTCGGGAAACCTATACTTAACATTGCGCCAGGTGCAAGCAAAATTCACTTTGAAACAGCTGTCACGGCAAATTCGATGCATTTAAAGGTCTCTTCCGTGTGAATACGCGGAAAATTTGGTTTCAAGCATGCCTCGGAGATGGCATGCAAATCTCAACGCTGCGAGTGACTGGACTTATTATTAACTGTAACTGCATTTTTCTTTTGTTCATAGACGACGAGTTTATATGTTTTAGTTGCTTTCGCAAATAATTGATTGTAACTGGTTGTTAATAAACGATTGAAAATAACCAACTGACTATTTCTATTTAAAGTAGATATTCCGGATTTTAGAGTAAGAAGTCCGGCTAAATATGACACTGAATCCAGTTTTTCCACATTTCGACGTTGTAACCATATGCGCCACACGAGAACAGGGACATTATTGTCTCTACAACGCTGTACCGATTCTTATTTCTGTGTTCGTTGCTAGTTCCTAAACCTAGGCTTTGTTCAAGGCAATGGAACTTTTGTGCATAAAAACGTTCTACTTAAACACCAAAAATTGCAGCCTGCTAATGTGGCAAATTGTTACACCAGTTTTTTGACCCAGTAATGAATGGAAAAAAAACCTGTCGTAAACTAGACGAATCAAATACCAAAAATTACCGGTTATTGAGAACTAAAATACCGGTATTGGTTTTAACTGGTAGGATTTTCCGATCTCTAGGCTCCTTATTTCCCGGCATCTGGCGAAACACTTGTGGTTAATGAGTGGTTGAAGATATCTGTTTAGTGGACAGTAATTGGTCAACAATAAGCTTCATCATTTGGACTGGGATGCCATCGTGTCCAGTAGATGGTGATCGGATACGCATAATGGCATTTTTGACAGTAATGGGTAATTTTATCAATTGGTTGACTAACTACACTGAAGAGGTCCATGAAATAGAGAAGCCTGTTTCGATTTGACCACCACAACTACCTACACTCATTCAAATGTACAGCACTGGGGAATCTTTAAATACAGCTAGCTATTTCTACGCTTCCTCTACAATGAGGTGACAGATGTCATTGGATACGTCCTAATATCGAGTCGGACCTTCTTTTCCCCAGCTTAATTTAGCAGCTTGACGTGACACGGACTCAAGAATCCGTTGTAAGTCCCCTGTAGAAATATTGTTCCATGCTATAGCTACAGCTATAATGGCGAAAGTGTAGCCAGTGAAGGATTTTGTGCACGAACTGACCACTCCATTACGTCCCATAACTATTCGATGGGATTCATGTTGAGCGAGTTGGGTAGCCAAATCATTCGCTCGAATTTTCCAGAATGTTCTCCAAATTAGTCCTGAACAACTGTGGTCTGGTGCGATGGCGCATTGTCATCCATAAAGATTCCATGCTTGTTTGGGAGCTTGAAGTCCATTAATGGCTAGAAATGGTCTCCAAGCAACCGAACATAACCATTTCTAGTTAATGATCCGGTCTGTTGGACCAGAGGACCCAGTCTATTACAGATAAACATTGCCCATGGCATTATGGAGCCCCCACCATCTTGCACAGTGCCTTCTTGTCAACTTGGGTCCATTGCTTCGTAGCGTCTGCGCCACACTCGAACCCTATCATGAGTGTTTAACAACTGAAATCTGCCCTCATCTGAACAGGTCACGATTTTTCAGTAATCTACGGTCCAACAGGTATGGTTCCGAGCTCAGGAGAGGCACTGCAGGCGATGTCGTGCTGTTAGCAAAGGCACTCGCGTCGGTGGTCCGCTGCCACAGCCCATTAACACCAAATTTCAAAAAAAATGGTTCAGATGGCTCTGATCACTGTGGGACTTAACATCTCAGGTCATCAGTCCCCTAGAACTCAGAACTACTAAACCTGACTAACCTAAGGACATCACACACATCCAGGACCGAGGCAGGATTCGAACCTGCGACCGTAGCAGCAGCGCGGTTTCGGACTGAAGCGCCTAGGACCGCTCGGCCACAACGGCTGGCTACCAAATTTCGCCGCACTGTCCTAACAGATACGTTCGACGTACGTGCCACATTGATTTACGCAATATTCCTCGTCTGTTAGCACCAACAACGCTAAGCAAACGTTGCTGCTCTCGGTCGTTAAGTGAAGGCCGTCGGCCTGCGTTGTCCGTGGTAGGGGGTAACGCCTTAAATTTGGTATTGTCGGCGCACTCTTGGCACTGTGGATCTCCGAATATTGAATTTCTTAACGATTTCCGAAACGGAATTCTTTTGTGTCTAGCTACAACTACCAGTCCGCGTTCAAAGTCTGTTAATTCCCACGTGTGGCCATAATGACGTCCGAAAACCTTTTCATATGAATCACCTTAGTCCAAATGACACCGGCGCCAATGCACTGCTCTTTTACACCTTGTATGCGCTCTACTACCGTGAACAGTATATATGTACTTTAAAAAGACTGCATTTTATACCGTGATGCAAGAGCAGAAGTACAAGTTGATGGGGATCTGCCCTGTGTTTTAGCTAACGATGAGACGTGTGTGTCTAGGGTTTTTAAGTTTTGTGATGTGTCTGGACTCAGGCCTAAACTTTAAGGCTGGAGGTTTTAGTGTATTGCAGAGTGGCTGACTCCTCCCTTTTTTCTTTGCGGTCAGCCAGCCACTTCCATCTGCTACATTGTTTTAGCTCCCTCTACCATTTTCTTCCTGTGTTGTCCATGTTTTACTGCTGACACCCTGCTTCATCCCACGCTTCGGTGTGGGTGAGCAAATGTTTTTCAACGATTGTTCCCCGTGTTTTATGTTCCGTTTTATATTACTGTTCTGAGTTTTTTCTTGACACCCGTCTCACTATGTTACTGAACGGGCGCTGAAGACCTTGCTGTCGTGCGCCCAAAAACCCCTCTACTACTACTACTACTACTACTACTACGACTTTTGTCACCTCAGTATATAACACCTACATCGTATTGTGTTGTAATATGATTTTTCTCTTTGCCAGTGCATGGCTACGTATAACCTAAGAATTATCATTTGCACTTCAGTACACGGAATATTTACATGTGTTATGACAAGTTATGTATTGCCATTTAAATGAAATACATTTTCGTCGTAGTGGGTACCACAGTAACAAATTTATTAAAAGAAGATGGCATTTCCCACTTTTGCTTTAATTCTCCAAAAATAGTATCTATCTTCTTGGCCATTCTCAAGTGATCAATATAATACCTTTGAAAATGTCAAGCTATCAAGCTGTCAAACTAACATGGCGGCATTTGTGAACCAAAACGAAAACAAAACACAAATTTAAAGACTCTGCCATTGCAATATGCAAAGAGTAATTTTCTACAGCAGGTAAATGTATTTAGAATATGTTTACATTCATATCATTACATTTATATTCATGGAGGTAATATAATATTTTCTCTTTTGTACAGAACCATAAAATTACCCGAGAAAGGCCTAGGAGGCTGAAACTACACTCATGCACATAAATTAAGGATAATGCTGATACATGGTGAAACAACGCTCTGGTGGGCGGTTTGCGGGTTTAAATCATCTCGGGGTATGACCATGCGGTGCATTTGACCTGCGGTCGTCGCATGGTGGCGCTGGCAGCAGTCCACATACGCAGAGGGGTGCTGGTGCTTGTCAGATTACGGTGCGGCGAGTAAGTGCACAGACGTTTTCAGACGTGCTAATGGTGACTGTGTGTTGAAAATGGCTCAAAGAACACAAACTGATGACGTTATGAGGGGTAGAATACTAGGGCGACTGAAGGCTGGTCAAACACAGCAGGTCGTAACACGGGCCCTCCGTGTGCCACAAAATATGATCTCAAGATTATGGCAACGATTCCAGCAGACAGGAAACGTGTCCAGGCGCTACAGTACGGGACGTCCACAGTGTACAACACCACAAGAAGAGCGGTATCTCACCATCAGAGCCCGCAGACGGCCACGGAGTACTGCAGGTAGCTTTGCCCGGGACCTTACTGCAGCCACTGGAACAGCTGTCTCCAGACACACAGTTTACAGACGACTGATCAGACATGGTTTATTCGCCTGGAGACCTGAAAGGTGCATTCCGCTGACCCCTGGTCACAGGAGAGCCCGTATAGCCTGGTGTCAAGGACACAGTACATGCTCAATGGAACAGTGGTCCCAGGTTATGTTCACGGACGAGTCCAGGTATAGTCTGAACAGTGATTCTCGCCGGGTTTTCATCTGGCGTGAACCAGAAACCAGATACCAACCCCTTAATGTCCTTGAAAAGGACCTGCATGGAGGTCGTGGTTTGATGGTGTGGGGTGGGATTATGATTGGTGCACGTACACCCCTGCATGTCTTTGACAGAGGAACTGTGACAGGTCAGATCTATCGGGACGTCATTTTGCACCAGTACGTCCGCCTTTTCAGGGGTGCAATGGGTCCCACCTTCCTCCTGATAGATGATAACGCACGGCCCGACCGAGCTGCCATCGTGGAGGGATACCTTGAAACAGAAGATATCAAGCGAATGGAGTGGCCTGCCTGTTCTCCAGACCTAAACCCCATCGAGCACGTCTTGGATGCTCTCTGTTGACGTAGCGCTGCACGTTTTCAAACCCCTACGACACTTCAGGAGCTCCGACAGGCACTGGTGCAAGAATGGGAGGCTACACCCCTGCAGATGCTCGACCACCTGATCCAGAGTATGCCAACCCGCTGTGCAGCCTGCGTACGTGTGCACGGTAATCATATCCCATGTTGATGTTGGGGTACATGCGCAGGAAACAGTGGCGTTTTGTAGCAAATGTGTTTCGGGACTGTTTTCTCAACTTATCACCAATACCGTGGGCGTGCAGATCTGTGTCGTGTGTGTTCCTTATGTGCCTGTGCTATTAGCACCAGTATTGTGTAGTGCCACGTTGTGTGGCACCACATTCTGCAATTATCCTTAATTTATGAGAATGAGTGTAGTTGTGAACTAATAAATTCAATGCAGCAAACATTGTTGACCATTGGATACACAGCATCTTCGTGCTAACAGAACCAGCCATGGTTGATGTGATCTGTGTGAACTGGGGAACACAACATCACCATTGGGGAACAAACATTGTTCCCTAGGATGGTTCTAATCAGCTAAGATGGTCTCATAACCCTTGGCAGTAACACGATTTTGCAGAGTAGCTATGGGTCCCATGGAATCTAACGATATGGTTGCCAAAATCATCACCGACCCCCTTCATGTTTCACTCTATGGACGTAAACTCGGCCAGAAGTTGGAAACAGTGTACCATATAGTCCAGGTCTTATGACGTCGGCAGCACGTCTTCCTGTAACAGACGTTTGTATCATTGATGAGTGGTTTTGGAATTTCAGTTCGCCCTGCAATTCCCAGATTATGGAGCTCCCTTCGTGGTGTTTTGGTGCTGACAGAGTTCGCGAGTGTGACATTCAGTTCAACACTAACCTTCGCAGCTTTCCTTCTCGAATTTTTCGTCAAAATCCTCTTCAATGACCATCTGCCACGATCATTCAACACACACTTTCGTCCCCGTTGTGAGTTAGACGATGACGTTTTCCGGTTTTCGTGTATGTGGTATAAATCTTCGACACGGTGCTTCATTAAGAATCAAACACTTCGGCTACCTTCTTTACAGAAACACATACCATGCGGGTACCAACAATTAGCCCTCATTCGAATTCACTAAGCTTCGATATTATTCGCTAACAACAGCAAAGAATCTCGACTGACGGTTGGGACATCTTGGGGACATTTCACAGGTACCGTTCGTGGTCAAGCACAACAGTGGAAGCTGAAGGCTTGGCTAGCATCTGCATTTGTGTTCACGCACGAATTTTTCGATGTTTTTCCGTATTTTCGTCCAGCCTTGGTATACGTGTTGGACTGTGGCTTTAGTGAGCATGACTCCATTTTTTCACGTGTATTGCTGAAATGTGCGTGGAATTGGCACTGTGCGCTAGTTGTAATAAATCATTCCTTTACATCGTGGCAAAGTAGCTCTGGAGGTGAACAGTCTGCGCTATAGTCGCGTCTGCAAAGATTTTCCTTTTTACTTATTTGCTTTCGTAACGTGCCATTCAACCATAAAAATGCAAGAAATGCTATATTTAAGTTGTGTTTGACAATTCATGGTAGACATTATTTGGAATATTACCCAGGTACGATGCAACATAGGCTTAACAAAGAACTGATTCGACATAAAACAAGTTTTATAATCAGAGTATACTAAAACGAGTATTCAAGGCGAAAATGGAACACAGGATAAATACTAGTAGTGTACTATAAAAATTCTACTGATAACAGAAGAAGAAATGATAAGTCGCCGTTGGTACACATTCGGCATATTCCCAATTCAGTCAAGATCAATGACTATATATGTAAATTAACAATAAAATGTTCTTTGTATGTCCTGTGAGAATTGTTTCAAAAACTGCGGGTCCAAGTCTGTAAGTACCATCTAGGCAGAACATGAGAACAGTTAACAGGATCCAGAGTTGTGCATTACAGTCACACATGTACAGGGTGTTCGGAAATTTCCGTCACACACTTTTAGGACTTATAGATGGGAGCGAGTACAGAATATTTTTTGAATAAGAACCTATGTCCGGAAACGTACCGTTTCCGCTCTACGACGGTTTCAATTCAAATGTTAAACTCATCGGCTTCTACGTAAGTCTGCAACTCGTGGTCTAGTGGTAGAGAGGTGGTTGGCCTCTGTAATAAAAAACTGAATGGAATGATCAACAAACGATCTTGAACGGATGTCATGTGCGTTGGTTGCTGCCTATGGATCACGAGGTCCCGGGTTCGATTCCCGGCCGGTTTGGGGATTTTCTCTGCCAGGGGACTGGATGTTTGTGTTACCCTCATCATTTCATCATCATCATCATCATCATCATCATTCGTGACAGTGGCTAAACTGGACTATGAAAAAAAAATTGGCCTGTGAAAAAACAGGCAATTTGTACGGGCGCTGATGACCGCGCAGTTGAGCGCCCCACGAACCAAACATCATCATCATCATCATCATCATCATCATTCGTGACAGTGGCTAGACTGGACTATGAAAAAAAAATTGGCCTGTGAAAAAACAGGCAATTTGTACGGGCGCTGATGACCGCGCAGTTGAGCGCCCCACGAACCAAACATCATCATCATCATCATCATCATTCGTGACAGTGGCTAGACTGGACTATGAAAAAAAAATTGGCCTGTGAAAAAACAGGCACTTTGTACGGGCGCTGATGACCGCGCAGTTGAGCGCCCCACAAACCAAACATCATCATCATCATCATCATCATCACTTTTACTTAAGTATCCGAATTAGGCATGACACAGTAAATTATTAGGTAACAGTTCGAGAGAAAGCATATCGAAAGATCGATTTATCACTTAAGAACTTTTGTTTGTATTAAACATTCCTACGTGTTTACATTATTCCAAAACAATAAAGAACCCAGCATATTGTATGTACAGAACTGTACTGACATATTATGAGAGCGGCTACTGACATATTATGAGAGCGGCTCGATGTGGCGACCACCAACGTTGTTGCAGACATTCTACCTACGAAGTATGTTCTGGTACACACTATCAATCCCACCTGCCGTCTCTTCAGTTGCTAGTCCAGCTCCCAGGCCGGCCGAAGTGGCCGAGTGGTTCTAGGCGCTTCAGTCTGGAGCCGCGCGACCGCTACGGTCGCAGGTTCGAATCCTGCCTCGGGCATGGATGTGTCTGATGTTCTTAGGTTAGTTAGGTTTAACTAGTTCTAAGTTCTAGGGGACTGATGACCTCAGAAGTTAAGTCCCATAGTGCTCAGAGCCATTTGAACCATTTTTTTCCAGCGCCCAAAACTCGTGCCAGCAGATCTTCCTCTCTACCTACAGGAGTCTCGTAAATTATGACATCAGGTGACCGTCTGATGTACTAAACGTCATCCAGTCTACCCTATTGCATACCAGGACAAGTAACTTTGACATTTTTCTCTTTCCCTCAACAGACGTGGACGCGTTACATACCTCAACTGAAACCGTCGTAGAACGAAAACGGTATGTTCCGGGACATGGGTTCCTGCTCAAAAAATTATGAACTCACTCCCCTCTACAAGTTCTAGAAATTTGTAGCGTTAATTTCCGTTTCCGAACACGCTGTAGATACATCAGTATTCAGACACGTACAGACAGGAGGTACATAATAAGTCAGCCAAGATGGACCCTGACAAGTGCAGCGGGCTTCGCGCGGCTTCTTTGAAACGTCCCCTTTGAACAATTTATACAAGACTGTGCTTAAACTGACACACAATGTTTTTAGCGCAACGCAATCTGACTTTCAAAAATCCCTGCAAAAGAATGGCCCTGAGTAACATTAAACTATACCTTTCACAAATCACTTACCTCACAAAAATCTTCGCTGCTCAAGCTACTGCAATACAGCGAGCGCCACTACTGCCAGCTAAATAAAAGATTCAAACTACGGAAGGCACTAACTACTGATAGGGATAGTTAGCAAATGAAAGATATTAATAGAGAACAAACAATGTATTTACCTTGATATCATCATATATAAATATAGCAGTTCATGACAAATTTCAAAACTCCGCCATCTCTCTCCCCACATCCACCACTGCTGGCGGCTCACCTCCAACTGCGCAACGCTACGCGCTGTTCACAGCCAGCTGCCTAACAGTACAATGGCGAGTATTACAACAATGCAAAGCAGCCACAGACTGCACACAGCACAGCCAGTGATTTTCATACAGAGGTGGCGTTACCAATAAAAAAAACCTAAACAGCCTACTTACATCTTCACTCGTCTGCCTCAACCAATCATGTAATGGCTCAGTGCAGTCGCAGCCCTATAGACGTCTATTGTTTTCGCCTGCACCGAGTCGGCGCTCCGAAGGTGAAAGCTAGCAACAGCGTTGCACGATGTCAGGGATCTTCTTTCGCCGACCCAAGTCCACATTGCAGGCAGTGCGCCGTGTGACCCCGGGTGCGTTTTGCGCAGACGAGAGCGTGGGCGGCCTGGAGCCGAACACGGTGTCGCTGCGGCGCGAGGTGGCGGTGCTGGACGTGAACGACAACGCGCCCGCCTTCCACGGCCGGCCGTACGCGCTCAGCCTGCCCGAGACGACTCGCGTCGGCACCGTCGTCTTCGCCAACATCAGCCTCACCGACGCAGACCTCGGCCGCAACGCCGACATCGAGCTGGAGTGCCTCCGCGAGGCGGGCGACACCGACGACGCAGACGCCTGCGACACCTTCCACGTGTCCGCCGACAAGGTCTGTGTCTCCACTGCTGCGGCAGCCCCTACAGCAGTGGCCGTCAAACTTTTTGTTTAACAGCCAATACTCACAGCAGGCCGCTGTGACCGAGCGGTTCTGGGCGCTTCAGTCCGGAACCTCGCTGCTGCTACGGTCGCAGGTTCGAATCCTGCCTCGGGCATGGATGTGTGTGATGTCCTTAGGTTAGTTAGGTTTAAGTAGTTCTAAGTCTAGGGGACTGATGACCTCAGATGTTAAGTCCCATAGTGCTTAGAGCCATTTGAACCATTTGAATCTCGGACCACACACGAAGGGGAGGGGGGGGGGGAGGGACAATAATTTGGCCACTCCAAAAGAAATGCAATTTTCATCAAAGCATTGTTACTGATAGAAGCTCACCACTTACACGTTTCGAATCTACGAGGGCGGTTCAGAAAGTAACCTCCGATTGGTCACAGTGCGGGTTGTGGGGGGAGTAGCGACGCCATCTGTGCGTTCACGCACTCAACAGGTCAGTCGGCATCAAGCCGTGGTCGAGTGAACGTCGTACCTGCGCTAGTTTAGTTTTTGTGGCAGTTTGAAATGTGTGCTGCAATAGAAAACCCCGCCAAATGTGAAGTGCGTGCTGTCATAAGGTTTTTTACAGCCAAAGGATATTCTGCAGCAGCTATTCATCGTGAGCTTTGTGCCGTGTACGGACCAAGAGTTATGAGTGAAGGAGTTGTCCGTGAATGGGTACGTTTATTTAAAAGTGGACGAGATAACGTTCATGATGAAGAGAGGAGTGGTAGACCATCATTGGTGACTGACGAACTCGTTCAGACAGTTGATGCAAAAGTTCGTGAAAATCGACGTTTCTCAATGTCGGAGTTGTCTACTGGTTTTCCACAGATTTCTAAGACTCTCTTGTACGAGATAGTGACAGCAAGATTGGGTTACCGTAAGTTCTGTGCACGATGGGTGCCCAAAATTCTTACCGACCACCACAAAACTCAATGAATGGCCTCTGCATTAGACTTTCTGTCACGTTATGAGGACGAAGGAGAACCATTGTTAAACAGAATCGTGACCGGTGACGAAACCTGGATTAAGGACGTGAACCCTGAGACAAAAGAACAATCAAAGATGTGGGCACATTCAAATTCGCCTACCAAACCAAGAAAAGCCTCGCAAGATTTTTCTCCCAGAAAACTGATGGCAACGGTGTTTTGGGATGCCAAAGGGGTGTTGTTGGTTCAATTCATGGAACGTGGTACGACCATTAATCAAGACGTGTACTGTGAAACAATAAAAAAGTTACGACGGGCTATACAGAACAAACGCCGTGGTATGCTGACTTCCGGTATCGTTTTTTTGCACGATAACGCCCGTCCTCACTCTGCTCGCAGAACAACGGCCCTTCTTGAGTCCTTCAAATGGGATGTTATCAACCATCCACCTTACAGCCCAGACCTGGCGCCAAGTGATTATCACCTCTTCATGCATTTGAAGAAATGGCTCGGGTCACAGCGGTTTGATGACGACGAAGAGCTCAAAGATGCGGTCACAGGCTGGCTCCAGGCACAAGCGGGTGATTTTTATGCAGAAGGAATTTCAAAGCTTGTGAAGAGATACGATAAGTGCCTCAATCGCTATGGAGACTATGTAGAAAAATAGTGCAAAGATGTAGTTGTAAGATGCATATATTAAAATATTTTTATTTAACTTGGTGTAATTTTTTAAATCAACCGGAGGTTACTTTCTGAACGGCCCTCGTACATATAAGATTTCGTAGTAAATATTTGTAAGTCAAAAAGAAACTAATATATTGGAACTACACAGATTTTTTTGAAAGTTTACATAGTGACCAGTTTTCGGTACCTAAGCGGGTAGTGTGACCAATGCCAATGCAGCAAGTTCAATTGTTTTTGCTCTGATTTCTGAACACATTTTACCGAGCGAGGTGGCGCAGTGGTTAAACACTGGACTCGCATTCGGGAGGACGACGGTTCAATCCCGCATCCGGCCATCCTGATTTAGGTCTTCCGTGATTTACCTAAATCGCTCCAGGCCAATGCCGGGATGGTTCCTTTCAAAGGGCTCGGCCGACTTCCTTCCCCGTCCTTCCCTAATCCGATGGGACCGATGACCTCGCTGTCTGGTCTCCTTCCCCAAAACAACCCAACCTAAACACATTTTCTGTTCGTCTTCATAGCCTAGTATATGAAACAATATCAAGCGGCTGCAACAGTCTGTTTTCAATCGGACTTTCGTGTTAGGCCAAATATAACGGAACAGAGATGATTTCACAGAATTTAACTTACTTGATTCAAAAATTGTGACAGAGGGATAAACTGGCGGATGATAGTTCTGTATAAAAGTTAATTTCATCTGTTTTATAATGCACATTTTCTAACTTTTACTGGGGTCAAGGCCTTGGCCACTTTTCTCGACGAGTAATGTGGCCACTTTTCCTGATCGGATGCGAGGTCTGCATAAGCAGTCTACACAAGAAATTATCAAACTGAAGTAAATAACAAAGGACTACAACTGTAGTGCAAAATACATTGTTTAGACATTGATATTCTAAAAAGTTATTACTCTCCACACAGAGGAGACAAAAACAAAAAAGTTTTTCCAAAAAAAAAAAAAAAAACACGTTTTCTCTCTCAATCTCACTGACAACAACGGCGATGTATATTTTCCGCACCTTCCCCGGCTGATTTCACTGTTAATTCGTAACCTACATATGTATGTATTAAACCGGGACCTAGAAACGACGGAGAAGCTTCGTCCCGTCGTAGCCCTCTGTGGTTCACAACCCCACAACGGACGACAACAGTCCACCCACCCCACCACTGCCCCACACCGAACCCAGGGTTACTGAGCGGTTCAGCCCCCAGTGGATCCCCCCGGGAACGTCTCATACCAGACGAGTGTAACCCCAAATGTTTGCCTGGAAGAATAATTATGGTGTATGCGTATGTCCAAACTGTGTTTGCGCAGCAGTCGCCGACTCAGTGTAACTGAGGCGCAATGAGGGGAACCAGTCCGCATTCGTCGAAGTAGATGGAAAACCGCCTCAAAAACCATCCACTGGCTGGCTGCCATAACGGACCTCGACACTAATCCGCCGGGCCGATTCGTGCCGGGGACCGGTATGGCACGCCTTCCCGCTCGGGAAGCAGCGCTCTAGACCGCGCGGCTAGCCGGCTGGGCTGACCTACATAAGTTAGTGTGATGAATTAATTAATAGTCATAATTGCAATATCAGACACGAACACAAATGTTTACTAAATGTTTTGAATGTCATTTTTCTTTTACTCGTCGCTTTGTATTGCAACAGCCCTAATTTGATTTCAGATTACTCGTTACAAACATGTACCATGTTGGAAATTGATTGTCATCTGTAATGCGCACTCACGAATCGATGTTACTTCCGTTTTAAATTTATACTACAACAGCTGATGAGTGCTAGTTGCGCAGGCTCGTTGACAGCATTGGAAGACAAGCAATAAAATATCCCGCATCGCACTTCCGTTTACCCCGCAGTGGCTGCGCTGGATATCACTCTGCCCCTGACGTAAGCGACAAACTCACGGGCGATAACTCCAACGTCCATTAAAATTAAGCACATCCTAAAATATTACTGTTTATGTAAGTATTTTTGTTTGTTATTGAGCAAGAAAATACACTCTTAAGGAAATCTTGACGTTATTTCATATTTTTTGGTTCTGCTGTTAGCTGCTAGAAGCATATTATTATAAAATACCGCTGAGAACAGAAGCCCACACGAACTCTTTCAACTGAAATGTCAAACGGTCTTAAAAACAGCTCAAAAGCAGATGTAAGATTGGCAGTGACCTCAAACGCCTAGGAAGTCTTTCCTGTAATTCTTTTAACGTCCCAATGGATTGTTCAAAATTCACGTCTTCTTTAACGCCAATGAACTTTAAAGGCAAGTGTGTGGTGCTCCTTGTCAGAAGTTGTCCCTTCCACCATGCAATTTCCTTTTTAAATGCATCGACTTTCATTACGAAATCACAAATAAGCTGCTTCTCATCTTGCAATGTCTTACTGAGGGCAGTCTACAGTCAACTCTATTTAAAATACAAGGTTTGCAATTCATTCCGGTTGGATCTTCTAATTTTCCTACTTGCCTTCTGTTTTCCTTCAGAAATTCAGCAATAGCGGGGCTTTAATCTAAAACTCGTTCCAGGCATTTACTTTGCAGTAATGCATTAACATCTCCAAACTCTTTGTTGACTTCCATAAAAAACTGTTGCAACTGACGATGTGACAATGCGTGCAACTATTCGCACCAGCAATTCCATCACGTGTTCCATGCCTGCATATTTAACGCAAAATACTTCTTGATTTACAAAAATATGGATGACTTGCAAACCGCCTGTCTATCGTTATAATTTCTAACAGCTTCATTGTCAACCAAATCTCTAAATTTTGTCTGCATAACGTTATAATGCCGTTCCACAGCAAATTGGCGGTACTCGTCGACCATGCAACCAGGGGCGGTGTCATAGCACTCTCCCCCCCCCCCCCCCCACCCCACCCACCCCCCCCCCCCACCCCCCCACCCCCCCCACCCTCAATGGAGTATCGTATTACACTGGATAAAATGATTTACGAAATCAGCGAATATACTACTTCAACACATTCAATCATTTTTAATAATTATGTAGCAGTATAGGTTGCAATGTATTTCAAACACGTCTTAACAAAAGAATAAGAGTGGCAAATAGCTTATTATCTAAACCAGTAGATATGATTTAACTTAAAATGGGCGTCTTATTATTTATCAATACACTGGATGTATATTAATGTACCGTTTACAATAATCAAGAAAGCTAAATATGCCAACGAATAATTAAATTGCAGACCCCAGACAAAAACTTCGAACAGGCACACACATTCTGTAGACACCTATTTACCCTGAACGCAAAAACAGTTACCAAAAACTACTTTAAGCAATGCCACATTTTACCAGTTTGTCGGTGGAGGATCCCAACTCTCCTTTTGTTAAGCGATATTCCATTCCCCCAGACCACTGAATTCATTTTTATGAATGGTAATGCGTGCCCGCATCGAAATGCGGTGGTGGAGGAGCTCTTAGGACAAGAGGATATTTGGCGAATGGACTGGCCTTCAGAGTTCCCCGACTTAAATGCCATCGAGCGCGTGTGGCATGGTTTGGGAGAGTATTTCAGCACGTCCACATGTACCAGCTATCATCCAGCAACTGTCAACCGCGCTGATAGAATAATGGAAAGCCCTACCACAAGAATTACTTACCAACCCTGTGGGCAACATGGGAGCCCATTGGAGAGCATGCATTGCCGTCCTTAGTGATTATAAATCTTATTAAAAACCACGCTCGAGCTTTCTAATTTCCAAGGGACCATCATGAATCACGATGACTTCAGTGTCTTTATTGTCTTTGAAGAAAAGTCTTATTCTTTTCGTTTCATTGCGTATTCCAAATGATTCAAATGGCTCTAAGCACTATGAGACTTAACATCTGAGGTCATCAGTCCCCTAGAACTTAGAACTACTTAAACCTAACTAACCTAAGGACATCACACACATCCATGCCCGAGGCAGGATTCGAACCTGCGACCATGGCAGCCGCATGGTTCCGGACTGAAGAGCCTAGGCCGGCTGCTGGTGGCCGGGTGGTTTTAGTCGCAGGTTCGAATCCTGTCTCAGGTATGGATGTGCGTGATGTCCTTAGGTTAGTTAGGTTTAAGTAGTTCTAAGTTCTAGGGGACTGATGCCCTGAGATGTTAAGTCCCATAGTGCTCAAAGCCATTTGAACCATTTGAAGAGCCTAGAACCACTCAACTACAACGGCCGCCCATTGCGTATTTCTTTCAGTTACATTCTGTACGATACTGCAGCAGTTCTTTCTGTGTATGTCCAAGTTTCAGTGATCTAAATTACTTGGCAGTGGCAAATTTTGCGAAAGTTGCCTTCATCCTCAAGTTTTCTACACCACTGTATACTACATAAGTGAAGCAGAGACGAATGGCGACCAGTGTAGTGGCGATACAGACCGTAAATGGGGATGTGGACTAACATAAGGCGACTTTGAGGAAGGGCAGATTGTTATGCCCCGGCGCTTGGGACCGAGCTTGTCGGAAAAAGTCAAGCTGTCAGCTGTTCGCCTGCTACTGTCGTGACGATCTATGGATAGCGGTTGAGAGAACGTGAAGCCACGAATAGGCGACAAGATGCCTCGTCACAGAACGTCGCAGTCGGAAGCTTATCCGCTCTGTAAAAAGAGGCGGCGATACGTGGCAGCTCTGACGATAGGGTACGGTGCTGGCGTATCCACAAGTGTTTCAGAGAACACCGCTCTGCACACATTGTTGAACATGAGACTCCTCACCAGACGACTCCTATCTGTTCTCCCGGTGATCCAACGACATCGTCAGTTGCAATTACTTCGGACACATGGTCATCGAGATTAAACAGTGGCAATGTATTGCTTGGCTCGATGAATGACGTTTCTTGTTAATTCATGTCGAAGGTACTGTCCGGATATGCCCTCATCCAGGTGAATGTCTCGTCGAACATACATCACTAACGCAGGCCAAGTGGTGGCGGGGGAGGGGGGTCGGGGCAGTATTAAGGTATGGAGGACATTCACTCGGGCTCCCATGGGAACTGTGGTAGTAATCGAAGGCGCAAAGGCAGCTGTTGACTACGTGAATATTGTGCGTACCACCTGTATCATTCATGCTTGATGTCTCCCACGATGGTATATTCTAGGAGGATACAACAAATACCACCGTTATACGTTAGCAAAAGATCTTGCTGAAAACCCAATAAAATTCCGGCCCCACGTAAAATCGCTAAGTGGGTCTAATGCATCTATCCAGTCACTCGTTGAGCAGCCTGGTGCGGCAGTGAAGGTTGCAAAAGTAAAGGCAAAGTTTTAAATTTCGCATTTAAGAAATCAATAATGTAGGAAAAGATAGATTGCTACTTACCGTAAAGATGACACATTACTTTGCAGACAGGCGCGATTAAATGACATCTTTCGGCTACGGCCTTCGTTAGAAGAAGAAAGAAAACCGCACACCAGTCATTCACACAATCACACCTCACCCAGACGTGACCGCCAGCTCCGGCAGGACCTGCCAGGCCGCGCGGGATTAGCCGAGCGGTCTTGTGCGCTGCAGTCATGGACTGTAAGGCTGGTCCCGGCGGAGGTTCGAGCCCTCCCTCGGGCATGGGTGTGTGTGTTTGTCCTTAGGATAATTTAGGTTCAGTAGTGTGTAAGCTTAGGGACTGGCGACTTCAGCAGTTAAGTCCCATAAGATTTCACACACATTTGAACATTTTTTGGACCTGCCAGTTAGCGGTCCTGTGTGCGTGAGGTATGATTGCTTGTGTGAATGAATGGTGTATACTTCTGTCTTTTTGACGAAGGCTGTAGCCGAAAGCTTACGTATAAATGTCTTTTAATTCTGCCTGTCTGCAACTTAACATGTCACTTTTACGCTATGTAGCAATCTATCTTTTCGTACAGTGTTGGTATTCCTAAGTGTAGTTTCCATTGTTTGATTTTGCATTTCAAATCGTTCATGCAGGAGAATCGTGCAAGACTCCCGTATGGAGGACTATGCCCTGAAGGAATCCCAATTAAGTTTTACAAAGAGTGCTCTACAGCATTGGCCCCTTACGTAGCTTGTACTTACGGCGAATTTCTTGCCCAGCCTGAAGTCCCAAGCAACTGGCAAAAAGCGCAGGTGACTCATGTGTCTAAAAATCTAAAAAAGGTTAAGGAAAGGATTCGCAAAATTACAGACTAAAGTCCTTCAGATCGATTTGCTGCAGAATCCTTGAACATATTCTCATTTCGAATACAATAAATCTTTTTGAGACTGAAAAGCTGATGTCCACGAATGAACACGGTTTTAGAAAGCCTCGCTCGTGCGAAACTCATTTTTTCATTTTTCTTACGTGGTACACTGCGAACTATGGATGAAGGGCAACAAGCGTATTCCATATTCCTACACTCCCGTAAAGCGTTCGACGCGGTACCTCACAGCCAACTGTTAACGGAGGTACAAGCATAGGGAACAGGTTCCCAGATATGCGATTTGCTCAGGGGCTTCGTAAGTAACAGAATCCAGTATGTTGTCCTTGACAGCGAGTGTTCGTCAGAGACAAGATTATCGTCAGGAGTGGCCCAGGGAAGAACAGCTGTTGTTTTCAACATACATAAATGACCTGGCTGACAAGGTGAGCATCATCTGCGGTTGTTTGGTGATGAAGCTATAGTGAACGTGAAGGTGTCGACGTTGAGTGACTGTAGTAGGACACAAGATAGACAAATTTTCTATTTTGTTTGATGAGTGGCAGCTGGCTCTAAATGGAGAAAAATGTAAAGTAATGCAGATGAGTAAGAAAAACAAGTACGTAATGTTTGAGTACAGCGCTAGTAATGTGCTTCTTGTCACAGTTACGTCGATTAAATATCTAGGAGTAATGTTGCATGGAAATATCAAAAGGAATGAGCATGTAAGGATTGTAGTAGGAAAGATGAATGATCGACTTCGATTTATTGGGACAATTTTAGGAAAGTGTGGTTCATCTGTAAAACAGACCACATACAGGACACTACAACGACCCATTGTTGAGTTCTGTTCGAGTGTTTGTGATTCGCACCCAGGTCGAATTAAAGGAAGACGTCGAAGCAATTCATAGGCGTCCTGCTAGATTTGTTACCGGTAGATTCGAATAATACGCTAGTATTACGGAGATGCTTCGGCAACTCAAATGGGAATCACTGGAGAGAAGGTGACGTCATTTTCGAGGAGCACTACTGAGAAAATTTAGAGAACCGGCACTTGAGACTGCCTGCAGAAGCCGCCAACGTAGATTTCGCGTAAGCACCACGAAAATAACCTTAGAGAGACTAGGGCTCGTGCCGAGGCATGCAAACAGTCGTTTTTCCCTCGCTCTGTTTGCGAGTGGAACGGGAAAGGAAATGACTAGTGGTGGTACAGGGTACATACCGCCACGCACTAAACGGTGGCTTATGGAGTATGTAAAAAAATGGTTCAAATGGGTCTGAGCACTATGGGACTTAACATCTGAGGTCATCAGTCCCCTAGAACTTAGAACTACTTAAACCTAACTAACCTAAGGACATCACACACATCCATGCACGAGGCAGGATTCGAACCTGCGACCGTAGCAGTCGCGCGGTTCCGGACTGAGCGCCTAGAACCGCTCGGCCACCGCGGCCGGCATGGAGTATGTATGTAGATGTACGTAACTGCCCGTGTCACAAGAGCAGATCGTACTACAGTGGTTTGAGGAGCGTGAGAGTGAACTCGTGCTGATGCTTTGCCTACCGAAGTGGCCTCATCTGAACCGTGTAGGACACTTCTGGGAAGCTGTTGGGCGCCGCGCCAGCTAGGCAGACTAGTGGTCCTAATTTACGGAAACGTAGACGTTTGGTGCCACACGAGGGTGCCCATACCCGGGAGGCAAAGTGAGGCCGTCTCTCCTCCCCCACCCCCCCCCCCCCCCCTTCCCCGTCCCAGCTCTAGCTCTTAAGGAAAAAATAGTGTAGTCACGACTTCTTCTTTCAAGAAAATGACTTAAACATCGGTATTACGTAGGTTAACAGGGTCTGAACTGGAACTTTTTTTATGGTTACTTTCAAGTCGCCATTCGTCTTCGAAAATATTAAAAATACTTCATACCCCCAGGTCCAGACCAGCCCCTCCCCCATCCTTGGTGCCACATAATCCAGCAACCTACCAAGCACTGTCGACTGCATATGCCTACCACGCAGAACTACTGTTGTATTGCGATTCAAAGACAGAAAAACTTGCTATTAGCAAATGTTCTTTATGTTTGCGCTCATGTGTGTGTGTGTGTGTGTGTGTGTGTGTGTGTGTGTGTGTGTGCGCGCGCGCGCGCGCGCATATATACAGGGTGATTCAAAAAGAATACCACAACTTTAGGAATTTAAAACTCTGCAACGACAAAAGGCAGAGCTAAGCACTATCTGTCGGCGAATTAAGGGAGCTATAAAGTTTCATTTAGTTGTACATTTGTTCGCTTGAGGCGCTGTTGACTAGGCGTCAGCGTCAGTTGATGCTAAGATGGCTACCGCTCAACAGAAAGCTTTTTGTGTTATTGAGTACGGCAGAAGTGAATCGACGACAGTTGTTCAGCGTGCATTTCGAACGAAGTATGGTGTTAAACCTCCTGATAGGTGGTGTATTAAACGTTGGTATAAACAGTTTACAGAGAATGGGTGTTTGTGCAAAGGGAAAAGTTCTGGACGGCCGAGAACGAGTGATGAAAATGTAGCACGCATCCATCAAGCATTTGTTCGCAGCCCAGGAAAATCGACTCGCAGAGCTAGCAGAAGGCAGCAAATTCCACAATCAACTGTATGGAGAGTCCTACGAAAAAGGTTAGTTATGAAACCTTATCGTCTGAAATTGGTTCAAGCACTGTCTGCAGCTGCCGCCTGGCAGCCCGTGACAGAGCACTTCATCACTGGCCTCCAAGAAGCCCTGATCTTACCCCCTGCGATTTTTTCTTGTGGGGGTATGTTAAGGATATGGTGTTTCGGCCACCTCTCCCAGCCACCATTGTTGATTTGAAACGAGAAATAACAGCAGCTATCCAAACTGTTACGCCTGATATGCTACAGAGAGTGTGGAACGAGTTGGAGTATCGGGTTGATATTGCTCGAGTGTCTGGAGGGGGCCATATTGAACATCTCTGAACTGATTTGAAACGAGAAATAACAGCAGCTATCCAAACTGTTACGCCTGATATGCTACAGAGAGTGTGGAACGAGTTGGAGTATCGGGTTGATATTGCTCGAGTGTCTGGAGGGGGCCATATTGAACATCTCTGAACTTGTTTTTGAGTGAAAAAAAAACCTTTTTAAATACTCTTTGTAATGATGTATAACAGAAGGTTATATTATGTTTCTTTCATTAAATACACATTTTTAAAGTTGTGGTATTCTTTTTGAATCACCCTGTATATTTTCTTTGCATCTGATCCTCCACTTTTGGCCAAGAGTGCTCTGCTTATATGTGTTTTAGAGCTGCGTTATTGAGTACAAGTATAGTGGAGGGCTGGTAACTGACGCAGGGTTTGCCGACAGGTTGGCGAAGGCCACTTCGAGGGCCAGCTGCGGCTGGCGCGGCCGCTGGACTTCGAGCGGCGCTCCGCCTACAGCGTGCGCATGCGCGCAACGGACCGCGCAGACGACCCCGCCAAGAGGATGAGCGCCACCGCCAGAGTGGCCGTCGCAGTGATCGACGTGCAGGATCAGCCGCCCGCCTTCCTGGGCGCGCCCTACTCCGCCGCCGTACCCGAGAACTCGCCCCCGGTGAGTCTCACTTTGTCGCTACACGACACTATCGTACGGTATCTTCCAGTCAGGTACCGCCAACTGGACAAAGTTGCCACGATGGAGAACGTTGATGGCTATTCCGCGAAATTTCGGGCGAACTGCCCGACGTCAGTAACTTGCTACCACGATATTTCGGCGGCCTTCTTGCCTTTTTCCAATGTATTTTGGCGAAAGTACACGGAATTCGCATATGTAAGACCACTTCGGCGCATGCGTGGTGAACCCAGTCGTCACTACACATGCGCTATTCTTGCTGCAAGTCCGTGCGTTGCTGTGAGCTCCCTCCATGGTGAGAGCTCTCCTTATGCGCGGTAAAATCGCAGAGTAATGCCAACTACTCAGGGCACCAAATTTTTCTCGGACAGTATCACTATTCCATGCATTACCTAACTGAAAACCGCCGACCCGATTGATGCAAAATATCCTGGCAACAAGTTACGGTTCTTTCGGCAGTTCGCCCAAAATATCATGGAAGCCCAGAAAGTTTTTAATTTGAGTACGTTGTAGGCGTTTGAAAACGATTTCCTTGGCGCTCTGTCAAGTTCCTGAAATAACCAGCAGAGGCGCCACTTTTTCATCACATGCGGAAGGCATCCAACAATAACGCTTTTGCGCGTTCCTAGCATTGTCACTTGTTTACAGGCAGTTAACGATGTTACTGCCTTTATCTTGGAGGATATGGTTTGTGTACTAGTCCGTACGAGGGTCTCGCCCTACTCATTCTTTCAAATGTGAGTGCAAACCACTTGTTTTGGTTCCTAAAGCATGTAATTTCCTTTCAGAATCGCTGTTCGATGTACTGTATATTATGTTGCACTTAGGTTTCATAATATCACTTGATAATATTGCACCAGGAAACATGATGGAAACGGGACAGCTTTGCCAACCTACAATTTCGTGATTTTCTCAGCTTTTTCCGTACTTGTTTCAGATCGTGTGTTTTTTGTTATATTTTACATTTTGTCAAAATGCCGAAAAACCAAAATGCAACTAAAGAAAAATGCCCCCATTCAAAGAAACCACTGCCTTACTGCAGTCAGCAATGATGAGGAGCTTCGAAGAGAGGCTCAGACAAGTCTATGTCAGTTCTGTGGAGATGGAGGGTTGAAGGTCTTGTACTTTTGAACACCTGAAAGAGAGAAAGTTTTTTTGCTTTCCAAGCATGACTGGTGAACCATTGCGAACTGTACAAGACGTTATATGTGTAAGTGACGTTACTTACAATGAAACCTGGAGTCATTTGCCTTTTATGACAAAAATATCAGGGTTTTCTTTTAAAGCCGAAGTTTGTTAATTTAAAACTGCCTCTCCTAATACACATAACTTTCTACTAAAGAGTTTTCGTAGTGTAAAGAACTTTTTCTGAGGTATTTTAAGTGAGTTACACTTGTTTTAATAAAGTTAGCAAAACTGCCCCATTCCATATTTACCGCTCACCCCTAAAAACAAAACTTACTAAACTCATACAGATCATCAGTAAGGTTTATTTAAACATCTGACAGAAGGACAGGTGTCATCATTTTACAGTTGAACAGTACGACGTGGCCTCTGCTGCATATTATTTTAGTTTCATAACAATCATTACAGTTCACAGTTATATTATAACAAATAACAGTAATGTTACATAATTCTTCATATTAGAATTTGTGTGAATATGAAATGGAGTGGTCATAGAGGATCATTCGTATGTAACGCAGGTCGCACAGGCAGCAGATAATTCATTGGGCAGATACATGGAATATGGAGTCACCTTCCAAAGGAGTCTGCTTACAAATCACTTGTTCATCCCATCTTAGAATATTCCTCAAACATTAGTACCCTAAGTATAACTCTCGTAGCGAATGGGAAGCCAATGTTATACAAATTACAGCATGTGCAGAGACATTTAAAGAATGCTTGTTTCCATATTCGATTCATGACTGGAACCAAGAGAAACCCTAGTATGTGGTACTGTTACCATGTCAAGGACCCTATTTAGTGCACTTCACAGTGGTTTGCAGAGTTTTTGTATAGATGTAGATGACAAATTATTAAGTTTTTTCTGTTTTTAAAATTTTTTATGCACATCTATTTCCATATGGCCAAACAGAGGAGAAAATCTCCATGGTTGTGGAACAAGTCAGTGCATGAAATATAGATAAATGTAAATGAATCCTATGTAGATGACAACCTGTGAGTATATATCACCATAATCAAGAATTAGAAATTAGATTTTTTCCCCAGGAAGTCCCTGCCAGAACATGAGTGATCAATGAGGAAACATTTTAGTTGAATGTGCGAGAATTACTGCTAAGATTTTTTAATTCTTAAGTTAGCTTACTGAAAATGAATGCAACAGAATACTAGATGCAATTCTGCACAAGACTCAATGATGTGTGATCCAAATGCAGATTGGATTTCTGCCTAGTATTAACTGAGCAAAAGCTGGTAATTCTTGAAAATAAGCTCATATTGTTAAATACCCCCATCCCCATGAAGCACTGACCTTGGCGTTGGTGGGGAGGCTTGCGTGCCTCATCGATACAGATAGCCATACCGTAGGTGCAACCACAACGGAGGGGTATCTGTTGAGAGGCCAGACAAACGTGTGGTTCCTGAAGAGGGGCAGCAGCCTTTTCAGTAGTTGCAGGGGCAACAGTCTGGATGATTGACTGATCTGGCCTTGTAACACTAACCAAAATAGCCTTGCTGTTGTGGTACTGCGAACGGCTGAAAGCAAGGGGAAACTACAGCTGTAATTTTTCCTGAGGGCATGCAGCTTTACTGTATGATTAAATGATGATGGCATCGTCTTGGGTAAAATATTCCAGAGGTAAAATAGTCCCCCATTTGGATCTCCTGGTGGGGACTACTCAGGAGGACGTTGTTATCAGGAGAAAGAAAACTGGCGTTCTACAAATTGGAGCGTGGAATGTCAGATCCCTTAATCGGGTAGGTAGGTTAGAAAATTTAAAAAGGGAAATGGATAGGTTAAAGTTAGATATAGTGGGAATTAGTGAAGTTCGGTGGCAGGATGAACAAGACTTTTGGTCAAGTGAATACAGGGTTATAAATACAAAATCAAATAGGGGTAATGCAGGAGGTTTAATAATGAATAAAAAAATAGGAGTACGGGTAAGCTACTACAAACAGCATAGTGAACGCATTATTGTGGCCAAGATAGACACGAAGCCCGTGCCTACTACAGTAGTACAAGTTTATATGCCAACTAGCTCTGCAGATAATGAAGAAATTGATGAAATGTGTGATGAGATAAAAGAAATTATTCAAATAGTGAAGGGAGATGAAAATTTAATAGTCATGGGTGACTGGAATTCGAGTGTAGGAAAAGGGAGAGAAGGAAACATAGTAGGTGAATATGGATTGGGGGTAAGAAATGAAAGAGGGAGCTGTCTGGTAGAATTTTGCGCAGAGCATCATGAAAGAAGGTTGTATACGTGGAAGAACCCTTGTTGTTGTTGTTGTTGTTGTGGTCTTCAGTCCTGAGACTGGTTTGATGCAGCTCTCCATGCTACTCTATCCTGTGCAAGCTTTTTCATCTCCCAGTACCTACTGCAACCTACATCCTTCTGAATCTGCTTAGTGTATTCATCTCTTGGTCTCCCTCTACGATTTTTACCCTCCACGCTGCCCTCCAATACTAAATTGGTGATCCCTTGATGCCTCAGAACATGTCCTACCAACCGATCCCTTCTTCTGGTCAAGTTGTGCCACAAACTTCTCTTCTCCCCAATCCTATTCAATACTTCCTCATTAGTTATGTGATCTACCCATCTAATCTTCAGCATTCTTCTGTAGCACCACATTTCGAAAGCCTCTATTCTCTTCTTATCCAAACTATTTATCGTGGAAGAACCCTGGAGATACTAAAAGGTATCAGATAGATTATGTAATAGTAAGACAGAGATTTAGGAACCAGGTTTTAAATTGTAAGACATTTCCAGGGGCAGATGTGGACTCTGACCACAATCTATTGGTTATGAACTGTAGATTAAAACTGAAGAAAGTGCAAAAAGGTGGGAATTTAAGGAGATGGGACCTGGATAAACTGACTAAACCAGAGGTTGTACAGAGTTTCAAGGCGAGCATAAGGGAACAATTGACAGGAATGGGGGAAAGAAATACAGTAGAAGAAGAATGGGTAGCTTTGAGGGATGAAGTAGTGAAGGCAGCAGAGGAACAAGTAGGTAAAAAGATGAGGGCTAGTAGAAATCCCTGGGTAACAGAAGGTATATTGAATTTAATTGATGAAAGGAGAAAATATAAAAATGCAGTAAATGAAGCAGGTAAAAAGGAATAAAAATGTCTCAAAAATGAGACCAACAGGAAGTGCAAAATGGCTAAGCAGGGATGGCTAGAGGACAAATGTAAGGATGTAGAGGCTTATCTCACTAGGGGTAAGATAGATACTGCGTATAGGAAAATTAAAGAGACCTTTGCAGACAAGAGAACGACTTGTATGAATATCAAGAGCTCAGATGGAAACCCAGTTTTAAGCAAAGAAGGGAAAGCAGAAAGGTGGAAGGAGTATATAGAGGGTCTATACAAGGGCGATGTACTTGAGGACGATATTATGGAAGAGGATGTAGATGAAGATGAAATGGGAGATACGATACTGCGTGAAGAGTTTGACAGAGCACTGAAAGACCTGAGTCGAAACAAGGCCCCCGGAGTAGACAACATTCCATTAGAACTACTGACAGCCTTGGAAGAGCCAGTCCTGACAAAACTCTACCATATGGTGAGCAAGATGTATGAGACAGGGAAAATACACTCAGACTTCAAGAAGAATATAATAATTCCAATCCCAAAGAAAGCAGGTGTTGACAGATGTGAAAATTACCAAACTATCAGTTTAATAAGTCACAGCTGCAAAATACTAACGCGAATTCTTTGCAGATGAATGGAAAAACTGATAGAAGCCGACCTCGGGGAAGATCAGTTTGGATTCCGTAGAAATGTTGGAACATATGAGGCAATACTGACCCTACGACTTATATTAGAAGAAAGATTAAGAAAAGGCAAACCTACATTTCTAGCTTTTGTAGACTTAGAGAAAGCTTTTCACAATGTTGATTGGAATTCTTTCAAATTCTGAAGGTGGCAGGGGTAAAATACAGGGAGCTAAAGGCTATTTACAATTTGTACAGAAAGCAGATGGCTGTTATAAGAGTCAAGGGGCATGAAAGGGAAGCAGGGTTTGGGAAGGGAGTGAGACAGGGTTGTAGCCTGTCCCCAATGTTATTCAATCTGTGTATTGAGCAAGGAGCAAAGAAAACAAAACAAAAGTTCGGAGTATGAATTAAAATCCATGGAGAAGAAATAAAAACTTTGAGGTTTGCCGATGACATTGTAATTCTGTCAGAGACAGCAAAGGACTTGGAAGAGCAGTTGAATGGAATGGACAGTGTCTTGAAAGGAGGGTATAAGATGAACATCAACAAAAGCAAAACTAGAATAATGGAATGTAGTCTAATTAAGTCGGGTGATGCTGAGGGAATTAGATTAGGAAAAGAGACACTTAAAGGAGTTTTGCTATTTGGGGAGCAAAATAACTGATGATGGTCGAAGTAGAGAGGATATAAAATGTAGACTGGCAATGGCAAGGAAAGCGTTTCTGAAGAAGAAAAATTTGTTAACATCGAGTGTAGATTTAAGTGTCAGGAAGTTGTTTCTGAAAGTATTTGTATGGAGTGCAGCCATGTATGGAAGTGAAACGTGGACGATAAATAGTTTAGACAAGAAGAGAATAGAAGCTTTCGAAATGTGGTGCTACAGAAGAATGCTGAAGATTAGATGGGTAGATCACATAACTAATGAGGAGGTATTGAATAGAATTGGGGAGAAGAGGAGCTTGTGGCACAACTTGACTAGAAGAAGGGATCGGTTGGTAGGACATGTTCTGAGACATTGAGGGATCACCAATTTAGTATTGGAGGGCAGCGTGGGGGGTAAAAATCGTAGAGGGAGACCAAGAGATGAATACACTAAGCAGATTCAGAAGGATGTAGGCTGCAGTAGGTACTGGGAGATGAAGAAGCTTGCACAGGATAGAGTAGCATGGAGAGGTGCATCAAACCAGTCTCAGGACTGAAGACCACAACAACAACAACAACATTGTTAAATAACAAACAACATAAAACAAAATAAATATTGAGAGGCCAATGGCAGAATTCCCAGACATCTGAACAGGGATCAACAAAAGGATGGTGAGCTTCCCATTTCTGAGCCAAAAATACCTTTGTGAATGAGAAAGGGTACTGAATAATATATTGCCATACATCATAAGTGAATGTTGGAACCTCACTTACTACAGAAACTGTTTTAATGGTAAATATACCAGGATTTAGCTTTTCAATAAAATCCTGAACAGTGCTTTCCAAGCAGTTTACTACCTATCTGAACACCTAGAAGCTGGAATTGTTCAGACTAACAAGTCATGTGCCCATTTTGGGTAATCAGAATGTCAGTTTTAGTTGAATTGTGTGTTATGGACTTCCAAAACTGAGTCTTGCTGTGATTTAGCAGCTATATTTATTTTCTACAAGCCATCAACATATTTAAGTCTTTGACTGAGTATTTAAGACATTGCCTATGTTACACTCAGTATCCTTCACTATTGCACTTATGTAAATTAATATTACAAATTGTATTTTTTGTATATAAATCAATGCTTTCACACTGATCTGGATCTGTTATGTACATTGTTCAAATTTTATTAGCTTCCAGCACTTACTAACACTTATACATTTGTTTAAACATTTTATATTTCATAATTATGATAGATGTTGTGTAATTAAAACAGGGTACAACAGTACTTCGCATTCGAGCCCGAGATGGAGACATTGGTGCACCAAGGCCTATACTGTTGGAGCTACAAGGTGACCAACTCAAACATTTCCGTCTGGAGCCAGTGGGTGGGCTACAGTCTGGAGAAGCTGATCTTGTTACTTCTGACATTCCCCTTGACAGAGAACATCCAGATATGTTGCAGAGTGGAGGCATATATACTTTCCTTGTCAAGGTTAGTAGTCTAAAAGTAGCATTCTTGAACAAATAATGAGTTTTTTACCATAATTGATTCAGTGCGTGTTTGTCATGGTATGGCCGATCCTATTCCCAGATCTACTGAATGAGAGCTATCACAGTGGCATCTTCTATGTCCAGAATTCAACACATTCAAATTTGCTGTAAGATCACTAATAATGGTACTTAGAAAGAAATGGTTGCTTCTCAATTATCAGTCTGTTACATAGGTGTTGTGTATTGTAACCAGGTAGCAGAATATTTATGTAATCCCTCTGATATTTACCAAGTGCAAACAGTAACAAGCAAGACATACAGTGCTGGAAAAATATTACTGCAAGCACCTATAGGATGCAAGCAATGCATGATGAACTGTTATCCCTCAATTACTACCAGCCATGACGTGAAGTCATACACAGTGGCTCCCCACACAATGATACTGGATCATTCTGTGTCAAGTCACTGATACTTTGATGGGTTCTGAGGTGACCATTTCAGAATCTAATCACATTTAGTAGATGGAAACCTACCGACAGTATAATAGTAAAACTGCCAAATATCACTGTTCGAATTCCAACCATTTTTGATAAATTCAGGTTTGAAAACATATGGGTGTGTACCCAGTCATTAATCAGGCACCAGTTTTCCTATTTTCCTAGTGTGTAGGTCACTAAGCTGATATAATGTATAAAAAATAGGATACATTATTCAGATTTTATACGAAGAAGTTTAGAAGCACACTTTTCCTATGCTGTGCTGTAAATTTGTGATTTTTTGAAAAGCATATCTTTGCTCAGGGAAACAACAGAGACCTCATCTTGTGCACTGTAGCTCTTTAAGCCTAATATTAAGTATAAATAATAATGAGAAACATTTGCCATTGCAATTAGTAGTTCTTTCCTTCACTTAAGGACTGTTCCATTGTTAAAAAAAACGTCAAAGAGCGAGAACTTCGAAGTCCTGAGTGGATACATAGACAATTGGATCTTAATGTGGTTTTTTGCTGAGATGTTTAAATGATGTGATACCAATCTTAGATGCAACAAAGAATATCCTAACTAACTTTACTCATTGGCAAAAAATAAAATACAAAAATCACTTACAAATGCCATCCAGATTAAACACTAGAGATTAATCAGGATAAATCAGTATACAAAGAAGTGGGACACAGAAGTACTAAGGAATGATGAGATATGCTTGAAGTTCTCTAAGGCTGTAGGTACAGCAATAAGGAATAGCTCAGTAGACAGTGCAGTTGAAGAGGAATGGGCACCACTAAAAAGGGCCATCACAGAAGTTGGAAAGAAAAACATAGGTACAAAGAAGATAACTGTAAAGAAACCATGGGTAACAGAAGAAATACTTCAGTTCATCGATGAAAGGAGGAAGTACAAAAATGTTCTGGGAAACTCAGGAATACAAGTCACTGAGGAATGAAATAAATAGGAAATGCAGGGAAGCTAAGATGAAATGGGTGCAAGAAAACTGCAAAGAAATTGAAAAAGAAATGACTGTTGGAAAGACAGACATGGCATACAGGGAAATCAAAACATTCTTTGGTGACATTAAAAGCAAGGGTGGTGACATTAAGAGTGCAGTGGAAGTTCCACTGTTAAATGCAGAGAAGAGAGTGGGTAGGTAGAAAGAATACACTGGAAGCCTCTACGAGGGGGAAGACTTGTCTGATATGATAGAAGAAGAAACAGGAGTTGATTTAGAAGAGATAGGGGGGTCCAGTATTGAAATCAGAATTTAAAAGAGCTTTGTAGGACTTACAGTCAAATAAGGTAGAAGGGATCGATAACATTCCATCAGAATATCTAAATGGGGGAGGTGGCAACAAAACGACTATTCACATTGGTGTGTAGAATGTATGAGTCTGGTGACACACCATCTGACTTTCAGAAAAGAGCTTACAACTGTGAGAATGTTCTCTGAATCAGCTTAACGGCTCATGCATCCAAATGGCTGAGAAGAACAATAAATAGAAGAATGGAAACGAAAATTGAGGATGTGCTAGATAATGATCAGTTTGGCTTTAGAAAAGGTGAATGTACCAGAGAGGCAATTCTGACATTTGGTTGATAATGGAAGCAAAACAAAAGAAAAATCAAGACACATTCATAAGATTTGTTGACCCATAAAAAGTGTTCAACAGTGTAAAATGGTGCAAGATGTTTGAAATTCTGAGAAAAATAGGGCTAAGTTCTAGGGAAAGATGGGTAATATACAAAATGTACAAGAGCCAAGAGGGAATAATAAGAGTGGATGATCAAGAACAAAGTGCTCAAATTAAAAAGTGTGTAAGACAGGGAGGTAATCTCTCACCCCTACTGTTCAATCTGTTCATCAAAGAAGCAATGGAAATGGAAATGCCGTGTGGCTATGGCGTCCCGTCAGGTAAGCCGTTTACCTGGTGCAAGTCTTTCGAGTTGACGCCACTTCGTCGACTTGCATGTCGATGGGGATAAATTATGATGATAAGGATAACACAACACCCAGCCCCTGAGCGGAGAAAATCTCTGACACAGCCAGGAATCGAACCAGGGCCATGAGGTATGACAGTCCGTCGCACTGACCACTCAGCTAATAGGGCCGACGAAGAAGCAATGATGGAAATAAAAGAAAGGTTCAGGAATGGAATTAGAATTCAAGGTGAAAGGATATCAATGATACGATTCACTGATAACATTGCTATCTTGAGTGAAAGTGAAGAAGAATTACATGATCTGCTGAATGGAATGAACAATCTAGTGAGTATATAACATGAATTGAGAGTAAATTAAAGAAAGATGAAAGTAATGAGAAGCAGCAGAAATGCGAACAGTGAGAAACTTAACATCAGGATTGCTAGTCATGGAGCAGATGAATTCAAGTAACGTCAGGATTGCTAGTCATGAAGCAGATGAATTCAAGTGATGGTCACGAAGCAGATGAAGTTAACTATTTCTGCTGCCTAGGCAGCAAAATAACCAAAGACAGACAGAGCAAGGAGAACATCAAAAGCAGACGAGCAATGGCAAAAAAGGCATTCCTGGCCAGGAGAAGTCTACTAGCATCAGACATAGGCCTTAATTTGAGGAAGAAATTTCTGAGGTATGTTAGTGAAACATGGACTGTGGGAAAACTGGAACAGAAGAGAATCGAATGATTTGAGATGTGGTGCTACAGATGAATGTTGAAAATTAGGCGGTCTGACGGGGTAAGGAATGAGGAGATTCTGCTCAGAATCAGAGAGGAAAGGAATATGTTGAAAACACTGATAAGAAGGGACAGGATTATAGGACATCTGTTAAGACACGAGGGAATGACTTCCATGGTACTACAGGGAGATGTAGAGGGCAAAAACTGTAGAGGGCGACAGAGATTGGAATACATCCACTAAATAATAGAGGACATATGTTGCAAGTGCTACTCTGAGATGAAGAGGTTGGCACAGGAGAGGAATTCGTGGTGGACTGCATCAAACCAGTCAGAAGACTGATGACCTAAAATCATGGAATGTTTCGTGGCAGCTCTTTCAGATTAACTAGAACAAGTCTTTTCTGCATGTGAACCATCTTCTTATTTACCGTGATGGAAATGATCTCCCCTTTCTTGAATGAAGTCTTGAAAAAAATCATTTTTGTTTATGTCTTGTTTCACAATTTCAGGTAACATCCTTTGACCACTCTTGTGTTCTAGAGCAGCAATTACACCACTACTCTCTTTAACTTTTCTTACTTCATTTACTATGTGCTCTGTGACACCAACAATAGATGTTACTCTGACAATAGTGCATAAAGATGGAGCAAGTGATAGAACTTGAATCTGTTCACTGTGATAAATGTTACATTTCTGTGTGAGAAGCTCCACTGCATCAGAAAAATGATTGCACTGTACAAATGGGTAGTCCATAAACACAGGGCATTAATATGTTCTTTGTTTCTTTGCGGATCAAATCGTTTGAAGGTTACTTAGAACACAGGTACAGTACAGAGAGTACAGCTCCAGGAACACAGTCGTACCATGCATTTCAGGTCACTGCTAGTAACACTCCTATAATGAGGAGACTTCCAACAGATGCAGATAGGAGTACTCTTGCTATGGAAACTCGTTAAAATGCTTTGTGGAAGCAGCTGCTAGTCAGGCAGTATGTGGCTTTCCAATACGATGGAAACTTCCCATGCATCACATGAATTTAAAGATGTTGAGATTTATTGCATGTCCCTTCCTGAATCACAATTCCTTTCATGGCCCAAGGGGAATGATGCTGTTTGGATCTTTGTCTCCAATATTATGTGTAAGGTGGATGTCCCATCTTTACAAAGTCTCTGTTAGCTGTTGTACAAATTTGACAATAAGTGCTATGACTTTTAAATGAACTCATTTTGTTTTTTGATCAAGATGTCAAGGAAAGCAAAGTCGTATGCAAGATGGAAGAGTTTCAAAAATACAGTTTCTTTCTTTATAATTGAATTTGATTATGAACCTATTCTTTGCAGAATATTTATATCTACTTATACTGGCAGCGCCTGATATGTGACGGTATGCTCTGGTAATCTGTATCAGTACCTCTGACAGAAAAAATCAGAACCACAGATTGTGAGATATGGTATGATAGAACTATTTACCAGTACAAAATGTTGTATTTGTACTTTTAAAATGTGCAGAAAAGCATTAAAACAGCATTTTAAGGAGCCTAAATTTCAAAAACACCACTCCCCATATTCTCACAGTACTGGAACCTTCTTTTTTACAAATCAAGTACTGTATACCTGTATATACTTAAAAAGTTATTAATGTCTCATTATTACTTACACCATTCTTTTATTTCAATGAAGTTATCTTCTTAGTTTACAGAAACAGAATAAGGGTTATCACCTCATTTGTGCATGCAGGCTGTCTCTTGTAATTTTTTACACTGAAAAGACATTTAACAGGGAAATAAAACACATAGAACATTAAGAAAAATGACTGATAACTGTTTTCATGTCTCGCATGTTTACAGTTCTGACCTACAGCTCAACCACAAATATTTTAGGAATAATTTTTCAAGGAATTAAAATGGTTTTTATTTAAACATTCCCTGTAGTGTTGAATATGAATGGCTTGTGTAAGTGGCATTTTCATTTTATTCTTTGCCGATGAATAAAGTTAGTTCTGATATTCTTCTTTGCACCTAAGAATACTATCAGATATGTACACATTTCAGCAAAAAATCAAGTTGAGATTCAATTGTCTATGTACCTAACCAGGATTTTGGTGAAATTCAATTGACATTTTTTGTGATGGAGTTGTCTTTGGGTGAAGGTAACAAATACTAATTGCAATGCAAAATACTTTTTGTTATTATTTATGCTTAATACTAGGATTAAAGAGCTGCAGTAAACAAACAGAGGTCTCTCCCTTTCCCTGTGTAATGTTAGGCTGTTTCAATAAATCACAAATTTAAAGCAGAGCATGGAAGAAGTGTTCTTTTTTCATAAAAATGTGAATGATTTATCCTATTTCTTATGCATTATATCAACTTAGTGACCTACATGGCAGATGCATATAAAGTTGGGGTGTGTACGTCTCTGAAAATAGGGAAATTGGTGGCTGACTAATGACCGAATACACACTCTTCAATCTTCAAACCTGAATTTATCAAAAATGTTTAGAGTTAGGACAGCACTATTTGGCAATCACTGCTGAACACTATGGAATGCCATTTATCAGCACGTCATGCTTCCTGATTGCAGCACTGATCCAAAAGTAGAAGTTTGTGTTGTGGTGCATTAATAGCAGCGGATTCATGGAACAGTAATTCCCCAATCTGGGTGCTGCTATTTGTCAACCGGTGATGTGAGATGATACGGAATGTTATAGGGAATCCATTATTTGTTGTTGGATGATAAGTGCAGATGTGAAGGGGTTACAATGTGTTTTGTACACAATATAGTGATTGTCCTTTGTCATGGTCACATGTGGCCAACTGGAACCTTGGTATTGAGTATGCCTTCTGTCACATTCACTTCCAACACTGTCAAATCTTGATGCCCCACAAATGTAAATTTGCACAATTTGGATATCTGATAAAATGGATACCCACAATGAGACCCATTTCAAATTCTGGTCATGTGCTGATAACACTATTTTGTACGAGAACGTGGAACATCTGATGTTGTACGTATGTTCCTCATATAACTTACCAGGCCTTGTAACAACACTAAACATGAACAACACTAATATACTCTGGTGGCTGTTCTACTTGTCCCAGAGAATTGCAGTTCTGACCATTTACATATCCACTGTGGGTATGTATGTGTAGAAACTTACATTGGCAGCTGACCGTGTCTTCTGGATGCTTTACTCTTTTTGTCAGGTAGTGTAATATAAAGTGAAAGTATGGAAAATAAGCTAATATCCCAAACTACATCGTAGCTCATTCCAAGCCAACTTATGAGATCAGATTTCATAGTATGATAGCCCATACAAGATGGACTTCAATTTGGGTAGTTTATTTACTGGCACTCAAGAAAGAACAAAGCTTTGCTGATGTCAGATTTAAAACCATGTTAACTGTTATTAATATCTGGATAACAGATTTTTCTGGCACACAGATCAGTTCTAATACGGTAGTTGTAAACTGCTGCAGTAGTTAATCCCAAACTCACCCGTTCATATCTGTATAAGATCATTCAAATATGAAGAGTCACAATGCCCAGGTCTTCAGTTTTACATTGTAGCTAATTATTGCTTTCCAAAAGAAGGCTGCCATCTCACCTATCCGTCTTTTACTATTATAGATGCAATTTTGGGGATAGATACTAATATTTACATACATAAAAAAAATTCATCTAAGACATTACACTGAGGTGACAAAAGTCATGGGGTAATGAACTGCACATATACAGATGTCAGTAGTATTGCATACGCAAGGAGTAAAAGGGCAGTTCATTGGCGGAGCTGTCATTTGTGCTCAGGTGATTCATGCAAGAAGGTTTCTGATGTGATTAAGGCTGCAAGACAGGAATTACCAGAATTAGAACGTGGAATGGCAATTGGAGCTAGATGCAGGGAACATTCCATTTCAGAAATTGTTAGTGAATTCAATGTTCTGAGATCCATAGTGTTGAGTGTGCCAAGAATATAAAATTTCAGGCATTACCTCTCACCACAGACAATGCAGTGGCCAACAGCTTCACTTAACAACCAAAGGCAGCGGCATTTGCATATAGTTGTCAGTGTTTAACAGACAAGCAACACTGCATGAAATAACCACAGAGATCGGTGTGGGATGAACAATGAATGTACCCATTAGGACACCGCAGTGAAATGAGGCATTAATTGGCTATGGTAGCAGATGACTACGCGAGTGTCTTTGCTAACAGGACATTACCTGCAACACCACTCCTGGGGTAGTGACCATATCGATTGGACCCTAGACAGATCATTGACTATTTGGCTATTTGGAGACTATGTGCAGCCATTCATGGAGTTCATGTTCCCAAACAATGATGTCAAGTCACTGGGCCACCACTGTTCACAAGTGTTTTGAAGAACATTCTGGACAATTTGAGTGAATGATTTGACCAACCAGACTGTTCAACACAAATCACCCTGAACATTTATGAGACGTAATCGAGAGGGCAGTTTGTCCACAACAATCTGCACTAGCAACATTTTCGCAGTTGTGAATGGCTATAGAGGCATCATGGCTCAATATTTTTGCAGGCAACTTCCAGTGACCTATTGAATCTATGTTTTGTTGAGTTGCTGCACCATTCCAGGAAAAGGAGATCCAATATGATATTAAGAGGTATCCCATGATTTTTGTCACCTCAGTTTATGCTCGTAGCTATTAATAAAATGGTAAATGTGATACAGAATAATAATGTATGACACATATTTTGAAAAATGATTTAGCATTTAATTGCAAATGCAATGCAGAATTGATAATGGAAGTTGGAACTGTTTCCTATAAGGGAATTTTACAGAAGTTGTAGTAAACAAGCAATACATGAAATATTTTCTAATAGGTGACACTTACCATGTGCTCCATTTAACTTTCACCTTCAACATAGCTTAAAATTTTGTATCATGTTTGAACTTGAGAAACAGAATAAGCCTACATTGCAGATATTCGAAAAATGGGGAACACAAGACTATCTGATTTATCTTGGGAGATCCTCAGTTTGACAAAGCTCAAAATTATTAAGTTGCTGTTTGTGCTTATGAAAATATATTTGAATAATCAATACAATTCATGTTGTGAAAGAGAGTTATGAGTGTTGTGAAAGAGAGTTATGTGCATGATGATGAATAAGGCTTAAAAGAGGTCCCTGTGATAATCAGGATTCCTTCAGTGAAGCTTGCATTTGAAAACTGGAATTTGGTTATAATATCTCCATTATTTCATGTCTTCCATAGCTTCTGTTTATTTACAGAACTTATTGTTGTGATCCTACCCAACCAGCATACAAGAAAAACAGTCATGTCAGAATGGACATGGGGAGCAGAACTGAGCTGTTGATGCCATACTGCACTGTCAAGTTGTTGACAGTACTGGCCATACTGCACTGTCAAGTTGTTGACAGTATTGTCCATATCAACTTACCTCAGACAAAGCCTCTTTGCTCCCAGCACTTTTTAAACAAGACTTCCATGCAATAGTATTGTCACTTTGTTTGCTGTAGACAGCTTTTCAGTCCTTAAATGTCATCATTGGACAGCATATGATGATTTCTGAGATTTGTTATATTTTTCCTCAATATTGTGACCTCCCACCCCAGAATCTATAAGAATAGTTTTACAGTTAATTAATGGTCAACAGTGTAATGAAAATGGTTTGCATAAGTAGTCCTATGGCTTCTATTTGCCAAAGTTATACAATTATGTTATCACTCTCAGTTATATTTACATAATATACTCATTTACATAGAATAACTATTCATGATAATAGAATAAGTGGAATAATAGTTCAATTAGAAATCTGTGAATAATATGGGTGAAATTGAATGCAGTCAAAAGCTACTACATTTGTGGATAGAGAAAGAGTGAGAGAGGGTACATTCCACTTTGTTGTATCTTGTTGAGATGATTCCCTACAACAAAGAAGTGAACCTTGAAAGATTAGAACTTCTTTTGTGTGTATGCTACAGTGTGATTCATTCAAGTTCACTCATGAATTTGTCTGTACCTCTGTATTACCTTTTCAAACACCACCACGAGGCATCTGTATACCACACAGAGGAGAAAGGCACATCAGAGATAGGCCTGACTGCGACCTGTCAGTTGTTGTCAGAAAGAAAGTTCCACACCATGTAGTTGTTTGCACTGAAATAAATATAGGATATGTATTAATGGAACATTAAAAGTAACTTAAGATGAGTGAGTCACCCATTATGAACTACTGAACAATTTTCAAAAATTTTAATATGTTAGGAGCAAAGGTAACATCTCACTGAGTAGTATAGACATTAAGTCTTCAACAAGCATAAAAGCAGACTGAAAACTTGCTAGCTTTTGGGGAAAGCTATTCATTAAAACTTTAAATGAAACATGTCCTTTAGTAAAACAAGTAAACAAAGCTATCAGTGATAAAGCTGAGAATGTTTCTCCCGAAATCATTGAACTGAGTGAGGACATGAAAGACTGTTAAATACTCTTTATAGTTACTAAATTACAACACTATTTAACAAAATAAAAACTGCTCAGAAAAAAAAAATACAGAGGTTCCTTGACTAAAGCTCACAAATATGATTATCAGATAAGGAACTCAACCTGTGTTAGTAAAACAGCATGGAAAATAATATGTAAAGAATGTGGGAAACAGCAATCTCAAGAACACACCAGCATAACATTAAAAGAAAATGATGACATAACAAATAATCCAAAAGAGGTGTGCAAGAAATTCATACAGATGTTTATTATAACTGGCACAAATGAAACAGGACTGGGCACTCAATTTACATGTTACAAAAACTAGTCAATCTTCTTTCATCCAAGGCATTACTTGAGGGACCTCGTAGCAATCATTTCAAACTTCAAGTTAAAATGTCTTGTGGCTGGGATGACATTTCACTTAAGCTGCTAAAAGAATGCAGAGAAGAGTCAATGAAGCCTCTGACACAGCTAATAAATGTGTCCTGCTGCCATGGAGAATTCCCTGATCTCTTGAAAATCGCTGAAATCATACCAGTGAATAAGAAGGGAATAAATAATGACTTGAGAAACTATAGGTCAGTATTGTTAGCTTTAGAGCTTGGGAAATTATTAGAGGAAGTAATATTAAATCAATTTGGGACATAGTTCATCAAACATAATCTATTTAACAATCTGCAATGTGATTTTATAAAAGGAAGATCTACTGTTAACAGCAGTAGCAACTTTTATACAAGAAATATTAAACAAGCCAGTTGTAGGAGATGAGGTAATAGGCACCTTTCTGGATATGAGTAAAGCTTTTGATATTGTGAATCATACAGTTCTGTTACATAAATTAGAAGCATAAGGGATGAGAAGGGTAGCCTTACAACTACTGACCAGCTATTTGAAAGACAGGAAACAGTGTGTCAAACTAAATTATAAAATGAATGAACTGTTGGTAACAACCAAATCAACCCACAAGATACTTCAATGCCGTGTGCCCCAAGGAAATATATTGGGGCTCTTTCTGTTTCTTGTATATGTTAATGACTTAATTGAAATACAAAACTGCAAGGTTGTAAGCTTTGCTGATGACAAATCTTTAGCCAGCTTTGGCCATCATATGAAAACTACTACAAACAGTAGTGAAATCAATTATAACTTTCTGTCAAGTTATCTTACTTCAAATAAACTACTCGTAAATAAAGAGAAGACAGTGAAAATGCAGTTTATGCATAGCTATAGTCAAAACATAAATAGAACTCTATTTACACCCTCACTGGCTCTTAGCTATATAAACAAACACAAATTTTTGGGTATAATTGTTGATGAGCAGCTGTCATGGAAAGGACATATAGACCATGTTGGTAAGAAAAACAGTACAAATGTGTATCTGTTGAAAAGGGTCTCACCCTTTCTGGACCATAATAACTCAAGACAAATATACTTCTGAGTGGTATATCCACATCCTCTGTATGGTATTGAGATATGGTGAGAGGCACCAGCTTCTATACAGACAGGCTCTTCAAACTACAAAAAAAGGCAGTAAGAGTGGTAGCTAAGGTAAACAGGAGAGAGCCTTTTACAGAAATCTTCAGAAAAAATAAAATACTAAGCATCTGCTCTGTGTACATCCTGCATGCAATAAGGTTTGTGACACAAAATTCACAATATAATGTAACCAACAGTAATATACATAGGTACAATACACAGGGAAGGGACAGTTTTCACAGAATTGTAGGTAAAACAAAGACTGTGGACAATAGCTTACATACAGTAGGAACCATCTTTTATAACAGACTTCCATTTGACTTCAAGAAACCTAATTTAAACACTCCAAATAATAAACTTAACCCATTTATTAATAGAGAAAAGCTGTTATTCATTAGAAGATTTCAAGTTGTAATATCCGTTTGCAAAACAGTGTATATAGCATAAGTTTGCCAGCCGGTGTGGCCGAGCGGTTTCAGGCGCTACAGTCTAGAACCGCGTGATCGCTACGGTCGCAGGTTCGAATCCTGCCTCGGGCATGGATGTGTGTGATGTCCGTAGGTTAGTTAGATTTAAGTAGTTCTAAGTTCTAGGGGACTGATGACCTTAGAAGTTAAGTCCCATAGTGCTCAGAGCCATTTGAACCATAGCATAAGTTTGTTTCCGCAAAAAAAAAAAAAAAAAAAAAAAAAAAAAGATAGTTTCTGACCTTCACTATTTATATCAATGTGTGCACTTATGTGGAATGTTAACTAAACCTCTCTATATATGAACTAAAATCTATGACAGTGTGTGAAAACTGATCCTTATATGGGCAGCAAACAAACAAATAAACATTAATGGTTGTATGGTCAATATTTGCTACATATTTGTATGCTTGTTGGCAGCTCAGATTCTCTACTATTCTACTTTGCTCCTAAATTTTTACATTCTGTCATGACTTTCCATTACCATATTTAAAATGACTCAAAATATACTTACAGAAGCTCCACTCCTTCAAGTTCTTTATCTACAGTTGATGCAATATTGTGTCATGCACCCACATTCAGGCCTTCCCAGTATGGAAGTTCCAGTATGACCCAATATTAATAATAAAAGATATGCTGTGTCTCCTATCTGAATCAAACTGTAGTTTATGAAATTTTTCCCATTATATTTGTTGCCGAATATGCATATTTTCATTGCCTGTTTGTTACACTTATGGAAAATTGTGTTAAAACATATATTTTTTGTCATGTGTTTGTTTCTCCTCTGCAAAATAATTGTTTGTTTCTTTCTGCTATAAAATTATTTCAGGCAACTGAACTTATAAATGGTGAACTGCCAGGTGATACGGCTACATCCCAGATCACAGTAATAGTTACTGATGTTGATGATCAGTTGCCTAAATTTAATGAGCCATCATTTAGGCTCATGGTCTCAGAAGATGTTGGTGCTGATACACCTTTGCCAGGACTTGCAATGGTGAGTAATGTATCCGAAGTATATTTAGTTGTAAATGAAGTAAGGAAGTCAAATCAAATTATGGAATATGCTGTCACTAAGATAAGGATGAATACAATTTACAAATATATGCAATGATGCACAATATGTGTATGCTGTATTGCAAAATATAATTCCATTTTAGAAAATACACTGGTGTATGTTTCCTGTATGTAATAGCAAGTCATATACCATACACTTTTCTGCAGACTGACCCAGAAAAGAGTAAACTGTAGGAAAGCGTAAAATATAGGAAAGCATAGGGAACACAACAAGCAAAAATGAATATATTATCTTACTGAAATTCTCTTTATATTGCTCAAAATGTGAAATTAAAACAATTTAAATTTTGCCTTTTTAAAAAATCTGATATAGTTGTTTTTGTTTCTTTCTAACACAGTTAGCCCTACTTGTCTGTCCAGAGTATACAAAGCATCAAATGGATTATCATCACCTGATGCGCTACCAATGTACTGCCTCAAAATGTTAATAGCTTTCATAGCTTCTCTAATGCTTGGCACCCTGGTCCCTGGTCATCCTCTTCTTCACCAGTCACCTCTGTCTTTCCTTCTTCAAAATGTTTGAGAATGATGCTACCTACTTTGGCACCTCTGAAGCGATGACTGAACCATCAACACTGACATATTCTTGAGACCTAGGTGATATGCCTGCCACAGAAAAATCTATAGGTTCAGACAAATCTTCTTCCAGTGTTTCCTATGTGTTTTCCGTAAACTTAAATCCTCATTTCATGAAACACTTTAAAATAGTTAAAGAGGTCACATCAACCATGCTTTGGTTAGGTGATGCATAGCTTTCATAATTGATATTATCATAAAGTTTGGGTCCTTGCCATTGTTGTGGCATTAATATAGCTTGTTGGACAAGCATTTTTGTATCTTTCCAGTTAAACGAATGGGTGATTCCATGATATCATGGTTGAAGCTCACTCATACAGTTAGGTGGCACCAGTACTAACTTAATATTTCTGAGCTGCAGCTTGTTATTGTGTGCTGGACATCTGCCAAGTAGCAGCATTATTTTCCAGTTTTTTGTCCCTATTTGAGCATTCAGTATATGCATGGTGGATTTGAAAATGGAGCACATCCATGCAGTGCTGTTGGAATCATAATTAATGGGTAGAGTTTTCACATTTCTGAAATTTACCAATGACCAAAGGAGGTAATTTTTGAGATCCATCAGCATTGACCATAAGTAAAACAGTTATCTTCTACTTACTCAGTTTCTCACCTTTAAAACACAAAGTCTTGCTTGCTAATACATTATAAAAAAGACCAGTTTTGTTAACATTAAGGATATTTTTTGGATCATAATCTTTGCAGATATTTTGCAGTTCTTTTTTCCGTTGGTCCACAGCTCCACTATCAACACTTGACACATTCACCACACTGTTGGTTGTAAACAATGTTATGATAAGTTTTAAACTGATTGGTCCAACTATTCAACACTTTGAAGTTAGTGATGTCCATTTTTGTGGAAAACTGCAGCACCTTCTCTATTAGTATGTTGCCATGAAGTGGAATTTGCTCTTGTGCTAACAAATCAGTCTGAAACAAGTTTATGCAAATGATCATATTCTGATGGTGGAACATATTTATGCTTTTTTGCCATGGAACGAGACTGTCTTGTACTGGCTTTGATATTGGGCACCAGTTTCTCACAGTTGTGCTCAGGATGGAAGTGAAAAGTCATAGATCCTTTGCTAAATGAACTTATGATCTAACATGCAAATGTACACATTTTTCTTTCACAGAAAAGCATGTCCTATTTTTTCTAATCATTTCACTTGTAGCCACTGATTCAAGTTAATGCAGAATGTGGCTTTTACACTAGTGTTCATTTGGTTATTATTACTGGCTTGATATTATTATTATTATTATTATTATTGTTCTTTTTGGGTCACCGTTATAATTACAGCTTCCATGTTGCATTCAAAGAAGCAGACACTACATGGAAAACATTGAATATAAATTTTACCAATTACTATCACTGAAGTTTAATCTAATTGTGCATTTTGTTTCAGCATTCTTAATTAAATATGTGTAATCATTTTTATTTTTTAGTGACAAGAAGACTTGTTGACTAGTTCTTTTTATGACATGCTGGCACAATCTCGAACATCCCCTGTTGACTGTATTTTGTTTTCAGCTGTGGCAATTTAAACAATCTAATGCTAATGACTCTATTAGCAACCTACATCCTCCTCACTGTGTTGCATTACAACAGCTTTAATTTAATTTCAGTCATTTATACAAATAAATACTGCCTTTGAAGATGGCCTTCTCCGCAAGGGGCTTTTATGAATCATTGTTATTTCTGTGTGAAATACACTAATGTGTATTAGGCATGCTGTCTTTGGTTGATACAAGCTGAGGTCAGACGTAAACATCCCTCCTCAAGATGCTCTGTAAAATGACAACAATTTCCATCATTGTATTCACCCAGGACATCCCTGAACTGAGTGACGTCCTTGTTGGCAACAAACTGTAGATTTAAATTCTGTTGTCCTCTGTTTATGAAGACTGTCAACTGTATGTTTCGTTCCTGTTGTCCCCTGTTTATGAAGGCTGTCAACTTTAGTGTTTTAATCAATATTGTGTTACAAGTTTTATTTATCATAATTTTATAAGGATTATCAATAATAGAACCTGAGCATTTTTTTAATACGGTTTCGTGAAAGATTTTGGTTGCATGTTTTATTTACACCATTGGACATGATCAGAACAAAAAGGAAATGTGTCTGTGTGTGGTAGCACTCAGCTACAGCATTTGGGATAATCACAAGGGCAATGACTTGAGTCCTGATTTATATGTGTGCACAGCTTGCTTGGTTCAAGGACATCCTGAGTCAGAAAGACAGCACAAATTATTGTCATGCTACAGAGTATTTTGAGGAGGGATGTTTACATCTGACATCAGCTCGTACCAACCAAAGACTATGTGCCTAGTATAGATTAGTGTGCTTCACACAGAAGTAACAATGATTTGTGGAAGTCCATCATAAAGATGACCAATGTGAAAAGTCCTATTTATTTGTGTAAATTACTGTAAAATTAAATTAAAGCTATTGTAATAAAATGTAATGAGCAGGAGGAAGTTTGTTATTATTTTCAGATCATGACGATCACTAAGGCAGTGGCTCAGCATACTTTCCCACCCTCCCAATACAAGCAGCAATAGTCTAACATGCCAATAATGTAAATCTTGCTTACCATGCTAAAGCTATGCTACATGTACTTTGTGTATAGACTGCATATTCTGATTTGTTCCAAAGTGAGCTTGAGCAAGGATACAATACACTTTTTGCAGAAATATGTATGAAAATTAATGTTAAAGTTGCGATAATGTCAAAGAAAATTTAAAATGTGGGAAATGTTGTAACACAAAAATGTTAATGACAGGAAAGCACTGTATTGAGAGACTAGAACAGCTGTTGAAACTGAAAAAATGAACATAAAAAGTGGGAACACATAAAATGCAGGAATGTAAAAACTGGGTTTTACTATAGTTCTAATAAACTGACTTAATAAATTTCTGTAGTGTGACAAATACAGTATCATCTTGTTTAGAGTTTTGTATGTTTTCTTTTGGTCAATTTTTGACACTATCTGTATACAAATTATTTAAAATGTGGGTCTCCTGGCTATATGACTTCCATAATTTTCAAAAAGAATTTTTGTTTAGAGAACAATACGCACTGAAATATTAACTCTCGATGAGCTACATATATAATATTATATTTTTGAAATCAAACTTTCTTGCTATTTGCTTACTTGTATGTTTTAACAAATAATTTTTAATTAATTATAACTTTGAAGTTGAATTTACAGTACACTCATTTATTTTTATAAAAAGCAATTTTGGTTATGTCCAACAACAGGACAATTACCTCCAAACAAATTCAATATACAGGGTGTCCCATTTATCTTGACCACCCTAAATAACTGTTTGTCCAGATGCAAATTACAAAATGTTTCAAGCAAATGTTCTTTAGCAGTCAGGGGGACATCAATCAGCATGATGAGATAAAAGAAATTATTCAGGTAGTGAAGGGAGACAAAAATTTAATAGTCATGGGTGACTGGAATTAGAGTGTATGAAAAGGGAGAGAAGGAAACATAGTAGGTGAATATGGATTGGGGCTAAGAAATGAAAGAGGAAGCCGCCCGGTAGAATTTTGTGCAGAGCATTACTTAATCATAGCTAACACTTGGTTTAAGAATCATGAAAGAAGGTTGTATACATGGAAGAACTCTGGATATACTCAAAGGTATCAGATAAATTATATAATGGTAAGACAGATATTTAGGAACCAGGTTTTAAATTGTAAGACATTTCCAGGGGCAGATGTGGACTCTGACCACAATCTATTGGTTATGAACTGTAGATTAAAACTGAAGAAAGTGCAAAAAGGTGGGAATTTAAGGAGATGGGACCTGGATAAACTGACTAAACCAGAGGTTGTACAGAGTTTCAGGGAAAGCATAAGGGCACAATTGACAGGAATGGGGGAAAGAAATACAGTAGAAGAAGAATGGGTAGCTTTGAGGGATGAAATAGTGAAGGCAGCAGAAGGTCAAGTAGGTAAAAAGACAAGGGCTAGTAGGAACCGTTTGGTAACAGAAGAAATATTGATTTTAACTGATGAAAGGAGAAAATATAAAAATGCAGTAAATGAAGCAGGCAAAAAGGAATACAAATGTCTCAAAAATGATATCGACAGGAAGTGTAAAATGGCTAAGCAGGGATGGCTAGAGGATAAATGTAAGGATGTAGAGGTTTATCTCACTAGGGGTAAGATAGATACTGCCTACAGGAAAATTAAAGAGACCTTTGGAGAAAGGAGAACCACTTGCATGAATATCAAGAGCTTTGATGGAAAGCCAGTTCTAAGCAAAGAAGGGAAAGCAGAAAGGTGGAAGGAGTATATAGAGGATCTATACGAGGGTGATGTACTTGAGGACAATATTATGGAAATGGAAGAGGATGTAGATGAAGATGAAATGGGAGATATGATACTGCGTGAAGAGTTTGACAGAGCACTGAAAGACCTGAGTCAAAACAAGGCCCCTGGAGTAGACAACATTCCATTAGAACTACTGACAGGCTTGGGAGAGCCAGTCCTGACAAAACTCTATCATCTGGTGAGCAAGATGTATGAGACAGGCAAAATACCCTCAGACTTCAAGAAGAATATAATAATCCCAATCCCAAAGAAAGCAGGTGTTGACAGATGTGAAAATTACTGAATTATCAGTTTAATAAGTCACAGCTGCAAAATACTAACGCTAATTCCTTACAGACGAATGGAAAAACTGATAGAAGCCAACCTCGGGGAAGATCAGTTTGGATTCCATAGAAATGTTGGAACAGGTGGGGCAATACTGACCCTACGACTTATCTTAGAAGAAAGATTAAGGAAAGGCAAACCTACGTTTCTAGCACTTGTAGACTTAGAGATAGCTTTTGACAATGTTGATTGGAATACTCTCTTTCAAATTCTGAAGGTAGCAGGGGTAAAATACAGAGAGTGAAAGGCTATTTACAATTTGTACAGAAAGCAGATGGCAGTTATAAGAGTCGAGGGTTATGAAAGGGAAGCAGGGGTTGGGAAGGGAGTGAGACAGGGTTGTAGCCTCTCCCCAATGTTATTCAATCTGTATATTGAGCAAGCAATAAAGGAAACAAAAGAAAAGTTCGGAGTAGGTATTAAAATCCACGGAGAAGAAATAAAAACTTTGAGGTTCGCCGATGACATTGTAATTCTGTCAGAGACAGCAAAGGACTTGGAAGAGCAGTTGAATGGAATGGACAGTGTCTTGAAAGGAGGGCATAAGATGAACATCAACAAAAGCAAAACTAGGATAATGGAATGTAGTCTAATTAAGTCGGGTGATGCTGAGGGAATTAGATTAGGAAATGAGACACTTAAAGTAGTAAAGGAGTTTTGCTATTTGGGGAGCAAAATAACTGATGATGGCTGAAGTAGAGAGGATATAAAATGTAGACTGGCAATGGCAAGGAAAGCATTTCTGAAGAAGAAAAATTTGTTGACATCGAGTATAGATTTAAATGTCAGGAAATCGTTTATGAAAGTATTTGTATGGAATTTAGCCATGTATGGAAGTGAAACGTGGACGATAAATAGCTTAGACAAGAAGAGAATAGAAGGTTTCAAAATGTGGTGCTACAGAAGAATGCTGAAGATTAGATGGGTAGATCACATAACTAATGAGGAGGTATTGAATAGAATTGGGGAAAAGAGGAGCTTGTGGCACAACTTGACTAGAAGAAGGATTGGTTGGTAGGACATGTTCTGAGACATCGAGAGATCACCAATTTAGTATTGGAGGGCAGCGTGGAGGGTAAAAATCATAGAGGGAGACCAAGAGATGAATACACTAAGCAGATTCAGAAGGATGTAAGTTGCAGTAGGTACTGGGAGATGAAGAAGCTTGCACAGGATAGAGTAGCATGGAGAGCTGCATCAAACCAGTCTCTGGACTGAAGACCACAACAACAACAACTGTATTTACCTGTCCTTTGCTTGAGAAGGAACATTCATCAGTAAATATAACATTGGAGAAGAAGTTTGGGTTGGCGAGGATTTGCTACTGTGCCTGTATACGATTCTGGAAATCATTCACATGGAATTCTTGATGTAGGTGTACATGGTAAGGATGGAACCGGTGATGTGTAAGAATATTATGACACTGGTTTTAGGAATGCCAGTTTCATCTTCAAGCTGTCATGTGCTCACATGTGGATTCATAGCTATGCAAACGAGAACAGTAATTTCAGCAGCTTTGTCTGTGCAAGTGCTATGATGATTGTGTTGTTGTGGGTTGAAACTTTTTTCCTGAAGCGTTGCAACAAGATGAGAAAACATTCATCAGGAAGGTAGGTTCTTGTCAAGATATCGTTTTGTGTACAATTCCGCTGCCTGCGTAGCATTTCGCCAACCTTCAACAAAACAACAATAAAAGAAACATTGTGTTGATGCAGTTTGTAGGAAGGACAGACTTTACCGTATGCCTACTCTACACACCAGTATTTAAAAGGACTAAACTACTGTACTAAATGTACTCGTACATAAGAAAGCAGTATTCCAATTACTGCTCTGCTAATTTACATTCCCCAGTGACAAGTAGCATTTCTAACTTCTCTTCATTGGTGTACATTCTACTAACACAACTCTTCAACTGGTGATGGTTGATGGAATGATGGCTGTGCATTCTACTTATGTTTACATTTGTCCTCTGTCAGCCTCAGCATGTGGATATGTTCCGTTACCCCAAGTACCTACACTAAGCGCTGGGAGCGTCAATGTCAATGTCGTGTTATGTAATTAATAACATTGTGTTTCAGTGAATGGTACACTGTGATACATTTTTGAATAGGTCTTTAGGAGAGGAAATGAATTGCCCAATATATAATACAGGGTGCCATTTAAAAAAGTCATACCGCTGTTCATATCTTTTTAAAAATCAAAGCTACAACGAAGGCAATCATTCTGATTGATGTCCCACTGATGGCTAAAGAACATTTGCTTGAAACATTTTGTGATTTGCATCTGAACAAACAGTTATTTAGGGTGGTCAAGATAAATGGGACACCCTGTATGTGTTTTAATAATCACAATTGAGAGGTATTTTATTAATTACATCAGAAATTTCCAACTTATTCAGAAAACAAAATTTTAACAGTGATTCCCCTATCATTCATAATTAGTGTAACTTCATGCAGAACAATTTTGAATCAAAATGTATTTCTTTCACAGTATACAATTTTAATTTTTATATATAGATTTTAAGGCTGAAGTCCTCCATAAAACTTAATGAAATCTATTAGCATACCATAAAGTTACTTTCTCTTAGCTTCATAATAAATTTTATCTTAATGTATAAATTCATGGATGGAATAATATGTAAACTTCTATAACAAATTTGATTATCATTATATAATTGTAGGGTCAATAAGGACAATAACCTGATGCACTTCAATGTGTGGAAATATAAGAAACAAATTGTTCAAATTAAAGAAATTGTTCCACACAAGTTTGTCCATAAAGTAATGAAACTGGTCACCAAGCATTACTCCAATTGACAGCAGCATGCTCCCCAGTGGGGGGATTTGTGACGAGGGGTCTCAACTAAGCAACACACTAGGAGGCAGTCATGTCCAAGTTTTTATACAGTGAGGATCATGCATGATGCATGAGTTTTTGTCATTGCAGTAAACATGAAAAATGGGGCATTTACTGGGGCAGTGCTGCATGATTAAATTTTTCTTTAGCCTGGGAGAAACTATACCAATATGCTTTCCTTGGTTAAATTGGCGTACAAATGCAGTGCCTTGTCAAGGGCCTAAGTTTTCCAGTGGTTTAGGGAGTTCAAGAATGGGCGGAAGACTTTTGAAGACTTGGAGCAATATAGAAACCCTCCAATAAGCGGTTCGAACAAAAATGTGGTGAAAGTGAAAAGTTTCCTGGGCTCTTACTGTCAATTGAGTGTAAGACTGATCACCAAAGACCTCAAAATGTGCAAAAAAATAAGTCACAAATTTATTTATTAAAAATTTAGCATGCAGAAGGTTTGTGCCACATTGGTGCCATAAGTGTTGCGACATTGGTGCTATAAGTGTTGAGTAATGAACAAAAGCAACAATGAGTTAACATTTCCTGTGGGATGTTGCAGAAGTCAGAAAAGTGAATCAGACTTTTTAGATGACATAACAACAGGTGACAAATCACAGGTGTCCCAGTATGACCTCAAAACCAATCAGTGAAACTCAGACTCCTTGCACCCCAAGAAAGTGAGAGTTTTTTTTAATTTTTTTGTACCTCTGGGATGAACAGTCAATGCTGTTTTCCACAAAGAAGCTCTTATCCTGAGAGCTGTCAGGCGGAAATGACCAAAGATTGCTGACAGCTGGAAGCTCCACCACAACAACACTCCAGCCCACACCGCCTTCCTTGTGACTACCTACCCAGACCAGTCAAGGGTTGTTACACTGCTGCAGCCACTTTATAACCTCAGTATTTAGACCACAACACTTTTTCCTGTTCCCAGAGTTCAAGAGAAGTCCGAAATGTCATCATTTTGACGATGTTCTGGCCATCCAACAGACTGTCATGATGTCTCTGTAAGAGGTTATGTCAGTTGCTTCCCAGGAGCCTTTTCAGTGGGGGAATTGCATTGGCAGCTGTGTACTGACACTCAAGGAGACTATTTTGAAGAATTTTAGCAATATGTACTGATAAGATCTGTAAATTCTTTTTCCTAGACCCAGTCTCATTACTTTACAGACATCCCTCGTAGATAATCATTACTTTCCCAACTTCTGCCTTTAAAAAATATTAAAGACTTTTTTCCAGATCACATTTTGGACTTATTATGTAATATCCAATTATTATATATATAAGGGTTCCTTATTCTTCATTTCAGGTGGTAGTTGATTCTGACACTGGGGAAAATGCACGCTACACATTGAGCTTAAGGGGAATACAGAATGCACCTCCTGGTGTGTTTACTGTCCATCCAGTATCCGCACAGGGCAGGACTCCTGTAGTTGTGAGGGTTGCAGACCCAAAAGAGCTTGACTATGATGTGGATGATGAGAGCAAGAGAACACTTGTGTTTGACGTTGTGGCCTCTGTCAACAGAAATGGAGTAAGTCTTTATGAAGTAAAGAAATGTGACATAAACTCTGAATTGACAAAGTGTGTAAACATTCTCATTAAGAATACAGTATGCTTAAGTTTTAAATGTGAAAGCATTGAGTTTCATAAACTCAGTGTTAAAAACAGTTCACAATTCTAATTTTATTATGTTATGAAGCTATCAGATTTAATGGAACCCAGTGGTCACATAATCATGAACTTACAGAATTAATTGATATTTGCTGATATGGAATAAGTAAAAAAATGTATTAATATTAGCAAAAGTGTGACAATGTGGAGGATGCCAAAAAGGCACTACTCCAAAAGCAGTAACTTATGATAGTGCATATCAAACCATAATTTTTGCATAAAATGCTCTGATACCGTTCATGAACACAGATTTTATATTAGGACTCATTTCCTATCTTCGAAGCACTATGTTCTATTTTGAATCAGTAGGTCACTTCATGTGAATATGTGGAACATTTGTAAAATGGAAAGGATGGTTGCCACACACCCTATATTGGAGATGGTTGAGTTGCAGATGGGGGGAGAGGGGGGGGGGGGGGGGAGACTGGAAAAGACTGTCAGAAAATGAGCTTTCAGCCAACAAGGCCTTCGTAGAAGATAGAAAACGCACACACACACACACACACACACACACACACACACACACACGTGATGACAGTCTCTGGCTGCTGTGGCCTCAGCAGCCAGAGACTGCAGTCATTTGTGTGTGAGTTACAGTTGCATGAGTGTGTGTGTGAGTGTGTGTATGTTCTATCTCTGATGAAGGCCTTCTAGGCCAAAAGCTCATTTTGTAACAGTTTCTTGTTGCGCCTATCTGCGATTCAGCATCTCCATTATATGGTGAGTAGCAACTATTCTTTTCGTAATATTGTTACAGTCCAAATAAAGTAACAAAAATTTGTGGATTTTCCATTGTTGAACACTAGTAAAATTTAATTTCATATTTAGCATCAATAAATTTTCTCTGTTCTTTATGATTTTATGTTTCACTATATGTATCTTTTCATGCAGAGTGAAGAAGAGGTAGCAAGTTCTCAAGTAACAGTGAATCTAGTGGATGCCAATGACAATGCTCCAGTCTTTCCACAATCATCTTACAGATTAAGAGTTCCAGAAGATGTTTTGCCTGGAATGAAAATAGCTAATATAACAGCAGTGGACAAGGACAGTGGAGAGTTTGGAAAAATAATGTATGCCATTCGTGGCTTTGGATCAGAGGCATTTACCACAGATCCAGTTGGAGGAGGTGTATTTCTTTCCAACACTTCTCAAGGCAAGTCTTTTTGTAATACTTGTATTGTTCAAGTTACAATTTTCAGTATAATCCTGACTGTGTAGTTCATGAAAATTGGGCAAATGTGTACCAGTAGTTCACTGTAAATATTAACACAATTCATGATTCCCATCAACATAATTGTCAACGCAACTTTCACTACAGTGATTAGCATCTGGCCTGTCCTGCTCACTAAACATACTTTAAAGCAGTTAAAAATTAATTACCACCTGTTATCTGTGGTGTAGTATGTTCCATACTTCAAAATGAAAGCTTTAATAATAACTTAAATAATGCAGCTCCATGCTGTAATTCACTAAAATTTGTATGAATATTCAGAGTTTTTGACTTTGTGAAGGATTGTAGTGTGGTCCAATGTTCCAGTAGAAGTCCTTGTGAAATTCCATTAACTTAATTTCACTTTTTCTTAGTTTTTAAAGTTTAACAACTTTCTTTCTCCTAAAGATGTACTAGATTGAAACAAATCTGCAAATTAAATTAAAATAAAGTGACACAACATTAAATCTGCTTGTCAGAGGGCATCAGACAGAGAAATGGACACAAATCTGCAACATTCACAAATTTTTGTTACTTTATTTGAGGTTTCTGGAATTTCCAAATGAGATAGGACAGATTTGGAGAAAATGGAACATGCCAAGAGTTAAGCAGGGAAGATGTCAAAGGATATTGTGGCTACCATCTTTGATACTTTCATTATTATTGAATGTAATAGAACTGTCTCTTGTAAACAGTACAAATTAAGAAGCTTTTGAAAACAAATTAAATCAGTAACATGATTTCCTATTTCTACTCTCTGAAGAAACTATAACCTGTCCTAGATGTATCCTGTTTACTCTTAATTCATTTTCATTATGTTTGCAGCTGTGATGCAGTCTGCTTGTTTTTCTTCAGTTCATGCAAGATATGATATGATGTACATAATACATAATGAGACTTTAGTTTTCAAGACTACTAAGAATAATTTACTGGGGCCATAGCATGATCTTAATATCAAAATTAGAAATGCTTTCTTTGCTCATTCACTGTAAAGTGTTTATGTGCCATAACTGTAGGCTCTTTATTTTCTCTCTGTCTTTGTTTTGCTGACTTTATAATTTTATCTTTAAGCACAGGCAGAGTTATTTAATGTATTGATTGATTCAAATTTGGAAGAAAAACAGTTCCTGCACAGATCCTACAAATACTAATATCTTTTTTCAGGTTTAGATTTTGAAAAACAAAAATCATACTCACTGACATTGGAAGCAGTTGATGGGGGAGGCCGTGTGTCTGCTGTGAACTTGTTTGTAGATGTAGAAGATGTAAATGACAATGCTCCAGTTTTTGAACAGCAGGAATATAGCCGAACTGTAAGGGAAGGAGCAACCAGTTTTGAGCCTCAGTTTTTCATTCACGTGAGTACTATCAATGTGTAAACACTCTGCAGAAATGCCCCCCATATACATATATATTTGTGAGTGTGGAGTTGGCACCTGATAGTAGCTTATATGTGTTCCATTGGATTCAAATGAGGCAAATTTGGTTGCCAAGATATCAACATGAGTTCACTTAAAAAACATATACAGATGAACAAATGATTACAGTTTCAGAAAAACTGGATGATTTGTTCAAGAGAAAGAGCATCACAAGTTAAGCAAGTCAATAATGCACTGGTCCACCTGTAGCCTTGGTGCAGTTATTCAGCTTGGCAATGAATGATAAGAGTTGTTGGATACCCATCTGAGGGATATCATACCAAATTCTGTCCAATTGGCATGTTAGATCATCAGAATCTCAAGATTTTCTCTCAAATGTTCTCAGTTGGGAGATATCTGGTGATTGTTATGACCATGGTAGGGTTTGGTAAACATGAGGACAAGCAGTAGAAACTCCTGTGCTGTGCAGGCAGGCATTATCTTGCTGAAATGTAAACCCAGGATGGCCTGCCATAAAGGGCAACAAATCAGGGCTTAGACTATTATCAATGTACCACTGTGGTGTAAGGGTGCTGCTGATGATAGTCAAAGGGGTCATACATATCATGAAAAGAAATGGCATCACAGACCATAGCTCATGGCTGTCAGGCTGTATGGTGGGTGACAGTAATGTTTGGTACTCCACCACTGCCCTTGATGGCTCCAAACATATCTTCTGCCTGGAATCTCATTGACAGGAGTAGAATTGTTGTCAGTGATGAGTCCCAATTTGAACTGAGCCCCAATGACCACCAAGGACTTGTCCAAAGGTGCACCAGACAGTGGTGGGATTCCAGCCTGATCATTGCCCGGCATACTCCCAACAACATGGAGTGTGTCTGGGGTGCCATTTCATTTTATAGCAGAAGCCCTTTGGTTTACAGCACAGCAGTACATCAACAATACTTTATGCCCTGTTTTGTTGCACTTCACGGCAAGCCATTGTGGGTTCACATTTCAGTAAGATAACACCCACCCATACACGGCAAGAGAATCGCTCCCCAATTGAGAAGGTTTGGAGAATTATGGGCAGGATCCTCCAACCTCATCAGGATTTTGACTATCCAACATGCCAGAGGGGCAGACTTTGGCAGGAAATCCCTCAGGAGAACATCCAAAAACTCAATCAATGAATTCCAAGCCAAATAACAACTTGCATAAAGCCCGGAAGTGGACCAATGCGTTATTGGCTTGCTCAATTTATGAGGCTCTTTCTCTAGAACAAACCGTTCAATTTTTCTTAAATAGTAATCAATTGTTTTTCTGTACGTACATCACATCTACGATTTCTGTTCCATTTGAATAATTCCTTCATCGTGCGTATTTTTTTCGTCTTAGAGTGTGGTACCACAGGTCTCTTGGAAGGCCAGGTGATTGTCCCCAAAGCACAACTCTGTCACAGACAGGTTGTATCTGTGGCATGCTGAATGTTTTGAGTAACTGTTCTCTGGATGATGGTACATTCAGGAGTGAACGTCAATGTAATGTAACAAGAAATGTGATTCGTGCAGCTAGGTGACATATTTCCATTGAGCCATGGCACTCTTGATGATGCTTTATCCACTGCAATCAGAACTGATTATGTCATTGGGTTAGCATTGTAATGCACATGGCTCATCTGCTGTGGAGCCCCATGTTCAGCAATGTGTGCTGAATGATGTACTCTGAAGTACTTGTAGCTGCACCAGCATTGTATTCTGTCATCGGATTTGCCAGAGACTGCCGCCTGTCCAGCTTTACAGAGTGAGTAAGTGCCTGAGCTCCATATTCTGTATGATGAGATGTGGAAGTCCAACATTTGTCATCTATTCAGGGTTTCACTCTCCTAGTAGCACATGAACAGCTGACCAACTTTGTTATTTAAGAGGTGCTTGTTCCCGGACGCTGGGCATAACAACCTGTTCTTTGTCAAATTAGCTTATGTCAGCAGATTTCCCAATTTGCAGTCTATATCATTGCTAGAATAATTCCCCCTTCATCTCTACCCCACAAATGTACTTAACTGCAGTGCCACCAAGCAGGATTCACTCTCACAGTGGGCACTGGTCATAAAGTTTTGTCTCATCAGTGTAATGTTTTCCTTTACGTATATTGTCAACTTATTTTTGAGATGTAGATAATGATACCCTTAATGATACATTTTTTTAATGGTAACAATGGGTATCATGAGCCACTATTGGTGAACGGGGGGAGGGGGGGGGGGGGGCGAGAGATGACACACAGTAGATAGGGTACAGACCACAAGACGATGAACTCACACACACATGATGAAACAGTCTTTCACTGGCTCACTTATTGTTTGAGACCTGTTCTGGGCCATAACCATAAAGTTTGTGCTGCTGATTTTCCAAGCAGCAAACAACCTGGTGACAGCTCATTTCTCTCTCATGTCATCAGCTCCAATACTGCTGTATATGTTAAGTAGCGTTTATGAAACCAAACACTCCAACAAGACATTTCCCCACAGTTGGTGGTACATCAAATGATTCCAAACAAAGTGTTACAGAGACACGTAGTGGAACACTGCAACACTACCAGTCCTTCACTCACAGGAAAGGGTTATCATTACTTTTAAGTCCTTGCTTGTATGAGCAGAACTGCATTTATTGGTGAGACCTAGTAAGTCAAGCATACAGTAGTTACTGCAACTGTGCTTCTGCAATGTTACATTTCGTAATGTGTTCCACATGCCTTAAGACTTTCTTGCAATGCTAGTATGTATTTAATATGGTGAACAGATGGAATGACTGAGCATCATCTTTTGCGGCCACAAGTGAACATTTGTATAAGTATTACCTAACAGGAAAATTGGAGAGCTGTATTTTAGATGATAAGGGATATCATTACTTACGCAATAGTTGACTTTCTATTGAAATAATTGTGATATGTGTCTGCTTTCAGGCAACTGATGTGGATGGTCCTACTCAAGGCGGAGGAAAAATTTTTTATAGTTTGGTATCACCAAATGCAGAAGGTGTTCTTTTTGTAGAACCAGTGAGTGGAGAAGTGAAACTAAACACTCCAGCTAGGGCTGCAGACACTCAGCTTGGTCAATATGAATTCACTGTACGAGCTACAGATGCTGGTAAGACACAGTTTCTCTGTAAATGTACATGCTTCATACTTTCTATAATTATTTTTGAAAGAGTGGCATAGGTTCTAGTGAATGTATGTTCATTATAAAGTGTCTCACATTTTAAAATACGCTGAAAAATATAGAGATGCTATATGTGCTTCAAAATAACATCATAGTTTTTTTGAACACTCTGAAAGACTGTGAGGGAAATGAACTAGTAATGTATGTATCACCTTCAATATTGGAAATCCCAGGAAGAAAGCAACAGATGTTATTTACTCTCTGAAGCACTCCCCCCCCCCCCCCCCCCCCCAAACAAACAAACACACACACACACACACACACACACACACACACAAAGCAGCAGTGAAGTTTGTGTGTGTGTCATGCCCGCACATTTGCGTTTGCCTGTGTGTAACAGGGGGGAGGGGTGGGGTGGGGGTGGGTGAAGAGGAGAGAATTTACATTAGAAAAAACAGTAGCTTGAAAGCTAGTTAAGGTTCTGGGCTATATTTTGTGTCTTTGTGCCACACATGAATCAACTATAAGTGAGTGGGTGTGTTCTTCATTTTCGTTTTTTAATCTTTGTTGTACTTTGGCCTTGTTTTCCCATGACCTTTGTCAGGGATGTTAAATACACTGCCGAAAAAAAAGTTAATACACCTGGAAAAATGATGTCAATTTTGATCCAGCGACAGCATATGCCATCTGGGAGGCAGTAGATGTACTGATAATGATTTCAATGTCATCTGCCAACAGATAGTGTGATGACATAGCTACCATAGTGCCAACTGTGCCTACCTTTTAATAGAAAATGCTCACAGCCAGAAGGCTCAGTGTGGTGCAAATGTGTGAAGCTAGCAGGCAATCATGCCCCGCAGACCCACTCGTGCTTTTTGCAGCCCATACAGAAAGTCTGAAGGGGTCAAATTGTGCCCTTATGAGTGACAGATGGTCCTTCCAGAGAATTGACACACAAGTTATATGTGCTGCATCAGTTGTGCAATGTTGCTAGTATCAGTGGTCACATCAACGTTTTCACACCTATAGAGGAGATTATGGCTGTCCATACAGCAAAAATGCCCAACAGGATCATTGTATTGCAAGGGCAGCAGTGACAGATCATACAGCTACCATAACAGAACAGCTTTTGAGCCCAGATGTGTCAATGCTAACTGTTGTGAACTGGTTATGAGTAGTGTGACTATCAGCACACACACTTCTAGCCTGTCTTCCAGTCATACCACAGCATCTATGTGCATGGCTTGACTGGAGCCATTGGAGGATCCCTTGGAAGATGGAATGGTGCCCTGTGGCCTTCAGTGATTAAAGCTGATTCTGCCCACCCGCAAATTATGATCATTTTCACACACAATGCAGACCTTGTGAGTGCTGTCTGGTAAAGTGCATTCATCCAAGACACATTGCCCCCACCCCAGGCTTTAAGTCCTGGGGTCTAATAAACTACAATCTCATTCACCTTTGGCATTTCTCAAGGGAAGGCTAACTAGCACTCGGTACATGCCGAATGTATTTAGGCCCATTCTTTTGTTGTTCTTGCAGCAGGAAGGTGATGTATTGTTCCAACAGGGTAATACTCATCCATACACCTCCCATGGAATGCAATATGCTCTGCAAGATGTGGAGCAACTTCCCAGACCAGCACAAACTTCAAACTTGTCTCCAGTTGAGCATGTGTGGGGTTTGATGGGATGAGAAGTGACTTGTATGGCTCATCAGCCAACAACTCTTACAGAATTACCTGAAAAGGTCAAGCAGGCATGGCATAACATATCTCAGGTTGGTATTCACCATCTGTATGATTGACTAGATGCCAGAATCAGTGCCCGCATTGCCACCCGAGGAGGCTACACTACTTACTAATGTGGGTGTTTCAGCTTGATCTGATACCTGGTACCTCAAAATCATTCATGCTATTGCACTGTCATTGTAGTCATTTCATGTAATCCACATGCAATGTTGCAACAATAAATCTTGGGCTAATTGGAAGCCTCTTAAAGGGTGTACAAATTTTTTTCTGGCAGTGTGTTTTCCAAGCAGCTGGTCAGTTAATTAGTGAAGGACTAAATGGGTCTGACTCAAGATCATTGTATTTTGAAGGAAATTGAGGTAGAGACATAGAATAGAAGCCAGTCCAAATCATGAAGTCCCCAACTTCACTGTCAGTGCAGATTTTATACTTATGTTTTACTAATTTTGTGCTAATATTCCAGTCCATGAATACTTCTTGGCTACTCCTGGTATCACAGTCTACAGTCTGCTCAGGCCACGCTGTGGTACTGCTGTATGTATGAGCCTGGGCTAGAGAGCAATTATGGTAATAAGACCATTTGATATAAATTTTCTATGGTAATCTATCTTGCTCAAGAACAACTATAGCTTCTTAAAATCATTTAGCACAGGGATATTATTAATCTCCTCTACATGTGTTGACATGCGTTTGAGACCATTTCTGTTCAGTACATGGATGAGATATTGAATACTTTCTCAGGAAGAAGTACCCTTACTTAAATTGTATTTGAGCCCACTAACTGTAAGGCTGTTAAACATCTGTTACAAATTATTGTGTGCAGTTTTCCACCACTGCAGGAGCTGCTACTTGAAACATAAGTTTTGTATCTTCTACAGTCTTCCCACCACCTGTCTGTCACTACTCTGGCCAAGTCTTCTAAAAAAATGGCTCTGAGCACTATGGGACTTAACTACTGTGGTCATCAGTCCCCTAGAACTTAGAACTACTTAAACCTAACTAACCTAAGGACATCACACACATCCATGCCCGAGGCAGGATTCGAACCTGCGACCGTAGCAGTCGTGCGGTTTCGGACTGCGCGCCTAGAACCGCTAGACCACCGCGGCCGGCGCCAAGTCTTCTCTTCACTTGTGTTACACTGGCCAGATGTTACTATTGTCACAACATCTGGTGTCTCTAAACTATGTGACTGAGTTCCAATTTAACTGCTTCCTTCACAACAAAAGGCAAGGGTGTAGCCTGGCAGAAATGAGGGGAATTATTATGTGTTAATGATATGTGCACTTCAAAGTTTTGTGCTCAACCCAGATTAGATTCAAATAAATGCATAAGTCATTATATGAGATCATGTTATATATTACTACTAGCTGAGAAACTCAGCATTGACCAGTTACTGATTTTGAAATTCTCTGTTAGAAACGGAAATAAAAAGTGAACTGTCTTCATTGTGTAATATTGAAAAAATTTCACTTCTGTGTACTCATCAAAACATCTTTGAAATTATGAAACAGTCATACAAAAGAAATATGCGTAATGTTGTAAACGTCTCTATAGGAATGCCTCTTCATAGCTCTATAGATGGCTGTTGTTTTTGCTAGGTGTCAGAAAGATTGCCTAAAGGTGATCCAATTGTAGGAGTGTCTTAGTAGTAAAGAATAAAAGTATTAAAACTTCATGCATGATGCAGCAGTATTTCATGCATCTAATTGTTTATGGCAGCATATCTTTTGAACTATGATAGGTAGATGGTTGTTACGCCAACAGTGATTGTTGCCTGTCAGTAAGGGATATGTATACCACATTTGGTTCCTATTGGTCCAGTGGTTTAGGAGGTGACATGTTTAACATACACACAGACAGACACACACACACACACACACACACACACACACACACACACACACACACGTCTATTTTTATATTATGTAACAATATTCAATACTATGAAAAGGCAAGTTGCTACTCACCATATAGCTGAGATGCTGAGTTGCAGAAAGGCACAACAAAAAGACTGCCGCAATATAAGCTCTCAGCCATCAAGGCCTTTGTCAAAAATAGACAACATACACATACACCCACACATGCAAACATATCTCCACCGAGCGAGGTGGCGCAGTGGTTACACACTGGACTCGCATTCGGGAGGACGACGGTTCAATCCCGTCTCCAGCCATCCTGATTTAGGTTTTCCGTGATTTCCCTAAATCGTTTCAGGCAAATGCCAGGATGGTTCCTTTGAAAGGACACAGCCGATTTACTTCCCAATCCTTCCCTAACCCGAGCTTGCACCCCGTCCCTAATGACCTCATTGTCGACGGGACGTTAAACACTAACCACCACCACCACCACCACCACCACCACCACCACCAAACATATCTCACTCTCATAGCTGAAGCCACACTGGCCACTGGTGTGTGTGTGTGTGTGTGTGTGTGTGTGTGTGTGTGTGTGTGTGTGTCTGTCTGTCTGTCTGTGGTCTACTTTTGACAAAGGCCTTGATGGGTGAAAGCTTATATTGTGACAGTCTTTTCGGTGTGCCTATCTGTGACTCAGTGTCTCCACTATATGGTGAGTAGCAACTTTCCTTTTTATAATATTTATTACATGTGCAGATTATATGTTATATATCAGTACATATTGGCATGTTAATTGAATCTCGTATTTGGAATCCAAAATCAGCAAAGGCATCCAGACCAAAAATTTTGTTTGTTAATGGTGGCAACACTACAAAAAATCTTATAGATCTACAAACATATTTGTTGGTAATATTGATTGATACATGGCCTTTCAAAGCATAAAGCAATAGGCTAATTAATGTGTGTTTCCGGATGACATTTAATTGGTTCTGGAGCTGGTGAGCTGGTGTGGCATTATGTTCCACCAGCAATATTTAGGGGTACTGAAGCTCTGGTATCCAGTTGAGACCACATCTGTGTTGCTGATGGACAGTGACATCATAAATATGAGTGGAATTTTTTAGAATCAATTGATGGCTTCTGTCTGGTCCTATGACTACCAGACATTACATCTTCAGCCTATGGATTAAAGCTGGCACAGTGCTGACCAACATACTGTCTTTGACCTCCAACTTTGTCTGACCATATACCTTACACTTCGCCCCCCCTCCTCCTTCTGCACCCCATCCTTTTCATCTTATGTCTCCTCCCCTTCACAGCAAATGGACTCCTTTCCTGAACCTATCCCTCTTTCCTCGCTGTTGAAGGAACCAGTAGTTCTGAAAGTTAGGATTAATTTCTCCATTTTAGAATGTATCTATAAGCAGTACTTACCTCTGCCTTTGAATGTAATTTTATAGTTTTCATAAGTGAATTTTTTTCTTTTGAAATGAATTGTGGTAAAAATGTCTTATGCAAGGCAGCTGTAAATTTTATTAGATGCTTAAATGGGAGGATGAAATGTCCCTGTGATGTATTACTATGAAAAGTGGTATGACAACATTCATGTAATGCATATTGTCCACAGATGAATTGATAAAAAGCTAAAAATTATTACATCAAAAGTAATTGAGCTTTGATCTTGTTTGAAGCTGTAAGTATGTGTTAGGTGTGTGCATTCAGCTCAAGACCCACTGGTTGAGATGTAATGGCCTTGTATTTTGAAGGACTAATCTTCCGACTGGTCTTGCATGTTGACTTTGTTTTGGCATGCTACACAAGGCAGTTCACGAAAGTAGTGACGGTTCTATTACCAGATTTGTAGCAAATTTATTTTTACAGCCTTATATAACTAATCTAAAGCTCTGTTTGATGACAGTGAAATGTTAAATAGCAAACAATTTAGGAATAAAGGAGGCAACTAATTGAATAGATTGAATAGTAGAAGTGCTGACTCATCGATGGGAACACAAGAAATAATGATAACTTTCCTAGCTTTTGGATGAATCCTTTCATAAGCTGTTAGAGAACACACACACACACACACACACACACACACACACACACACACACACAGAACTACATTGTGCTGGCTGAATACACAATGTTGAGACTGCAGATTGACAGGTTGGGTTGAGAGGTTGTATGTTGTGAGGTGAGTAGAGAAAGAAGTGGGAGTGGAAGAGAGAGAGAGGGTTCAGGAACAGTGGCTGATGGCTTAGGGGTGCAGGATAGGTAACTGAGAGGGAGGAAGGGCGGCAGGTGTAAGGGATAGGAATGTGACACATGGGCCCTGGAGCTGCTCAGTTTGTGTAATGCACGATGGTGATGAAATAGAGGAATGAATTGAGGGGAGTGCAGGACAGAGGAAGAGGAAACTGTTAGGTATAGGGTGTGCTATCCTGCTGCAGTGTGCCCTCTACCCAACAGTTCCCCCTTCCTCTGCCCTGCACCCCTCCACATCACCAACACATGCAAATGTATGTGTACTCTAGCCTATTAAATGATTCATCCAAAACCTAGCAAACTTTTCTATCTTTTTAATGTTCCTGTCAGGATTAAGTGCTTCTCTTAATCCTTGAGTTGTCTTCCTTATTACTAAATTACTTACGTTCTGCTGAAACTTTCCTGCCCATATTTAAATGATAAACTGTAACAGACAAACCCAATAAGAATACTTGCACATCTCTTAACTTGCCTTTAAAGGAAAAGAAATAATAAGTGCAGATGATTTATGGGAAGAGTTTAATAGGTATCACCCTTGTTTTTCTGTTTTGTTTACAAAAAATATGCAAGAAAAGACTATTTTATAGTTTCTGTATTTGATATAATTTGAGTTTTGTGACACATGTAGCATATCTAAATATGAAAGTGGGCTATTTTTAGGTTCCTTGTTGAATATCTTAAAATTTTAAGTCTAATTTTCTTGGGAAAAAATTCTTTTGGCACTTCATCCTCGGGTCGGAAGTATTTATCCTTTGTTTTTAGACTTCACCAATATTTTCTTCGCCCTTTCCCAAGGATATAACAAATTGTTTTGAAAACAAGAATAGTTTTATGTACTTTTATATGTCTATGGCAGTACTAATAATATTGCATCCTGAAGTCATGTAATGGCCAGAAATTCTGTAGCATTACTATATAGTTTTCCCAAGTGAATTTGAGTATTGAAACATTTAATTATGTAGTTTAATTGGTATATGTTATAAAAGTAATTGTACAATGTGCTGCCACTAAAACTCAGAAATGAGCCCCATAGGATCAAGGGAGTAATATTGTGTGGTAGTCCTCCAACCCTCATCCATGAATAAGATTTCCGTTTTTACCTGAAGGTGTGCTTTTGAAGATATAAGGGCTTGGAAGTTTTACCCTCTAGAAATATCTAGAATATTCCAGAACATTGAAGTATTTTTCAGAACATTCCAGATCATTCCACAACTTTCCAGAATTTTTTGTGATACAATCTTAGAATAAGACTTCAAACTCAAGCAACCCATAAAAATACCACCCTACGAGAAGTGCAGACAAGAACAAGTACATAGTAAAACTTAATAAATGAAGCTTTAAACTATGACCCAACAAAATAATATAACAAACATAAACACATCATAATTAGAAAAATGCATAACATCTGCCCATTTTGAAATGCGAGAAAATTTGGTAGAGAAACACCAGGATTCTGTTGAATTTACATTTCAGTTTCAGAAAATCCTGGACAATGCAATCATATTCTGACCATCCCCACCCTCTTGTTGCCCAGTGTTGAACTTAGTGTTGTTTGGAGCAAGTTAGTAATTTGGGCAGCTGGTCACATTTTCACAGCACCTGCCACACTGAGATAGTAACACTCTGCAGCTAGTGACAGGGAGAGTCGAATTTCGATAACCAGTTATGTTAATAATAAAAATATCATCTTTTCTGTTGCTCTTTGATGTTGTATGTTGATGCCTTGTTGTTCTTTTCCTTTCCGTGGTTCATCTTTCTATAATTGTCTAGAGGATGATTGGGTTACTATGTCAATAACAACATGAAATCTGGTGGACCTTCTGCAGAATTACACACATATTTTCAGTCATTTACTTCACAATACAAATCAGTAAAACACAAATAACTCATTCTCCATCCTCACATTTCAAACTCGTACAAACAACTGCTCAAAAAAAGACGGAGGGGGGACACACAAAGAAACAGAAAACAAATATTTTTCTCTAACAACATGTAGCAAAGAAATTACTATAATACATCGATCTATTTATGCAAAATAATCTTTGGCACACATATTTTATAAATAAAATACAATTAACTGTCTATCTTTTTTGAGAAGACTATAATCATCATCATAATTATATTAAGTATTTACAAACATTGACATTTAAACATTTTCACATAGCTTAGTAGTAGTAGATTTTTGGTTTTTGACTTCTCTGCTGTATCATTCACTTCATATGATCCAAGATCGGGTAATACATTTATCTCTCTATAACCAGTTCTTTTACAATGGTCATAAGCATGTGAAAAAAAGCAGTGACATGGCTGTACTTCAAATTTCCAAAGACAGTGAACAAGAAAACAGAAACAACGAGATCCTCATGTACCAATTGGAAAGGAACATAAAGATTAACGAAGCAGTGTGCCGGATTTTCAGTTTTCCCA